>NC_090407.1:7459549-7759549 GCF_036365525.1 Heterodontus francisci | reverse complement strand
GCTCAATTTAAGGCCTTGCCGCCAACATGAAGTCTAGGTGCTGTTCAGCAGCAGTACATTTATTCTGCTTCCCTCTAGGCTTAGGTTTGAAAAGAAAAGTCAGCTTGTGCTAAATGCCCCACATAAGATGCACTCAACAAGCTCATCTATAACTAGCAGATCTCCCATGGTCTTGCTCGTGGTAAGTTGAATAATGTTTCATAATGATAGCAACATCATCACTCTGGTGATAAGCTGGATCTCTGGTTCAATGGCTTTTTCCTATAAGGTCACCCATTCCAATGTCTGACAAGAGACAAATCCTGAGATAAATCCAAATGGGTTGCCAACTCTGTTGAGGGAAGTTTACAAATTGACAAATCCTTGCAAAACAGTAAGATGGAGATCAGACAAAACAATGACTGCTTTTCTTTATTTATACTTCTAGTATTTCTAGTTTTCTAGAATGGAAGGTCTTTCCCTCCTTTGCCAGCATGGAAACCGCACTTTAAGTCTGACCCTAGCAAAGGCTTATCCTGTGATACTAAGGAGTGATATGCCCCGATAGTTGTTGCAGTCTCCTCTGTCACCTTTGTTTTTGTATAGTGTGATGGTTTTGGCATCACACATAATCTGTGGCGCATTGTGGGTATATCCTGGCAGGGCAAAACCACAAATGCAGCAGTCCTCTCAAAGGCAGAGCTCCCAAGTGTGTTGGCACTAATCAAACAGAGGGGGCTTCGGACATGTCCGCAGGATGGAAGGTGGTCATATACCCAAGGGCTTTCTGTATGACGAGGTAGCCGGGGCCAGATGACCAGTGGGGTGCCCAAAGCTCTGCTTCAAGGGTGTTTGCAAGCGTAAGATGAAGGCTTGAAATGTTGATTATCGAGCTTGGGAGTCACGAGCTGGCGAAAGAAGGAAATGGCGACACATCCTGTGGACTGGTGTGCACTACCACGACAACCAGTAGTTTCAGCAGCTTGGCAACAGGCGCCAACGTCAATAACAACAACTCACAGCGTCACTTGGCAGCTTCACGTGTGGCAGAACCTGCCTCTCAAGGATAGGCCGTCACAGCCATTAGCAAAGGTACACCAAGAGAAGACACCCCACCTAAATAGACTGTTTGCTGCGTGTCCATCAGCTTTCGTAGATGGAAGGAAGCCAACCCTAACCCCTTCCTCTGAAAGAGACCAAAGTCAGAATAAACAGCAGGGAATGACAAGCTTCATTCTCTCTTTGCATTGAATTAAATTGCTTTTTGTTGTTATTTTGTACAACGCATGACAGATGCTCTCAATACCCTTTATGCAAATAAATGATGCAGCAAGTTAGCAGTAATGTAACCATCTTTATTGTTGGAGCATCAAATACCTTATCTGAATGGAAAGCCATTCACGTAATCATTTGCTAATGTTCACACACAAGGGCAATTACTGCTCTATATCTGTCAGCATTCAGCTTTTGTGAGTAACTGGGGTTAACCTGAATCCCATACCAAATCAGATAGTTATTCAGCCCTTTTTTGACTGATGCAGCATTAACTGCTTTGTTTATGTATCTTCACACTGTTGCCCTGTGGAGAATAGTGTGAAGTAGCTCCTTCCCTGGTGATAACTGTTTATATAATAGCCAGTAGAGTGGTTAATCCTGTACGGCAGGTGCTTTTTATGGGCTCCCGCAACCCACACCCACAGGTCATGGGTATCCCACTGGATGTTAACCCAGAATTCCACACACGAGACTGTCTGGAACAGGATTTGAAACTTGCACCTTTTCATCTGGAGAAAGATGATGTAGGTGTAGAGATCAGGGAGGGGGATAGTGATACGCTTGAACAATTTAGAATTGAAAGGGAGGAGGTATTAACGGTTTTAGCAGGCTTAAAAGTGGATAAATCCCCAGGCCCAGATGAGATGTATCCCATGCTGTTATGTGAGGCAAGGGAGAAGATAGCAGGGGCTCTGACACAAATTTTCAAATCCTCTCTGGCCACAAGAGAGGTACCAGAGGACTGGAGGACAGAAGGGGAGTAGGGATAAACCAGGTAATTACAGGCTGGTGAGTCTAACATCAGTGGTTGGGAAACTATTGGAAAAAATTCTGAGGGACAGGATTAATCTCCACATGGAGAGGCAGGGATTAATCAAGGATAGTCAGCATGGCTTTGTCAGGGGGAGATCGTGTCTAACAAATTTGATTGAATTTTTCGAGGAGGTGACTAGATGTGTAGATGAGGGTAAAGCAGTTGATGTAGTCTACATGGACTTCAGTAGGGCTTTTGATAAGATCCCACATGGGAGATTGGTTAAGAAGGTAAGAGCCCATGGGATTCAGGGCAATTTGGCAAATTGGATTCAAAATTGGCTTAGTGGCAGGAGGCAGAGGGTGATAGTCAAGGGTTGATTTTGCGATTGCAAGCCTGTGACCAGTGGTGTACCACAGGGATCGGTGCTGGGACCCTTACTGTTTGTAGTGTACATTAATGATTTAGATGTGAATATAGGAGGTATGATTAGTAAGTTCGCAGATGACACAAAAATTGGTGGTGTCATAAATCGTAAGGAAGAAAGCCTTAGATTACAGGACAATATAGATGGGCTGGTAAGATGGGCGGAGCAGTGGCAAATGGAATTTATTCCTGAGAAGTGTGAGATGATGCATTTTGGGAGGACAAACAAGGCAAGGGAATGTACAATGGATGGTGGGACCCGAGGAAGTACAGAGGGTCAGAAGTCCTTGGTATACTTGTCCATAGATGATTGAAGGCAGCAGCATAAGTAGATAAGGTGGTTAGGAAGGCATATGGGATACTTGCCTTTATTAGCCAAGGCATAGAATATAAGAGCAGGGAGGTTATGGTGGAGCTGTATAAAATGCTAGTTAGGCCACAGCTGGAGTACTGTGTACAGTTCTGGTTGCCACACTATAGGAAGGATGTGATTGCACTGGAGAGGATGCAGATGAGATTCACCAGGATGTTGCCTGGGCTGGAGCATTTCAGCTATGAAGAGAGACTGAAAAGGCTAGGATTGTTTTCCTCAGAGCTGGGAAGGCTGACGGGGGACCTGATTGAGGTGTACAAAATTATGAGGGGCATTGATAGGGTAGATAGGAAGAAACTTTTTCCCTTAGTGGAGATGCCAATAACCAGGGGGCATAGATTTAAGGTAAGGGGCAGGAGGTTTAGAGGGGATTTGAGGAAAAATAATTTCACCCAGAGGGTGGTTGGAATCTGGAACGCACTGCCTGAAGGGGTGGTAGAGGCAGGAACCCTCACAACATTTAAGAAGTATTTAGATGAGCACTTGAAACACCATAGCATACAAGGCAACGGGTCAAGTGGGAATGGGATTAGAATAGGTGCTTGATGGCCGGCACAGATGCAATGAGCCGAAGGGCCTGTTTCTGTGCTGTATAACTCTATGACTCAGAGGCAAGAATGCTACCACAAAGCCAAAGACCCACTCTATCAATTGTTTCATTATGAAGAAACTGTCAGTGCTTCTCAAAGCCTCATTTGTCTTTCACATAATTAAATGTACGTTACATGAGTATCGAGTCTCATGTGTCAGCCAAGGTTCAGTTAGTAGTACTCACACCTCTGACTAAGAAGATTGTGGGTTCAAGTCACACTCCGGAGACTTAAGCACAAAAATCTAAGTCAATACTCCAATACAGTACAGAGGCTGTGCTCTCTTTCAGATGAGACACTGAAACTGTAGCACTGTCTGCTCTCCATGGTGGGCATAAAGGATTCCATGGTACTATTTCAAAGAAAGGGAATTATCCCTGGTGTCTTGGCCAATATTAATCCCTCAATCTACATCACATTGGTTATCTGGTCATGATCACTTTGTTGTTTGTGGGAGCTTGCTGTGTGCAAATTGTCTGCTGCATTTCCTACTTTACAACAGTGACTATACTTCAAAAGTACTTCATTGGTTGTAAAGCATTTTAGGACATCTTGTGGTTGAGAAAATTAACGTTTTTTTTCCCAAATAATTATGCAGCTTCTTATGCTTCAACAATCCTTAAACATGTTAAAGTGGAAAATAATATCTGTTCATCACAAACACTTTGAATTCCTTCTTCATTGTTTAAGTCTTGCATTGCATATTGTGTTTGCCTGAACATGCGCTGCTACAGGCCCCGTGAATATGTGTGGCTGGGATGCATAATAGGTTGGGCTACCTTTTCAGCACATGTTAAACTTTGCTCTGATACAACTTTTCAATTCCTTTGGGGACGTTCTCTGCAGAAATGAAACTAAATTGTGAGCCTTGGTTTTATATTTCATAGTGGCTACTGTTTGTGAGTTTTCCTTTCATCTTTGCAATCTGTATTGCCTCATTGTATTTGGATCTTCAGCCTGGAAGGACACCAGATGGTGAATCAACATTACTGGTGACTTATATTTTTACTCAATATCCACCAACACAATGAGGCTTGGTTGGACTGATCTCACCTTTGTCCACACATTACGTGAAACCAGAAATTTTCAAACAAGACAACACAACTATACGAGACAGGCTGGTCTTTTCCTGTGCGACATTTTTCATATGTTTGTAAACTGAGATGTGGGCTTGCTTTAGTGATGTAACAGCACACTGAAGCATAAGGCGACTGGAGTTTATTTTTGCCTTCCGTCATTGCTTAAGCAATACATCTATTTGTTTGGACACCTGTCCATTTGAGAGTGGGGGCTGATTGTTGATTAGGAGCCGATTTCTTGGTTAGATTTAACTTTGGAAAATCCCTCTAAGTTTACATGTGCGCATATATACTCTGGCTGGAATCTTCCTTCTAAAATGTTTTAAATAAAAATATTGTGAGCTATTAAATGGGTGTACGGTGACTGGTCTTCAGCCTCAGTTTATAACAGAATATCAACATTTAGCCTAGAGCCCTTAGAATGTCAAACAGCATCAGCCATATCGCTGGAAAAGTATTTAAAGTATAGCTGTAACAGCCAACTCTCTAATATTCAGCCGTTGATAAGGTTTGAACTGTTATGTGCTGATAGGATAATTGGACATTGTGTAGACATACACAGAGTGCGCTGTCATGGTTTGATTCCAGTGTTTGTAGACTTGGACTAGTTGGGCATTAGGTTGCTAAGGAATGTGTTTTTAATTTTCAATTTGTCCGCAGCCTAGTAACCCGCAGAACCAATTCTTTTTAGATTTAATAGCCACTGGAAGTCTAATTAGTTGTTAGACAACTGTTTGCAATTTACCATTTTTTCCAACATATTCTGCACCTGCACTTTCTAAGTGGCACAATACACATGTTGATTAGGAAATGAGGAAGAGGTAAACTATTAGGGAATTGCTACTGACAAACAGAGACATTGACACATTTCTTCCTTTCAAATCCCTCTGATGCAATAAGTCTAAGGTGATGGTAACAGCTGTACTTTATGTTGTGGTCCTATCTTGCTCTATGTGGGATACATGAGTATCAGTAGTAACAGGGCTTTCTCACCATGGTAAAGACCCCTGTGTATGATGACCCCTGTGGATGCAATGATGCGATGAGACTGAGGAATGTTTCTGATACTACTAGACGTTTTATTATTCTAGCTAATCTCCTGTGACGTTGCTGGCGTGTAGTATCCAGAGGGAGGTGGGGCACCTTTGTAAAGTACAGTGGGGACCTGGTCTATCCCTTTAAATTCACGACTCCAGCTGCTCCCTCTGGGAGTGGTAGCCTTCATAGGTGCTGTGAGCAATCAGATTTTTAAAAATTCATTCATGGGACGTGAGAATTGCTACCAAGGATTACCCATCCCTAATTTCCCTTGAGAAGGTGGTGGTGGTGAGCTGCCTTCTTGAACCGCTGCGGTCCGTGTGGGGTAGGTACACCCACAGGAAGGGAGTTTCAGGATTTTTATTTATTTATTTAGAGATACAGCACTGAAACAGGCCCTTCAGCCCACCGAGACTGTGCTGACCAAGAACCATCCATTTTATACTAATCCCATATTCCTACCACATCCCCACTTGTTCCTATCACCTACCTATACTAGGGGCAATTTATAATGGCCAATTCACCTACTAACCTGCAAGTCTTTTGGTTGTGGGAGGAAACCGGAGCACCCGGAGAAAACCCACGCAGACACAGGGAGAACTTGCAAACTCCACACAGGCAGTACCCAGAATTGAACCCGGGTCGCTGGAGCTGTGAGGCTGCGGTGCTAACCACTGCGCCGCCCCTGTGTCTGGCAATTGGGTGAGCTTCAGGGAATCTTGCTTTAATTTGATAATTTTATTTCAATTTCAAAAGGGGCAAGAATTATATTTTTCCCTGTCTGCTGCAGCTCTTTAAATTCTTCTGGGTTTACTAAGATACAAATATCCAGAGACTGTATGAGAGGAGATAAGAGCTCACATATAAATCTGTATTATGGATTCTAATGCAGGTTTGATGGTATTAGAGTTGGCCATGTTTGTCTTTTAATGTTTATATCTCATGCGAAAGTTTAAGTTAAAAGTTGTATAAGTAAAATCTGCACGACTGATCTTCTGCTTCTATTGAATCTTTATCTTCTAGTAATTCCATTGGTAGTTTATAGCCTGAAATATGTGGCCTGATTATGTGTGTATATTTCACTTTCTGAAGGCTAGGGGAATGTGAGAGGGCTCTTGTCAATTGCAGTGAGTGAATTACAGTAGCAGGGGTTTCTCAAGCTTGGCTACTTCTACATACTGGTAATTGTGTGCATAAGGTCATACTTCGGTCACAATTTTAGCCCAGCCCATCAGGAATGGAGCAAGGGAACGTTAAAATCGAAGAAAATCAATCAATGAAAAGGGGACAATTTTAAAATAAATATATAATACGTTTTCCCAGTTGTGTCTCCAATCCTCACCAGTACACCTTTCCAGCAGGGATCAGGATGGGAGCCCTATTCTTTATTCTGTCTTTAGCTCAGGGATGCTGAAGCCATTTGCAACACTTCTATGTTGGGAGCTTCTTCTTGAAAAGGAAATCTAAACAAAAAAAAAGACATCCAACATTGATAGCTGCTGATTGATGTGCAATTCAAGTCACAACTTGTACTGACAGAACTTAAGACACACACCGCAGGTAGATGTATACACCCAGTTTTAATTGTATTTAAACTTGGATTGTTGGTGCAGTGAGGTCACAAATTTATTAAGTGGGTGGGCCAATTGAGCAAATAGAAACTGGGTGGGTCACTCCAGTTTGGATGGGAGAGTGGGTAAAACATTATACTTGGTCTGTGCATGTCCTCTTGGCTGTAATTGGAACATTATTAATGTGGATGTGGAGTAAGATACTATCCTGTCCATTGCAGCTCTCTACTAAAGGTGCCTGCAATATCAAACAGCTCCTTTATGAGCTGGAGGGGCAGAGAAGATAGAAATCCAACAAGGAGTGAGCTGCTCTTAGACATAAGATTTTCTTGTAGAAGATCTGAGTAGGATCTAGAAAAGTAGTGTGTGATCTGGTCTATACTTCCGAAAAGAAAAAAACCTTGCATTTATAGTTGTGCTCTAGCCCATCCAAAAGTACTCCCTACAACAACAACAACTCATTTACATAGCACCTTTAATAAAATATCCCAAGGTGCTTCATAGGGGCATTATAAAACAAAGTATGACACTGAGCCACATGAGATATTAGGTCAGATGACCAAAAGCTTGTCAGAGAGGTAGGTTTTAAGGAGTGTCTTAAAGGAGGAAAGTGAGGTGGGGATGTGGAGAGGTTTAGGGAGAGTATTCCAGAGCTTGGGGCCTAGACAACTGAAGGCGAGGCCACCAATGGTGGAGTGATTAAAATCGGGGATTCTCAAGATGCCAGAATTAGCAGAGTGCAGATATCTTGGAGGATTGTGGGGCTGGAGGAGATTACAGAGATAGGGAGGGGTGAGGCCATGGTAGGATTTGAAAAGGAGGATAATAATCAAGGTGTTGCTTGACCAGGAGCCAATATAGGTCAGTGAGCACAAGGTGATAGAGGGTGCAGCCTCGATGGGCTGAAGGGCCTCTTCTGCACTGTATTATTCTGTGATTCTGTGGATGGGACTTGGTGCAGGTTAAGATATGGGTACTGGATGTCAGATAAGCAATCTGATAACTTAACAACCATGGAGGAGTTGAGAGAAGTGGTGGTGAGGTAGATTTTTTAGATTTAGATATAGATATACAGCACTGAAACAGGCCCTTCGGCCCACCGAGTCTGTGCCGACCATCAACCACCCATCTATACTAATCCTACACTAATCCCATATTCCTACCACATCGTCACCTGTTCCTATATTCCCCTACCACCTACCTATACTAGGGGCAATTTATAATGGCCAATTTATCTATCACCCTGCAAGTCTTTTGGCTGTGGGAGGAAACCGGAGCACCCGGAGGAAACCCACGCAGACACAGGGAGAACTTGCAAACTCCACACGGGCAGTACCCAGAATTGAACCCGGGTCACTGGAGCTGTGAGGCTGCGGTGCTAACCACTGCGCCATTGTGCAGAGCTGAGGGTTGTCAGTATACATGTGAAAACTAATGCTGTGCTTTCATATGATGTTGCCAAGGGGATGAAAAATAGGAGTGGGCCGAGGATAGATCTTTGGGGGACACCAGAAGTAATGGTTGGGGAGCAGGAAGTGAAGACATTGCTAGTTACTCACTGGCTATATTTAGATAGATAAGAATGGAATCAGGCAGATGGAGTATAATGTGGGAAAATGTGAACTTGTCCACTTTGGCAGGAAGAATAGAAAAGCAGTATATTATTTGAATGGCGAGAGGTTGCAGAACTTTGGAGTACAGAGGGATCTGGGTGTCCTGGTACATGAATCACAAAAAGTTAGTATGCAGGTACAGCAAGGGATTAGGAAGGCAAATGGAATGTTGTCATTTATTGCAAGGGGAATCAAGCAAAAATGTAAGGAAGTTTTGCTACAGTTGTACAGGGCGTTGGTGAGACCATATCTGGAGTACTGTGTACTGTTTTGGTCTCCTTACCTAAGAAAGGATATAATTGCATTGGAAGGAGTTCAGAGAAGGTTCACTCAACTGATTCCAGGGATGAAGGGGTTATCTTATGAGGAAAGTTTGGACAGGTTGGGTCTGTATCCATTAGAGTTTAGAAGAAAGAGAGGTGATCTTGTTGATCCTGAGGGGACTTGACAGGGTGGATGCTGAGAAGATGTTTCCCCTTTGGGAGAGACTAGATCGAGGGAACACAATTTAAAAATAAGGGGTCTCCCATTTAAGATGGAACTGAGGAGAAATTTTTTCTCTGAGGGTCATTAGTCTGTGGAATTCTTTTCCTCAGAGAGCAGTGGAGGCTGGGTCATTAAATATATTCAAGGCTGAGTTAGATAGGTTCTTGATTGACAAGGGAGTTAAAGAGTATAGGGGGTAGACAGAAAAGTAGAGTTGAGGCCACATTCAGATCAGCCATGATCTTCTGAAATGACAGACCAGGCTCGAGGGACCGAATGGCCTACTCCAGCTCCTAATTTGTATGAGAGGAGTTCCACCCAGCTGGATGACAGTGGAGAGGCGTTGGAGGAGGATAGTATAGTCAACTGCAAGAAAGAGAGAAAGGAGCATGAACTAAGACACCTGAAAGTGAGGACACACAAAACATGTGCATGTGAGAAGTTTCTGGGGAATATTGGGACTGCTGAGTACTGGAGTCCTTTCATAACTGGGGGACTAATAAGGTCAAAAATCAGTCAAATATTTGAGTAAAATACATTGAGTTCATTGTCAAAGTTAAACATTTTTTAAACCAGTGTCCTTTTGTATAAAAGTGTTGCCCTTGATTTTGCCCAAAGTGATACGTAACTAAAAATCTTCTTCTTCACCAAGTTAATTTCTCAGCCGTATCTTCCTGCCAGTGACCTTTTGTAAAAATGAATTTCTGCTTTACATTCCAAAAATTCCCAAAACATGCAGCTTCAAAAGGATGGTGCCAACAATTTATTTTTTTTTAAAAACTTCACAAAAATGTGAATGTGTGTGTATAGGTAAAAAGCAAACTTTGTTTTGTGGCCTTTTACTTCTTGGCTTGATGAGCAGAACTATCCAGTCCTGTAGCTAAGGAATTGGCTTCATTAGCATTTCATGTGCTGGCACTGGAAGCAAAAGGAAACCTTTAATTACAGCAACACTATATCCAGCTTGGCTGCAGTTACACAGCATATGTAAAGCACATTTAACTGAAAAAAAAGAAAAGGAGCTTGTTCACATTGTTTACTGATTCCAGTAGTTTGACTTTCTGTTGTCAAGGATGGAATTGTATAGAATATAGAGCACATAAACAGGCCATTCGGCCCAACTAGTCCATGCCAGCATTTATGCTCACTCGAATCTTCCTCATCTAACTTTATCAACATAACCCGCTATTCACTTCATCCTCATATGCTTAGCTTCTTCTTAAATGCATCTATACCATTTGCTTCAATCATTCCCTGTGGTAGTAGCATTCCATATTCTCACCACTCTCTGGGCAAAGAATGTCCTATTTGATTTCTTATATTAATGGCCTCTAATTTTGCTCTTCCCCACAAGTGGAAATACTTGACCATCTAGATGTAATTTCCTGTGAGAGGGTTGGGGCAAAGACAATCCAGCCCAGGGAGGATGCAACCTGCAGGTTAACATGTGCCAGAGTTACAAATGGTTGAAGTGAATTTGGGGGCCAGGCTGCCAATGGATGATGTGATCTTTAATAGAAGAATTTTCACACATGGGAATGCAGCATAATATCTGAGAAATTTAGGGAACAAATCAGAATGTAGTTGAAATTATTACAAATTAGAACCTTAACAGGCAGGAAGTGAAGCTCCTTAGAAACCAACCACAATGTGTTGATCAGACATTTTGGGAGTGATGACCCATACCTCCAATATTGAGTATCTGTCAGAAATACTTGCCAAAAGGGCAGCAATATTCAATATAGGCATGCATTTCCCACTCCCTCCGCCTACTCCCAATCCCAGTACACATAGCAGTGAGCAAACATGGGAGAACATCATTTACTGGGTGATCACATGTGGGAAAGAGATGAGGAATCACTTCTGTGATGTAATAGCCATTCTTTGTTTGCAGAAGATTTCAGGTTATCCAGGCAGCAGAAACATTCTGCACCAGTCCCAGAACTAAGTCATGGATCTGGTCGTCACTTTGAAATGCTATTGTCCAAGATGGTCGGCTGAGGATGAGCAAGCCGTGTTCTTTGTGTAAAATTGGCACATTAGTATATGATTGAAAAGGCATCTTTGCAGTTGATCGAGGTGATAGGGATGAATTGAGTGCATTTGTTGACATTGAAGATCTTGGAGAAGATAATCAAGACACAGATTTGAAGTTGTTCCTCTAAATGCTGAAATGGATTCTGGAAATGGCTGACCCGACAAAACATCTGGATCCTTCCCTCTGTCACACCTTGTATGCAGGTAGCCACCCTTATTTGGCCTTCCTTGAGATATGCATTTTACTCAGGGTGTATGAATTGAGGATGCAATTGTATCGAATATACAGTACATAAACAGGCCAAATAAAAACAGGCCAGCTATGTACGTCATGTCAAGGATAGAGCAAAGTCATATGGCTCATGTTGTGAAATTAGCCGCCTGAAGACTCTGCTTCTTGAGACGTTAGCCTGTTGTCCATCCTACTATGACACTCTGACCATGCACACCCTCCCCTCACACACAGTCTACTACTGTGAGATTGAACCTCCCATCTGTACCCACCTCATCTGACAGGATAATAATGGCTGCCATGATATTGACAAAGGCTATGCTGTCATCCTCTTCCTGGGCTGAATGACCAGTTGCCATGAGTTCCCTATTGAACTATTTATAGAACTTGAGGGACTTTGATCCTACTGTGCTATTATTTGTACACAAGCCACTTAAATGACCAACTACTGCAAAAGGTGCTGCTTTAATTGAAGCTGGCAGTTCCACCTATTTAACGAGTTTGAGATTTTTATGGTTGGTTCATAATATTGTGTCAGAACCCAATAACATTTGGCCACGTTTGACGCGTGCAGCATTCCCGATGTTGCACCTTCGGGAAGATTGTCAGTACCTGAGTACTTTGTCAGGAGAGTAAGGAAGGCTGTTTCAGTTATTAGGAACAGTTTCAGTCTCGTCTGGTGGTGTGGCACGTTAATGTACTAACTTGCTGTGTCCTGGAATGGCAGGTCAAGGGTTCATTCCTCATGGTTCTCCACCGAGAAAATACCTGCACCCGGCGACAATCCCACAGGAATGGGAGAGAAAAATCTGAGGGCAAGCTAACCTGAACCATTCTTAACAGCTCCAAGCATTGGGCTCAAAATGGTGTAGCTTCAAATTTAAGCATAGTGCACCAGTCAGACCTCTCAGGGAGTGATGTGCAGATAGGGAGGGGTGACCGGGATTTGCATTAAAATAAAGGTGGGGGATAGGGAGTGGGAGAGATAGACCTGAAGAGTAAGTTTTAAATAGTGGAAAATCTAAGTCTTAAAGAAATATATCTGAGTCCAGTATTTCTGACAGTGACATTGATATTCGATGTGGCAATAGCTGCTTGACCTTTTAAGTGTTGTTTTGCCATTTGAATAATGCAACTCTTCACACAAGAATTTCCAGAAGACGATTTTGAATATCGCTATAAGCCATGTTACAATTTCAGTCAACTTTGAAGCTTGACGAGAGATAAACACAGGAAGTACCACAGTAAAGTGCTACCAGCCAGCTTCTACTGACCTCAACTCTGACGTCGTTATTTGGAAATATTGTTTCAGTTCCCCACCATCTTGGCTAACGATCAGTGAGTCAGGCGCTTGTTTTATGCAACTGAATTCTGTTTTGGAAACCCTTTGGTTGCTGAGGCCAATGTCCTTTCAAACATGTAATGTGAACACATGGTGTGGTTTGCACCTCCTTAAATAAACAGTCTTGTGAAGATTCAGTCAGGCAGCGTTGTCACTTTGCCACATAAAATTGAAGTGTGCCATTGGGTTGTTTAGCTGCTTCAAAGAAGGTGGTTTGCCTCATTTGAGCTCTACCCTCTGTTGACATTGAGCCCAGGGCAGTCATGTAGAGTTCTGCAAAATAGACCATCCCACTATTCTACTTGGAGGAGGATGTATGGGGAGCCATGCAAATTGAAAAATAACCTCTTAAAGTTGAGGAGTTGCATTTGGTGACTGTAATTATCTGTTACACTATAGGCAGAAATGTAATTTTAAAAATGTCTTCTATTTCAATTCAAGCACATGTATTTTATATATCAGTGCAAGGCGGGCTGGATGGAGCCTGTTAAATGTTCAGAGTCAAATGGTTGTGGGTTCGAATCCCACAATGGGCTTGAATAAATAATTTTGTTTGACAATTCAGTGCAGCGCTGAGGGAATGCGACATCGTTGGCATTGCCACCGTTCGAATGCAGTGTTAAACTCAGATCCCGTTTGCCCACCCAGTGGTTGTAAAACATCCCATGATACTATTTGAAGAAGAGCATGGAGTTTTCCCTGTATTTTGGCCAACATTCTTCCCACAATCAATACCACAGAAGACAGGTTATCTGGGTCATTATTTCATTTGCTATTTGCCGTTGAGGGCAATTCTGGCCTCTTGAGCAACCCTGATTTTAATCGGCCACCATTGGTGGCCGTGCCTTCAGCTCCCTGGGCCCTAAGCTCTGGAATTCCGTCCCTAAACCTCTGCACCTCTCTATTTCCCTTTCCTTCTTTAAGAAGCTCCTTAAAACATACCTTCTTGGCCAAGCTTTTGATCATCTGCCCTAATTTTTCCTTACGTGGCTCAGCGTCAAAGTTTGTTACATAACACTCCTGTGAAGGACCGTGGGACGATTTACTACATTAAGGCGCTATAAAAATACAAGTTATTGTTGTAGTATTGGTGATAGTAGTAGTCGGACATGGCTGTCACAAAGTGGCTGCTGTGTGTAAAGATTGTGATTGAACTTTAAAAGTAATTCATTGGTCCCAGAGCACTTTGGGACATCTTGAAGACTCGACGAGGTGCCATTATGAACTCTATCTTCTTGCAAGGTCCACAAAATGTACATCACAATACAACACTCAGACTACAGAAATACAAATGTACAGCATCAACCAGCTTAAAATATTATTCTCCTGAAGTAGACAGCTTGGAGCTGAGAGAGCTACCTGGCTGTGGAAGAACCTCAATGACGCTGTGGATGTCTGCCCTTGTCTCTGTATGCTAAAACATAACAGCTGTTGGAATATTTGAGCAGAGTTTTATTTTGCTATCACATTAGAAGAGAATTGAATCCACCCAGGGGGAAAACATGTCATTTCTTTTTCAATTGAAGATGTTGGTGCAGCCTTTGGAAGTGTAGGCTTGAAAGCAGAGACTGAGCAAGAAGCCTTCACTTGGACTGTAACTTCTTTACTGGCAGTCAACCAGGTCGGATGATTAAGTAGCTCAACTGGCAAGAGTCCTGACCCCTGCTTGAACTGCCCTATTGCTGGAACACTGCTGCAGGTATTTGTTTAAGCTGTTGTTTTTGCAGTCTGTATTATTTTCTTACCAGAAGCAGGGTAGGTGATGATTCGCTGAACTTGACAACAGGAGGAGGCACTCAGCCCCTCGAATCTGTTCTGCTACTTAATGAGATCATGCCTAATCTGTATCTGTACCTGAAGGACAATGCCAGTGGTGACAGAGGCAGAAGGGGGACAGTTCACTATGCTCAACACAACGTTACGTAATTCTAATTACTGTTAATTACATATTTAAGCAATAAACACCCACTTTGCTGTATTATTTAAATTGCTTAATTGAAATGTTTGGGTAATTAAAATGTTCTGAATGCAGAACCTCATTGAAACTTATAAGATTCTGAAAGGGCTTGACAGGGTTGAGGCTGAGAGAGCGTTTTCCCCAGCTGGAACTAGGGGGAATAGTCTCAGGATAAGGGGTCGATCATTTAAGACTGAGATGAGGAAGAATTTCTTCACTCCGAGGTTTTGTGAATCTTTGGAATTCTCTATCCCAGAGAGCTGTGGATGTTCAGTCATTGACAATATTCAAGGATGAGGTCGATAGGTTTTTG
This sequence comes from Heterodontus francisci, assembly GCF_036365525.1. Taxonomy (NCBI): domain Eukaryota; kingdom Metazoa; phylum Chordata; class Chondrichthyes; order Heterodontiformes; family Heterodontidae; genus Heterodontus; species Heterodontus francisci. The sequence continues at coordinate 7,744,484 of NC_090407.1, read as the reverse complement.
GGCACAAGGGAAATCAAGCGATCTGGGGATTAGGCGGAAAAGTGGAATTGAGGTCAAAGATCAGCCAGGAACTTATTGAATGTTGGAGCAGCCTCAAGCAGACATATAGCCTACTCCTAATCCCATTTCTTATATATTTAAAAGAAATGACTTTTGTTTATCAGAAGTATCATATGTGCACCAATTTTCTCTGCCAATTATAATCCATTTCCCCTTAAAGCCTTGAGTACTAAACTTGCTTTGCAATTTAAAAAAAGACAAATGCGTAAAAAGATGTCACTGAAAACTTGGCAGGTAATTTCTGAACCGCAGTTAAATCCTGATTAAGGGCCAGTGAATGTTGATCGATGTTCCCTGGAGTACAGATTGGAATGGCTTGTTTTGTGAACCTTAATCCCTTTATTCATTCATTGTTTCCAGAAAGGATGTTGCCTTAAAAATGTGATTATCATTTTGAAACAAGGCACTCTCTCAGGATAAATTCTGTTCATGGATTGACTTTGGTTGTGGTTTAAGTGTGAAGTTGAGAACTCGGGAATGTGCAATACTTGGTTCAGAATAGAAACATAGAATTTTTTTTTATTCTTTCATGGAACATGGGCAACACTGGCAAGGCCAGCACTTGTTGTCCATCCCTAGTTGCCCTTGACAACTGACTGGCTTGCTAGGGCAATTAAGAGTCAGTTACATTGCTGTGGGTCTTCAGTCATCTGTAAGCTAGGTTTCCTTCCCTAAAGGACATGAGTAAACCATATGGGTTTTAGGACAAATGATGATAGTATCATGGCACCAGTACTGAGACAAGCTTTCAATTCCAGATTTTTATTAATTAATTGAAATTATGATACAGCATAGAAGGAGGCCCTTCAGCCCATTGTTCCTGTGCACTAGAGTTATGCTTGGTTCAGGGTTTACTTTCCTAGGAGGGATAAGCCTTGCTATTTTTCTTGGTCTTCAACATGGTGTATCTATTTAATTTAGAGATACAGCACTGAAACAGGCCCTTTGGCCCACCGAGTCTGTGCCAACCAACAACCACCCATTTATACTAATCCTACATTAATCCCATGTTCCCCACCACTCTCCTACCTACACTAGGGGCAATTTACAATGGCCAATTTACCTATCAACCTGCAAGTCTTTGGCTGTGGGAGGAAACCGGAGCACCCGGCGGAAACCCACGCGGTCACAGGGAGAACTTGCAAACTCCGCACAGGCAGTACCCAGAATCAAACCCGGGTCGCTGGAGCTGTGAGGCTGCGGTGCTAACCACTGCGCCACTGTGCCGTCCATAAATTGAATCTGTACTGAGAGCAGAATCGTGGGTGGTTCATGAATATGCATTTTCTCATGCTCCCTGTATCCTAAATCAAGTGTCCGATTTAAGGTATCGCACTTTCTGATTGCCTCAATTGGCATGCCTGTAATATTTAAAGAAGTCAGTTATCTCAGATGCTTCCTGGCTTTTCCGTCGCTGCACAGCAAGGGGCCAGGGCTTCTGGCAGCAGGTGCTGGCTGCTCTGTGAATGTTCCATCAACTCCGAAGAGAAGGATTCTTAACTGCATTCTAGAGACCAGGAGCATAGTGAGCTTACTGTGCATAAATTGGCTGTTGCATTTCCTACATTACAACAGTGACAAGACTTCATTGGCTGAAGTCCTGTGGTGGTGAAAGGTGTTGGTACAAATGCAAGTCTTTCTTTTTGATTTCAGTTGTATCAGGATTTCAAATATTGGAGGAATTGGTTTTATTGGGTCTCAACTAATTACAAACATTTGAATCATATTACAATGAAATGTTTGGGAAACATAACCTGATTGTTGTAGAGTTATTGGAGAAGTATCTGAAAAGAAACACAGCACTGTGCAGTATGGGGGATTTGATGTGGGCTCTTTTGATCTTCATGTATCCTTGCTGCAGTCATCAGCTGCCCTTAGAAACAGCACATAAATCATCAGCACGATTTCCCTCTTGGTGGGAGGTAAACTTCATTTGCATTCCATGCGCAGACAATCCATAGTTGACTGACAATCAACTAGTAAATCTTCCACTGGTAAGTTAAGTCATCCAAGTAATAATGGGAGCAAGTGACCTGGAAATGAGACACTTGATCGTTGTTCCTGCTGACTCTCAAATCTGGGCCAGGGGGAGGGAAGGGAGAAACTAATTTTGAAAGTAATTTATGGGTAACATTTTAAAAACGTTGGTTCAGATGTTTGATAAGAGATCCTGTGGCAGTATTCAAAGAAGAATGGAGGAATTGAGCAAAGATGAAATGGGCCCAATGACCTTCTCCTGTGATTCTCTTGCTGTCTCAGCCAACATTCGCCTGTCAACCAACATTACCAAAAGCAGATTAACATGCTGTATAGCTCGTTGCTCTTTGTGTAGTGCTGCTGTGCACATAGTGGCTTCATATATTCATCATACAGTGGGTTCAACATCATTCATTGTATGAGAAGTGTTTTGGGATAATTGAGAGAAGGTGTTATTAGTGGGGGATTCAGTGATGATAATGCTATTGACTGCCAAGGGGAGATGGTTGGATTCTCTCTTGTTGAGAGATGGTCTTTGCCTGGCACTGAATGTTACTTGCCACTTATCAGTCCAAACCTGAAGATTGTCCAGGTCTTGCTACATTTGGACGCAGACTGCTTCATTATCTGAGGAGTTGTGAATGGTGTTTAACATTGTGAAATCATCAGCGAACATCCCCACTTCTGGCCTTATGATGGAGGGAAGGTCATTGATGAAGCAGCTGAAGATGGTTGGGCCTAGGACACTACCCAGAGGAACTCCTGCAGTGATGTCCTGAGACTCCAACCAGCGGAGAGTTTCCCCCCCATTTCCATTGACTTCACTTCTCCTTGATGCCATACTTGGTCAAATGCTGCCTTGATGTCAAGGATAATCACTCTCACCTCACCTCTGGAGTTCAGCACTTTTATCCATGTTTGGACCAAGGCTATAATGAGGTCTGGAGCCAAGCTGCTCTGTCAGAACCCAAAATGAGCGTTGGCGAGCAGGCTGTTGCTGTTTTAGTGCCACCTGATAGCACTGTCAATGACACGTTCCATCACTTTGCTGATGATTGAGTGTAGACTTATGGGGTGGTAATTGACCAGATTAGATTTGTCCTGCTTTTTGCGGACAGGACATACCTGGTTAATTTTCCACATTGTCGGGTAAATTCCAGTGTTGTAGCTGTACTGGAACAGTTTGGCTAGGGTTGCAGCTAGTTGTGGATTACAAGTCTTCAGTACTACAGCCAGGATGTTGTCAAGATCCATAACCTTTACAGTATCCAGTGTCTTCAGCCGTTTCTTGATGTCACGTGGAGTGAATTGAATTGGCTGAAGACTGGCACCTGTGATCTTGGGGACCTCAGGAAGAGGCCGAGATGGATCATTCACTCGGCACTTCTGGCTGAAGATGGTTGCAAATGCTTCAGCCTTGTCTTTTGCACTGAGGTGCTGGGCTCCCCCATAATTCAAGATGGGGATATTTGTGGAGTCACCCCCTGTTAGTTGAATTGTTCACCACCATTCATGACTGGATGTGACAGGACTGCAGAACTTTGATCTGATATGTTGGTTGTGGGATCCCTTAGCTCTGCCTATTGCATGTTGCTTCTGCTGTTTGGCATGCATGTAGTCCTGTGTTGTAGCTTCACCAGCTTGTCATCTCATTTTTAGGTATGTCTGGTGCTGCTCCTGGCATTCCCTCCTGCACTCCTCACTGAACCAGGGTTGCTCCCCTGGTATGATGGTAATGGTAGAGTGGGGGATATGCTGGGCCAGAGGTTACAGATAGTGGTTGAATACAATTCTGCTGCTGCTGATGGCCCACAGTGCCTCATGGATGCCCGCATTTGCGCTACTAGGTCTGTTCTGAATTTATCCCATTTAGCACGGTGGTAGTGCCACACAACACGATGGAGGGTGTCCTCAGTGTGAAGATGGGATTTTGTCTCCACAAAGACAGTGTGGTGGTCATTCCTACCAATATTGTCATGGACAGATGCATCTGCGACAGGTAGATTGGTGAGGATGAAGTCAAGTAGGTTTTCCCTCTTATTGATTCTCTCACCACCGGCCTCAGGGCCATCTGGCAGATATGTCGTTCAGGACTCGGCCAGCTCGGTTAGTAGTGGTGCTATCAAGCTACTCTTGATGATGGACATTGAAGTCCCCCATCCAGAGTACATTCTGTGTCCTTGCTACCCTTAGTGCCTCCTCCAAGTGGTGTTCAACATGCAAAGCACTGATTCAACAGCTGAGGGGGCGAGGAGGCGGTAGGTGGTAATCAGCAGGAGGTTTCCTTGCCCATGTTTGACCTGATGCCAGGAGATTTCATGGGGTCTGGAGTCAATGTTGAGGACTCCCAAGGCCACTCCCTGCCAACTGTATACCACTATGCTGCCACCTCTGGTGGGTCTGTCCTGCCAGTGGGACAGAATTCACCAAATTCTTAAGTAACAAAACCGATGCTTGACTTATTGGGTGCCAGCCTAGGCAGGTCCAGGTCCAGGTCCAGCACTGTGGAGTGCGAAAGAAGAGAGATGTCTGCACATGTAACTGTGGTGCTGACGTCAGCATTCATCCCAGAGCCTCGCACTTTTACCAGCATTCAATCAGAGTAGAAGAATGTCCCCTGACTTTAACAGAGTGAATCAAAATCAACACGAAGAGAGAGGAGAGAGAAATATAGAGAGAGAGGAGAGAGAAATATAGAAAGATAAATTGGGAAGGCTGATTTTCCTTAATGGAAATCACTGCTAGAGGTCAGGTGGGATTCATGTTTGCCGATTTGACCCTGTCCCATTTTCCTGGGTCAGGTTCAATCAGCTGGATCCCCAGTGGTGTTCCCATTCTACTGACACAATCCTGCAATTGAGTGGGGCAAATGTTAAAGGGAGCAGAAGCTCCCAAAATGTTGTGACATAGAACTTTGCACTGAATGAGTGCAGTGTCCTAGGAACGGGCAGCTGGAATGGTGTGGAGAGGACAACTTGGTCAGATCTGGTATGATTGAGCAAGCAATATCTTTCCCCTTACCTCCAGCTGCCACAGTCCTCCAGCTCCCCCATTCCTCCCACACTCTTACCCCCTCCACTTTCTGCCTTCCCCTCCCATCAGTGGTGCTGGAGCAGAGCGAAATCCACTGGAGAGCTAAGTCCTGCACGCTTGGTATCATTTATAGGTGGTGATGTGGGTAACAGACAAAGCCACAGTTGGTACCACTGGGTAGGGTGGTGGGAGAAAACCTTGCTGACCCTCTGACAACCCATCTTTTGGTGGTTGAGCAGAGGATAATCCTTCAAGTTTGAAAGCAGAAGTTTAAGACTGGCTAAAGTATGGAACTGAAACAATTATGTTCGCCTCATGTTTGAAAGGACAAGGAAATTGACAAGAGATGATCCTCTGTCCTACAAAATAAATACTAAATACTGTGATCAGGCACCATATGCTGGGTGGGAAGTGGTAGGACCACTTCTGGTGTCTCATTACATTTCACCGAAGAAAATATCACTTCCCAAAGTTGGATAATAATTCCCTTTTTCTTTCTCTGTTATTCATAATTGTCTCTCTATATGTCCATTACACTAGAGAAAATATTTAATTCTAAGTTACGACCACTTAGCATTTAAGAGCACCCACTTGTTCTACTCAATTATCATTCACATTTTAACCATTGCTCCCAGGACTTGGATATTTTATAATTCATTCGAATGTGTTCTGGGGGATGGAAAAAATCCTACTTATGATATTTTAACGGACAAATGAATTTGTTGATTGTGCTTTATAACACACACTGTTGCCTGTTTGTTAGGAGAATACAAGCCCACAGCTTCACACACATTTCCCTTGCCTCCCTGATGTTGAAATAGGGCATAAATTCTTAACTGGAGTTCCTGGATCTTAAAGTGTCCGCCTGTGGATGTTGTCAGATTTCTGACTTAACGAACAGGTTATTTTTGTTGCTGTACACTGAAATTGCTTTTGCAGTCATCGCAACTTTTCTTTTGAGTAGCTGACACTGTCTTTTGCCAACAGGGGGATCTTCATCAATGTTAATATTTTCAGGGAGTACCCTGGCAGCATGTCAGTATTGACAGGCGTCGGTGGGGGTGCCTGTCAATAGTTATTAGGGGTATTCAACAGTGTCTTCATTGGAATGTAGGAAACACAGCAGCCAATTTACACACAACAAGCTCCCACAAACAGCAGCAACAATAACAACAACTTCTATTTATATAGCACCTTTAACGCAATAAAATGTCCCAAGGACCATTATAAAACCACGTATGGCACTGAGCCACAAAAGGAAATATTAGGTCAGATGACCAAAAGCTTGGTCAAAGAGGAAGGTTTGAAGGAGTGTCTTAAAGGAGGAAAGCTAGGTGGAGAGGCAGAGGTGTAGGGAGGGTATTCCAGAGCTTGGGGCCTAGGCAACTGAAGGTGCAACCACCAATGGTGGAGTAATTAAAATTGGGGATGCACAAGAGGCCAGAATTAGAGCCGTACAGATATCTTGGAGGGTTGTGGAGCTGGAGGAGATTACAGAGATGGGGGCTGGGGGGGTGGTGGGGAGGCCATGGAGGGATTTGAAAACAAGGATGATAATTTTAAAATCAAGATGTTGCTTGACCGGGAGTCATTGTAGGTCAGTGAGCCCAGGGGTGATAGGGGAATGGGACTTGGTGCGAGTTAAGACATGGGCAGCAGAGTTTTGTATGACCTCAAGTTTACAGAGAGTAGAATGTGGGAGACAAGCTAGGAGTGCGTTGGAATCGTCAAGTCTAGATGTAATGAAGGCACGAATGTAATGGAGGGGCAAAGTCAGATAATGATACGAAGGTGGAAATAGACAGTCTTAGTGATGGCATGAGTATGAGGATGGAAGCTCATCTCAGGGTCAAATGTGACACCAAGGTTGCGAACAGATTGGCTAACCTCTGACTGTTGTCAGGGAGAGGGATGAAGTCAATAGCTAGGGAATGGAGTTTGGAGTGGGGACTGAAAACAATGGCTTCAGTCTTCCCAATATTTAATTGGAGGACATTTCTGTTTATCTAGTACTGGATGTCGGATAAACAGTCTGATAATTTAACAACAATGGAGAGGTTGAGAGAAGTGGTGGTGAGGTAGAGCTGAGGGTTGTCAGTATACATGTGAAAACTAATGCTGTTCTTTTGGATGATGCCACTGAGGGGCAGCATGTCGATGAGAAATAGGAGGGGGACCAAGCATAGATCCTTGGGGGACACCAGGAGTAATGGTTGTGGGAGCAGGAAGAGAAGCCATTGAAAGTGATTCTCTGGCTATGTTTAGATAGATAAGAATGGAACCAGCTGAGAGCAACCACACCCAGCTGTACGACAATGGGAATGTTTTGGAGGAGGATGGTCTGGTCAACCATGTCAAAGGCTGAAGACAGGTCGGGAAGGATGAGGGAGGAAGGTTTACCTTTGTCACAGTCACATAGGATGCCATTTGTGTAAGACTTTGGTAAGAGCTGTTTCGGTACTGTGGCAGGGGTGGGGGGAAGTGGTGGTGGGGGGAAACCTGGAGTTCCAGTAAAGATGTGAACGGATTTGGAAGGTGACGATACATTCAAGGACCTTGGAGAGGAAAGGGAGGTTGGAGATGGAATGATAGTTTGCAAGGGTGGTGGGGTCAAGGGTTGGTTTTTTGAGGGGAGGGGTGATGACGGCAGATTTAGAGGAGAGAGAGACAACAGTTGAGCGAGAGAACCATTTACGATATTGGCTAACGTGGGGACAAGCAACGTGATAATGACCAGAGGATGTTTTAGTGATGTTTGTTGAGGGCCAGGACACTGGAGGTAACTCCCCTGCACTTTGAAATAGTGCCATGGATCTTTTACATCCACCAGAGAGGGCAGACGAGACCTTGGTTTAATAGTTCAACCGAAAGACAACACTTCCGACAGTGCAGTACTCCCACAGTACTGCACTGCAGTGTCAGTCTAAATGTTGTGCTCCAGTCTCTGAAGTGGCACTTTGACCCACACCATTTGACTTAGAGGCAAGAGTGCTACCAACGTAAGGTGTATTTTTGGGAGAGAACAGAGGGAGCTTGTCCCCATCACACTTGCCTGGACAGAGGAGTGGAACAATGTCCCTGTTTGCCCATGAAACACTTCAAAGAAGTTGTTCTTTGTGAAGCACTTTTGAATGTTTCTGAGAGACCTGTAACAACGCTGTATAAATGCAAGTTCTTTCTTCCTGGTTATGCTTTCTTCATACAGTGGTGCTGCAGTTTGAAACTCTGAGTGCCACTGCGGATACAGAGGAATATGCACCCATCCCAGGTTGCTCTACCGAGCTGAAAATTAAATGGACTCTGTGCGGGCAGAAGAGGAGAGTTAAAATGAAGTTTAGATGTGAGGCTGAGAGAGTAGCGAGAAGGAAAGTTTTAGATGGACTTTTATAGTATGCGGAGAGGCAATAAGGTGGAACGTTCTAGAGAGACCTCCAGAGAACAGGATTACCAACAGTGGAGGGAAGAGCTCACCGGAACAAGGAGTAGGATCAGTGACAGAGAATCCCAAATGCATTAAGAAGACTATAGAAAGTGAAATAAGTCAGAAAAGCAAACTCCACAAAGCCTGTAGAGTGACAGGTGAAGGAAACCTAACAATAATATTGAAAAGGCACTGCCAGAACTCAATGACTATTTTGCCCAGTAGAAGGAAGCCAAAGAATAACAGATTATTTTATCCAAAGTTCCTTCCATCTGCTTTCTGAATGGAGAATTCTGAGAAGTTATGTGAGGTTAATCCATAGATTTCCAGCAGCAAATTTATCTGGAAAAACTCACTTTTAAGTGGCATTAGTTGATTGTAATAACATCCTGTACAGAAAAGAAATATAATAGAAGTAGACGTTATTACCTAACTTTCAGTCTCTAACTGTCATGTCATGGCTTTCCATTTTACAATCTGTTCTATCTCACATTATGCTGCCATAAAAACTGACTTCAAGAATCCAGTATGGCTTCGAGTAGTAATACCAGCAGTCTAGACTGGGTCAGACACATTGACACCATAATAAATTAAACTTGGTTTGTTTTCTCCTCCAACAATAAAAGTCAAATAACTCCGCTTGATGCCTTGCTCGACAGAAGAACAAGACTTCCTTCATCCTGCTGATAATAGATCATTTATTTCTGCTCAGATTGTGCCTTAGAGCTGCATAATGGATCACTGAGGTATTTTGCCCCCAGAACTGGGTTCCTGTACCTCTGTGATGATAGTTATGGGTCCACATTTAGTCAAGGGTTTTTTAAAAAAATGCATGCTGCACTGAAGAACACAGCTAGATAGATGAGGGAAGTAGTGTTTGATTCAAAGACAGCATTAACAGAACATAATGCAATCACTAATGTGTTTTTTCTTCAGTCTTGATCTTATACCATCTAGTTCTCTCACTGTTTACTCATTGTGGCTACTCATAGGAGCAAGAGTAGGACATTCAACTCCTTATACCTGTTCCACCATTCAATTAGATCTTTAATTAATTAGTACATTAACTCCATCTAGCCTCCATGGTTCTGTAATGCTTAAAAAGAAAGACTTGCATTTACATAGCACCCCTCATGACCAGAGGACATCCAAAAGTGCTTTAAGCCAATGAAGTGTAGTCACTGTTCTAATGTAGCAAACAAAGCAGCCAATTTGCACACAGCAAGCTCCCACAAACAGCAATGTGATAATGACCAGATAATCTGTTCTTGTGATGATTGAGGGATTAAATATTGGCCAGGACACCAGGGAGAACACACCTGCTCACAGGATCTTTAACATCCACCTGACAGGTCAGATGTGGCTTCAATTTAATACCTCATCCAAAAGACAGCACCTCCAACAGTGTAGCACTCCCTCAGTACTGCACTGGAATGCCAGTCTAGATTTTTGTGCTCAGGTCTCCAGAGTGGGACTTGCACCAACAACCTTCTGCCTCAGAGGGAGGACTGCTACCTAGTGAGCCACATCATCACTTTTACTCTGGTGACACATCTGTGCTATCCGCCAACACTGTGGGTGGGGGCAACATGGTCTCTTCCAGAGTTAAGCACTTTGGGATGCTTTGCTATGTTGAAGGTGCTATATGAACGCACATTGTTGTTGTTTACCGGTGCAATGTTTATTCCGTTGATCAGCAGGCTGAAAACTAAGGTCGAAGTCCACAAACCGGGCAGATGGAGCTGAGCAAACCAGGCTTCATTTGTGTTTTGCAGTCATTTCAATCAAAACTAAATTTTCCTCTGCCCATCAAGCTCTGGGAGCGAGCTACACTAACCAACATGAGGTGCTCGGTTATAAAGAATTGATACTATCTGCATTTATATAGCATCTTTTCTCATCAAAATGGCTCTAGGCTCCTCACACAATGAAATAGTTTTGAAGAGCAATGCCCATTGTACAGGCAGCGGCCCATTTGGCTGAACACCTAGTTATTTTAAACAGTTACAGATTGAAATTTTTTCATGATCAGCAAAAGGTTTCTGTTTCCAGTCAGTTATATATTAAAGAGCTGCTTTGTCCCCATCTGACCTACCTGGGTATTTTCAGGGAAGGAGAAAAAGAAGGGTGATTAGTCTTTAGAACCACACTTCCTTACATGGTCTAGATTAAAACCCATTCACAGTCAATAGTGGAACTTCTAGCCCATAATACGCAGCCTCTTTTTTCCACATCACTGATGCCACCCTCACAACCTAGGTTTCTATTTTCTGATCTGCGTTGATTTTGTTTTAAAAACTGGCTTAAAAAATCCCCAAATTAAAATTGCATTTGTAGTTCAATATTTCATTGAATGCCGTTGGTCGAGTTCAATGATAGCTGTAACTCTGACTATAATACAGTACTTTATCATCAGCTTCTCCATTTGTATACAAGGAGTACCAAGTAAATATATACGAGAAGGGTAAACATTGCATTTATAACATAGGAAAACATCCCAAGACACTTCACATGAGTGTAATCAGACAAAAATTGACACTGAGCCAGAGAAGGAGATACTGGAACAGGTGAACAGAAGCTTAGTCAAAGAGGAATGTTTCAAGGAGGTCTTAAAGGAAAAGAGAGATGTGCCGAGAGGTTTAGGAAGGAAATCCCAGAGCTTAGGCCCTAAATGGTTGAAGGCACGGCCGCCGATGGTGGAGTAAAGGAATTGGGGGATGCTCACAAGGCCAGAATTGGAGGAATGCAGAGTTCTTGGAGGGTTGTAGGGTGGTGGGGGGGGGGGCGGGGTGGGTGGAGGGGGCAAGATGGAGAAAAGATTAGTTGGGAATATTATTTGACTGCAAACTCATGGAATAACTAGAATGCTCTGGCCAAGCATTACCCAGTAGCTACTGATTTGAGTCTTCAGCAGGTACCTTAATGGGTTGACTGTTCTTAGCTGGGATAGGAGTAGAAAGGCTGCAACTGGCTTCATTGCTTCCTCGAAAGGGGCAAAAATATCAGCTTCGGCTCGCACTCCCGACCCCTCATCAGTGACTTCTGTATCAACATTGAATAACATTGGGTTTGGCTGTGTTGCCTTTTACAATAAAACAGTCTGCAGGTTCACACTATTCTGGTTCACATATGAAGAAGCCCATTGGCGTGAGGTACTGAAGGCCCGTTATGGAAGGTGAAATCATATCCCTCTGTGAGTTAACCCCTTCAGGAAAGGGGAGGTGCAAATGGCCTCGCCCCTCCCTACCTCTGTAACCTCCTTCACTCCTACAACCCTCCGAGATCTCTATGCTACACCAATTGAGGCCTTGTGAACATACCCAGTTTCATTGCTGCATCATTGGTAGCCATGTCTTCAGCTGCAAAGGTCCGGAGATGCTCTTTGAAATCTACCTCTTTGACAAAGCTTTTGGTCATCTGTCCTAAAATGTCCTTATGTGTCTCAGCATCAAATTTTTTTTGATAACGTTCTTGTGAACTGCCTTGTGATGTTTTAATACATTAAACGTGCGATATAAATGCAAGTTGCTGTGGTCTGTCAAAGCCCAGGTTATGCACTAGTATCGTTTGAGACACAAACTGTCTAACAATGTGTATTGTACCTTTGCTCAGCTGTGAAAGATTAGGACTGCAGATGCCATTCAATAATACACATTAAGATAACCCCATGGTGCTGAATGGATGAGTCTTCCATTGCACTTCCTCTGTACAAAGCAGTTGCATTTCTGATCTGGCTTGCTGGTGCTAAAGAACGTAAGGGATGATTAGGCAATCCCATTGCCATGCTGGGTGTGTACATTACGCTATCTAACATCAAACAGCAGTTCTTAAAGGTGTTACAACCAGGTAAGAAAGGGGTGCAGGGCTCCCCTCTCGACATTTGCAAATGCAAATGCATGGGAACACCACCACCTGCAAGTTCACCTCCAAGTCGCACACCATCCTCACTTGGAACTATATCGCTGTTCCTTCACTGTCGCTGGGTCAAAATCCCGGCACTCCCTTCCTGACAACACTGTGGGTGTACCTACCTCACATGGACTGCGGCGGTTCAAGAAAGAAGCTCACCACCACCTTCTCAAGGGCAATTAGGGATGGGCAATAAATGCTGGCCTAGCCAGAGATGCCCACATCCCATGAATGAATTTTTAAAAAAATTACTGATTTGGCCATAACAGGGTTTAAATTTTAAAACACCGTGTTTTAGCTTCCCTCTCAGTGAATCCTTGCTCACTGCTCTCTAATTGTACTGGCAAAGATATCAACCAGACAGGTTTTTTCAGATTTAAACAAGAAAGGTGTAAGTTTATTCACCTTAAAACTCTAATTCAGTTAAAACTACTAAAAATACGTGACACCATCATGCTAGCATGCATACACGATAAACACACACACACAAATAGAGACAGAGGAGGAGAAAGAATTAAAGGGGAAAGGGTTTGAAGCAATAGCTGGAGTTCAGTTGCTGACTTTGGGTTTGATGTAAAGTCTTTGATTGAAGTTAAGTCTTGCAGTTCTTGTTGGGGCCCAATGCACACTTTCAACTTGTTTTGCTCATCTTCTGTCTTGAGGCTTAAGTTACTTCCAGGGGTCCCTGGAACTTTCTTTGAGAGAGAGAGACAGGGAGAGACCTTCCTTCTTTGTTGTCTTCAAATTGCAGTCTGTTCCTTTCTGTGTGGCACAGTTCAAACAACCCCACGTTGCCCAGCAGGTTAGTCATGCGACTAGCTCCTTATTTGGAACAGTCTCTCCTGCGAGGTTTGTGGATTCCCCCAAGCTTACTAGACACTCTCAGTGGTGGGGGTGGGGGGAAGGGGCATGCTGGCTCTTACACATTCAATGTCTCTTGATCATCACTATTGACAAAAATTCATCTAACTAATTGAATCAGGGAGGCACTCCCATTGTTTCCTTCAGGCAACTGTCTTTTTGAATGCAAATATGCAGCCATGTTTTCAGCCACTGTTGTGGTCTTTTTAAACAAGTTATTTCAAGTCCAGTAACAATTCAAAAATAATGTTCCATATGACAAAATTAATATGTCTCATTTTTGGCAGGTGTGGTTTTTGTCACAAAGGGATGCTGCTTACCATTAAAGCAGAGCTGGATGTTACCACGGTTACATGTTTGCTGATAATGTAAATCATCCTCAACATTCAAACCATTGCCTAAGCAATGATATGCACAGGTTTGAGCATTGTATCTTTATTTTTGTATATTGCATCCCATTTATAAAATCTAGACTCCCACATGCTTCTGTTACAACTGGTACAAGCCAGGACATCCGTCATAATATCAGGATCTACAGGACTTAGAGTGCCATATGTGACTGACTGTTCTGCTGTTAGAATTAAGATGATAAACAAACAAGGAGCTGAAGTGTTCCAACTTGCCTATGAAGTGGGTTTAAAAGGCTACCAATGCGAAGTGAAAAGAAGACACTGATATCATAGGAACAAGAGTTGGCCATTCAGCCCCTCAAGCCTGCTGCACCATTAAATTCAATTGTGGCTGCTCTTGTATCTCAAAATCATGTACCCGCCTTATCCCTTGCTACCTTACCGTACGTAAATGAGAAATGTTTTGTACTTCAACTAGAAAAATATAGCTGGCCAATTTGTAGGAATAACATACATAGCAAGGTAATTATCTTCATTACAACTGACTGGAAGTTTTGCAGTCAATTAAGATGATATTTCAGTGGAATTTATAGCATTCCTATTTGAATAGTGAGTGATTACACTTCCCGCTGCATTCCTGTCTGAATTAATTCTATGAGTTAAATATCAGCTGTGCTATTTTTAATGGGACAGGCTTATTTTTTTAGAAAAAGAATCCTTGCCTTTTTTTTCTTTAATGAGCTCACTTTTGAGCTACAAAGACCAATCTTCAAAGCTACCACAAATCAAAGCTACATAGGCCTAGCTTTTATCACATGCCAGCATTCCAGATAACACATTTAAAAACTGTTAAAGAAAGTACTCTGTATTTATAGAATTACTGCCATCATTCTCAATTACATTTATGCAGTCCATGAAAAATAAACCATTTAACATTCTTTTATAGGAGTTATGTTTTTATGTGGGTAAAACATATACATTTTCCCGCTGTAAGTTATGACAGATCTCGGCACTGAGACAGAATTCTGAGGTAAAGAATTCTATTAAATTCTGCAACTCTGTGGGAATTTGTTCTGCATGGCTGGTCACGATTATCCATGGGTTTTTACCTTGTCCAATTCAATCCATTGTTTACAACTGATAACTTTCATCAAGAATATTAAATGAGGACATTGGTTATTGTTCGTAGTCCCAGCCAATCAGTGTAATCTGGTTTAATCATTCACATAAAGGCTGAATGAATTTAAAACTGTAGTTACCTAAAAAACACTGAGTGTCATAGAGTCATAGAGTTATACAGCACAGACCTCTGAGTGTCTGAGCTTTACACAAAACTCAAGTTGAAAGAATAGAAAGTTACCTGAGCCAGCAAGTATGTCTCAAACCAAATCTTGTCCTGACTTTGTTTAAAGTGTTTTGTTTTCTAGCTATAATATAAAATAACAGCTGAGTGTTGTAGCAAACGAAGATCAGTTTTCACCAGTACGCTGTTTAATCTGCACTGTCTGCTGTTTTCAGGGCTGTGTATAATAGCAGCACTGTTCCTGGTGTTATCAGATGAGGAGGGGTCAAAAAGCTCCCCTCTTGTCCCTCTCCTCGTTTGACCGCAGCAGGGTTTATTTCTTGTAAACAGTGAATGTGCTTACCAATTCAATGAGTTGTGCTATGATCATAAAAGAACTAATCGGACAGGTTTTCTTGAGTTTGAATAAGAAAGAGGTTAGTTTATTGTACTAAAAATCGAATCCCAATGTAAGTAAAATAATAAACTATGCTCCACCTTTCACACTCTCACACACACGAGAATCACAGGCACACAAATAGGTTACAGAGTGATGAATAGTTTGGGTTGGATTAGAGTCCAGAACAAGTAAAAATACTAGAGTCTGTGGGGTCTGATAACTCAGTTGTCCTCTGGCTGAATTTATGGTTCTGAAGTCTCTGGCTGGTAGAAATGCACTTGTCGCTGGTCCACCTAGTTCAGAGTTTTCTTGGAGACAGTGATGTAAGTGGCTTTCTCCCCTGGGGTCTCTGTCTGTAGCAATGATAGACTTTGATGTTCCGCAGTTGCAGACAGGTTTGGAAACTTGTGATGATACCTGGAGAGAGAGAGAGAGAGAGAGAGAGAAAGTCACAGCCCCACTGGGGTCTCGTATGGGGTTGGCTCTCAAAACCTTGTCTGCTATGTGTAACAAAAAACTCCAAGTTTTACACAGACTGGGGAGACTGTCACATGGTTCTCTCAGTACTTCTTTTTTTAATGCAGTCCAAAGTCTAAATTCAAAATCTCTCTCAGATTGTTTTAGTTTTTAGTTTTAGAGATACAGCACTGAAACAGGCCCTTCGGCCCACCGAGTCTGTGCCGACCATCAACCACCCATATTATACTAATGCTACACTAATCCCATATTCCTACCACATCCCCACCTGTCCCTATATTTCCCTACCACCTACCTACACTAGGGGCAATTTATAATGGCCAATTAACCTATCAACCAGCAAGTCTTTGGCATGTGGGAGGAAACCGGAGCACCCGGAGGAAATCCACGCAGACACAGGGAGAACTTGCAAACTCCACACAGGCAGTACCCAGAATTGAACCCGGGTCGCTGGAGCTGTGAGGCTGCGGTGCTAACCACTGCGCCACTGTGCCGCTCTAAAAAGATATGACCGTCGCATCGGCCAAAGGCAGCTGTTGAATGGCATAGAAGAGCAGCATCATAGCAGTAGCACCAAGGATCCCTCGCATGAAAAGCAAAATTCGTAATCCCTTTGGTCCCAGCAAGTCTAGTTCATTATATACAATGATGGGCCATGTAAACAAGCATTGAAATGAACATCGAATCCCACTGATTTCCAGAGCATGAATGCCTTCAATCTTCTTCACCAAGAGTGAAGTGACTGAAAAGAACAAACAGGATAGCAAGACATAACATAATCCAAGCCCCACCCATTTGGGCTTCTTCTCTGTTGCTGGCGGGCCTCCCTCATCAGCTGAGTCTCTGACTCTCTGAGACTGACAGCAAGAAGTAAAGTTGAAGTATTTTCTTGCTGCTGCTCGGTGCCCTGAGCACAAGGTCCCATTACACTCGGGACTGGCAGCTCCTCGGCTTTGTCAACGTTGTGTCAACGTTTACCCCTTGGAGGTACATCTTCACTAGTGAATGCTCCAAGATAGCTTTGAATGTCCTGCTAATGAGGTGATATTGGATAATCTACTCCCCTATCCAAGCCATTGTCCTGGATGGGAGCCTTGTTAGACATGTGTCTCCAATTCCATGTCCTGGAATGTGAGGTATTTCAATCCAAACTGTGGTAGCCATCGTGGCTGCCATTTTTTAAATGTTATATGTGGGATCCCAGCTTTCCTTTTTCAAAGTTTACTGTTGGTTTCCAACCAATGAATTAAAAATCCTCATTCAGCAGAGCATGTTTTCTTGACACTGGCCAGAATAGAAAATGATTGGAGACTTCTCCTGTTACTCACACCTGCAGACCACACTGCTGTAAGTGACTGGGATTGATTTAACGCACTGAATTTATATTATGTAACTATTCTCCACTCAGATGATGGAAATCCCACATTTTTGGACATGCTATTATTTATTTTTGGTTTGGAAATGGGCTGTTCATTAATGAGGCATAGCTGCTTTGGTTTAGATTTTCAAAGGAAAGTAGCGTACGGTATAGGAAACTTAAAATCATAAATATTTAATATTACCTTTTTGAATGTCTGTACTTTTAAGATGTTCACAAAATGATTTTTTGCATTTATTCATGTAAGTAGTTTACTTGTAAAACCTTCTCCACTTCACCTGCCTTTTGAAGTTGTGTTGAAAATGGTGGCACGTCTGCGAATAGAATTGGATATAATGTCCCATTTGATCAAGTGGAAATATTTCACACATTGGTGAGTGCCAGAAACACTTGAGAAATGAAGCTGGTCCATTGTCTGGGAGAAGTTGGCGTCAGAAGCAATAACCTGTTAAACTGTGGTGTCTTTTCCCTCTGGTACTATTTTTTGCAGCCATGATTGAGTGTGTACCTATGACAAGATACCCTCCTCTCCCCCCCACCCCCCCGCCCCCCTCTTATTTGATCTATCAAAGCACTTCATGATTTTGAACACCTCTACCAAATCTCTTCTCAACTTTCTCTGCTCGAAGGAAAACAGCCTCAGTTCCTCCATTCACTTGAAATCACTCATCCCTGGTACCATTCTAGTAAATCACATCTGCACACTCACCAAGGCTTTTAGTCAGCTGCTCAGCTTGTGACATGCGATAGCTGACTGTAAAGGAGGCGTTAACAAAAATTACAAACTCAAACAGCAAAATCTGAAGAGGGAAGTGGACCGATGGGGATAAAAACAGAGGTTGTATAAAAACAGGGCAGTCACAGAGCCCTGAGAGCAGCGTAAAGTGCATAAGACTCACCTTCTAAACTTATGATGGAATCAAACCTAAACTTTATTTAACCCTCAAAACATATTCTCAGCCATCTTTGATTCCTTTGTTTGGACAGATTCAAGCTTCCCTCCTTAATCTCCGTCTGGAAAATTTCTATTGTCCCAGCATCCAAAGTCTTTTGGGGGAGGGAGTACCAGATTTCCAACACCCTTTGTGTGAAAAAGTGCTCCCTGTTTTCACTCCTAAATGGTCTAGCTGTAATTTTAAGATTATGCCCTTTTTGCACAACGTCTTTTATCTTTCTTGGTTACGTTCTCTAGCTTTGTCTATCCATCTCTTAACTATCTAGCTATCCATCTGTCCTCTTTTTCTATCTGTCTCTACATCTATTTTGCTATCTTCATCTCACAATTGCTATCCTTGCTCTTTCTCTCTCTATCACTATTTTTATCTTTCTTTTTAACTCATTCTTACCCTCTTCCTCTTTCTTTCTCTTCCTTCCGTAGGATTCTTTAAGTTCAAAGTAGAATCCCTCCCTGTATCTGACAGGTTGATTAAGCAGATGGAAGTATCCATTCTGCCAGGCCAGGCATTCTCAAGGAAATGAAATCATTATCATTTCTTTCCTGCTGTGCTTTTTTTTTAAATGTGAGCATGACTCACAAAATTGGTGCATCTGAGATTGTGGTACATTTTCTATTTGCCAAGCTGTAACAGGTAACTAGAATATAATTTCAAATGACGCTGGACACTACAACAGCCTTTGGAAGGTCGAAGGCAGGCTGGAAACTGTGAAAATATTAATTGACTTTTTTGGCTTTGCTGGCCAAACTGTTTTTGCAACAGAAATCACAGTACCAGGGACCTCAGTTCCTCTTTCAAGAAAAATCGGAGAATGCCTGTTTTGTTGCATAATTAATGACGGCTAATTTAATCTTATTCTCAGAAATAACACATTTCAAAGTCATTTATTGCTACAGTTTAGTTGGTCGGCCGTTAATTTCAGACATTTCTGTTTTTCTTTAAAAGTGAAATTTTGGACCCAAGATTATTTTTCCAGAAGAATAAATAAGTCTGAGTTACTGAGCATTGCAGGCCATGACAAATTAATATTTCTTAAGGGGGAGATTAAGGGTGTTGTTTCTTTTTTACTCAATCTCTCTGTTTTTCACTGATTATTTCCCCTCTTTAGTTCCCTTAGCACCAGTCAGATTCCCTGACTCAGCTCCCCATTCTATTCCCTTTATGAGTATCTGAAAATAAGTTCATTGCTCCTTTCACACTGCACACTTACTTTTTCTCTATACACATGCAGTCGGACATGAGCAGAGCGCAAATAAGGAGCGGGAGAACAGAATAATTACTCTACCACCAGAGAGCTATACTAGAGACATTCTGACAGATTTTAGGTGACATTACTTGTTTGAATGAGCACAAAATACAACAGCCAACACGTAAATGATACATGGGCCCTAATCCTCGTAAAGAAAACTTCGTCTGGTGTATAGAAACACAGTGCAGCAGCTTGAACATCTTGTGGGATGTCTGAAACAATGTTTATCCCTCAATCAACACCTAACAACAGATTATCTGGTCATTGACACAATGCTGTTTGTGGGAGCTTGCTGTGCATAATTTGGCTGCCATTTTTCCTACATTACAACACTGTACTTTAATGGCTGCAAAGCAGTTTGAGATGTCCTGAGGTCATGAAAGGCGCTATGTAAATGTGCTACAAGTCTTTCTTTCTGTCCTCCCTTCCCTCCCACCCAGAGTGGGCAGCGAGGCTATTTATTTCCAGTTCTCTGCCAATGCCAGCCAGTAATCAATTGCCAGGGGGTGTGTGTGTGTGAGACACAAGCTGGATCACACTCTCACCTGCGCTTCTCATTTTCGCTCAATGGCCCAAGATTAATAGGAATAAGCACAGGAGTTAGTACACACCATCATGTCTTGTGATTCTTGTGATGAAGAGAAGATTTCAGCTCCTGTCTAGTTAAGAACATAGAACATAGAACAGTACAGCACAGTACAGGCCCTTCGGCCCACGATGTTGTGCCGAACCTTTGACCTACTCTAAGATCAAACTATCTACATACCCTTCATTCTACTATCATCCATGTACCTATCCAAGAGTCGCTTAAATGTCCCTAATGTATCTGCTTCTACTACCACCGCTGGCAGTGCATTCCACACACCCACCACTCTCTGTGTAAAGAACCTACCTCTGACATCTCCCCGAAACCTTCCTCCAATCACCTTAAAATTATGCCCCCTGGTGATAGCCCTTTCCACACTGGGAAAAAGTCTCTGGCTATCCACTCTATCTGTGCCTCTCATCATCTTGTACCCCTCTATCAAGTCACCTCTCATCCTTCTTCACTCCAATGAGAAAAGCCCTAGCTCCCTCAACCTTTCTTTGTAAGACATGCCCTCCAGTCCAGGTTCTATACATAAAATCTCTATTTATGAGGAGGGACAGTTGTGCTATGATTTATTAAAATGTAAAGTCTGGACTGAGAAGAGATTCTTAGGAATATCAAACTCCCTGCACCCAGTTTTCATTGAATGGTGATTTTTGTCAGTCTCTTGACCATGGGGTTAATATTGTTCCTTTGCTTTCTGTGTTTCAAACAAAAATTGAGTGATGAGGCAAAAAAGTGGGTAGCGTCATAGTTGCATAAATCGTGGATCCATTTAAGAAATGTAGTTGGATACTAAAATGAGGCTGCATTTTTAGCTTTTCTAGATGGATGAACTAAGATGGCTTGCATCTCCTGTACATAGTGCATTTTACATTGTACAATTCCTACGTGTGTATTTTGAAATTAAAAATGCCTCCAGGTTAGAAGCTCACCTTCGTTGCATATGGAGAACAGCCAGCAGCAAGTTGATTAAGACTCAGAGTGACTCCGTTGCCATTGTTTTCAGAGCTGCTAGCTTGGTAACATTATCCCACTGCTTTGTGTTCTTTCTGTCGATTCACACAGCACTTTACACTACTGCAGTGCAAAGGAGACAAAAGCAGCAGAAAAATAAGAGGCTGAGTCACGTGGGCTGCACTTCCTTTAATCTGAGCGAATGGGTTTAACGCATAGAGACCCACAGAATTAGCAGCCCTGCACTCCCTCCATCTTCTGTCAGCTCCCAGCACAGATTATATGGTTAATTCAGAATGAACTCTGAACCCAATCTCATCTGAATGGAGTTTCTAAAGATAAATCCACAAAAATCCAAGATCCAAAATCAGGTTAATTTTGAAAGCAAATAAAATGGATATATTCCTGTGGAGATGGACATCAATCTGTTTGTATGTGTGTATGGGTGTACATGTACATATGACATGCGTGTTTGTGGGTGTGTGCATGTACATGTGTGTAATATGAGTTTTTTTTTATTCGATCGTGGGATGTGGACGTCGCTGGCTAAGCCAGCATTTATTGCCAATCCTTAATTGCCCTTGAGAAGGTAGTGGTGAGCTGCCTTCTTGAACCACTGCAGTCCTTGGAGTGTAGGTACAACAACAGTGCTGTTAGGGAGAGATTTCCAGGATTTTGACCCAGCGACAGTGAAGGAACGGCGATATAATTCCAAGTCAGGATGGTGTGTGGCTTGGAGGGGAACTTGCAGATGATGGTGTACTCTTGCATCTGCTGTCCTTGAACTTTTAATTGGTAGAGGTCGCGGGTTCGGAAGGTGCTGTCGAAGGAGCCTTGGTGAGTTTCTGCAGTGCATCTTGTACATGATACACACTGCTACCACTGTGCGTTGGTGTTAAAGGGAGTGAATGTTGAAGGTGGTGGATGGGGTGCCAATCAAGCAAGCTGCTTTATCCTGGATGGTGTCGAGCTTCTTGAGTTGGAGCTGCACCTATCCAGACAAGTGGAGAGTAGTCCATAACACTCCTGACCTCTGCCTTCTAGATACAGGACAGGCATTGGGGAGTCAGGTGAGTTACTCGCTGCAGAATTCCCAGCCTCTAACCTGCTCTTATAGCCACAGCATTTATGTGGCTGATCCAGTTCAGTTTCTGGTCAATGGTAACCCCCAGGATGTTGATAGTGGGGGATTCAGCGATGGTAATACCATTGAATGTCAAGGAGAGATGGTTGGATTCTCTCTTGTTGGAGATGGTCATTGCCTGGCACTTGTGTGGCATGAATGTTACTTGCCACTTATCAGCCCAAGCCTGGATATTGTCCCGGTCTTGCTGCATCTGGACACAGGCTGCTTCAGTGTCTGAGGAGTTGTGAATGTTTAGTTTAGTTTAGGTTAGTTTAGAGATACAGCACTGAAACAGGCCCTTCGGCCCACCGAGTCTGTGCCGACCATCAACCACCCATTTTATACTAATCCTACACTGATTCCATATTCCTACCACATCCCCACCTGTCCCTATATTTCCCTACCACCAACCTATACTAGGGGCAATTTATAATGGCCAATTTACCTATCAACCTGCAAGTCTTTGGCATGTTGGAGGAAACCGGAGCACCCGGAGGAAACCCACGCGGTCACAGGGAGAACTTGCAAACTCCACACAGGCAGTACCCAGAATTGAACCCGGGTCGCTGGAGCTGTGAGGCTGCGGTGCTAACCACTGCGCCACTGTGCCGTGCTGAACATTGTGCAATCATCAACGTACATCCCCACTTCTGACCTAATGATGGAGGGAGGATCATTGATGAAGCAGCTGAAGATGCTTGGGCGTGGGACACACCCTGAGTAACTCCTGTAGTGATGTCCTGGGACTGAGATGATTGATCTCCAACAACCACAACCACCTTCCTTTGTGCTAGGTATGACTCCAACCAGTGGAGAGTTTTCCCCCTGATTTCCATTGACTCCAGCGCACATTTGTACATGTATTGGGTGGTGTTCGTCTGTGTTTCTATTTATGTGTATGTGGCGGCTGTTTTTATTGCCTCTGCTGGGTGGGAAATGGGTACCGGTGGGGTGTCTTCCCTCCTTTACACCCCACCCACTTTAACCCCTGCCCAACTTCACACCCCACATGCTTTAACCCCTTTTGCAGTGCAGGTGTCAGCACCAAATTGACCATTCTCCTTTAATGCACCACCCACAGCAAGACCTCCATATCTTCAAGTTCCATGGGTGCAGGGTGTTTCAGGCACTCACCTGAATTTTCCCTTCCATCGGGCTGGTGTAAAACAGACAGGCAACCTGTTTCTGCTGGTTCCCCACCTGGTGAACTGTTAAAATTGACCCGTGTGACTGTGAATTTATGTCTGTGTGCATATAGGACTGTGTTTGTATGTTTCCACATGTGTACATGTGTATGTATCTGTGTGCAGATTTGATCTGTGTGCTTTGTGTATAAAGAGGTGTGTATTTGTATGTTTTTATATGTTTTATACATATGTTTTTAGCTGCTTGCATGTGTGCTTGCATGTTAGTGCGTGTGTTAATCGATAAATTTGTTTTAGTGTGTTTGTGTGCGTACACCTGTCAGTTTATCGGTGCGTATTTGTGTGCATGTGTTAATGTAGGAATGTTTTTTGACGTGTGTTTTGGTGTGTGTTTGTGTTAATGTACAAATGTGTTGTAGTATGTGTGAATGGGTGACTACATTGACTCGGTGGGTGACATGCGACTGCCAGCAGTGCTTTTACTGGAGGATGGGCTTCAGTACCAGACAGGACCCTTTGACACACCGCCCACAGCAAGACCTCCTTATCTTCAGGTTGTGGAGGTGCAGTGCAGCCCATGCATCTTTGCTGTGCCATTCTAAACAGTTAGTCCAATTTTGTATGAGCTCCTCAACATCCTCTCTTTTGATAAGCTGTCGTCATTTGCAAATGAGAGGATCTGACTTCCCTGGCTCATTTCCTGAGCTGCAGATCCAGGTTAGTCTGCGCCCTGGACCAACATTATTGAAACTAAAATCTCTGCTTCCCGGCTGCTTACGGTCAGCTGTTCTAAAGGCTTGTGTCACAACAAAGGGCGTGGGTTAATGTGTCTACTTCAGATTAATTCTGGGCTGGGCAGGAGTGTCCAATTCATTTTCTCTGCAACAAAATCCTTGGAAATTATTAGGGACATTCCCTGTATATTATTCAGCCTTTTTAAAATTCAAATTTCAATGTACTTCCTCCAGTCCAAGAAACCTCATCTCCTAACAGACTAGTACAGGCATGACAATTGCAGCCTCCAGCATAATTACCTTCCACTTACGGCTTGTGGGGTGAATCATAGGGAAAACTAAATTCCTCACCGTTTCCTGGCACACTGTGCCAGCTCACGGTGCCTGCTTCAATTCTGCATTATCATTCACTCTTAGCAAGTGTGGGGAATTGAAACTTTCACAGATGGCCCACAGCTGCATTGCCGCGTTCGCTCCTTCTTAGCAGCTTTGGCTGTTTATTTCTGTAATGAGGAAGTCAAGGAGCTAAAAGTCTGCAGCAGTTTCACAACGTACTGGACACTGTCTTGTTACTTGGGACAGAGGCAACCCTGTGACTGGCTGCATTCAGTCCAATGTCACTGCGGCACAGAATATCTGCACCTGGACAGTCTGCCACCTGGTTTTGGCAGGAGACAACCCTCCAAGTATAGCACCAAACCATACGAACCAGGAACATGGGAACAGGAGTAGTCCCTTCAGCCCCTCGAGCCTGTTCTGCCATCCAATGAGATTATGGATGAAGTGCACAGGAAGTCCCAAGCCACTGTTAGCAGATGTGCTACAATTGGCGTCAGTACCACGGAGTAGAAAGAGGAAAGATCAGCTTGGACTGAGATGAGAAGAAATTTCTTCTCTCAGAGGGTTGTGAATCTTTGGAATTCCCTATCCCACAGGGCTGTGGATGCTCAGTTGAGTATATTCAATATGGAAATTGACAGATTTTTGAACATGGGGATCAAGGGATATAGAGATAGGGCAGGACAGAGGAATATGGTAGAAGATCAGTCATGATCTTACTGGATGGCAGAGGAGGCTGGAGCGGCCGCATGGCATACGCATGCTGCTATTTTTTATGTTCTTATGTACTGAGGGCTGCTGATGGGTGCAGAACAGCTCTTCAGGGGCAGTCAATGTGTTCAGGGGAGAGGGCAGAGAATTGGAACAAATAAACCACAAATTTTAATAAAATTGCACATGCAATTTTACATTCCCAGCACAGACTGTCATAAAGTTGATTCACTTTCCTATTTATACAACATTTGACTGAAAATTTACTGACTTAGCAGGTTTTTCTTCTCGGCTGAATTGCAGCAACTGGCCAAGTATGAATTGTGGAGAGTTTTATACCAAGAACATCTAACAAGGTTGATGTCTTGCCTCAAGATATTCACTCGGGTATAACACTCGAGTTTGGGCCACTCCTGTAAGCAGTCTGAGGGTTTTACATCTGGTGGAATGTCCACACTGGTCCAAAATCTAATGATGCAACAACAAATTGTGATTATATAGCGACTTTAATGTAGAAAACCATTTCAAAATGATTCACCGAGGAGCAATAAAACAAAACAACGCCAAGCTAAATGAGGAGATATTAGGAGGGGCCATAGCTTGGTCAAAGTGGTCCACACTCTAGAATTCCTTCCCTAAATGCATCTGCAAAGGCATGGTCTGATTAGGGATAGTCAGCATGGCTTTGTGCGTGGGAAATCATGTCTCACGAATTTGATTGAGTTTTTCGAGGAGGTGACAAAGAGGATTGACGAGGGCAGGGCGATGGACGTTGTCTACGTGGACTTTAGCAAGGCCTTCGACAAGGTCCCGCATGGTAGGCTGGTCCAGAAGGTTCGAACACATGGGATTCAGGGTGAGCTAGCAAATTGGATACAAAATTGGCTCGGTGATAGGAGGCAGACGGTGGTAGTGGAGGGTTGTTTTTCAGATTGGAGGCCGGTGACCAGTGGTGTGCTGCAGGGATCGGTGCTGGGCCCTCTGTTGTTTGTCATATGTATTAATGACTTGGATGTGAATGTAAGGGGCATGATTAGTAAGTTTGCAGATGACACCAAAATTGGTGGTATAGTGGACAGTGAAGAAGGTTGTCTAAGGTTACAACAGGATACAGATCAACTGGGAAAGTGGGCAAGGGATTGGCAAATGGAATTTAATGCAGACAAGTGTGAAGTGATACATTTTGGGAAGTTAAACCAGGGCAGGACATATACAGTGAATGGCAGGGCCCTGGGAAGTGTTGTTGAGCAGAGAGACCTTGGGGTGCAAGTACATAGTTCCCTGAAATTGGCAACACAGGTAGACAGGGTGGTGAAGAAGGCGCATGGCATGCTTGCCTTCATCGGCCGAGGCATTGAGTACAAGAGTTGGGATGTCATGTTACAGTTGTACATAACGTTGGTTTGGCCGCATTTGGAGTACTGTGTGCAGTTCTGGTCGCCGCACGAGAGGAAAGATGTGATTAAGCTAGAGAGGGTGCAGAAAAGATTCACAAGGATGTTGCCTGGTTTGGAGGGCTTGAGTTATAAAAAGAGATTGGATAGGCTGGGTCTGTTTTCCCTGGAGCGAAGGAGGCTGAGAGGGGACATGATAGAGGTATATAAAATTATGAGAGGCATAGATAGGGTAGATAGCCAGAGTCTGTTTCCTATGGGAGGGGTGACTAAAGCTAGAGGGCATAGATTTAAGGTGAGAGGGAGGAGGTTTAAAGGGGATCCAAGGGGTAAATTTTTCACACAAAGAATAGTGGGTATCTGGAATGAACTGCCTGAGGAGGTGGTGGAGGCAGGAACAGTAGTGAGAGGCATCTGGACAGGTACTTGAATGAGCAAGGCATAGAGGAATATGGAATTAATGCAGGCAGGTGGGATTAGTATAGATGGGCATTATGGTCGGCATGGATGCGGTGGGCCGAAGGGCCTGTTTCTGTGCTGTACGACTCTATGACTCTAAAACCTTCTGCCCTTCTCCCTCTCCCTCTTAAGATGCACGTCTTTGAGCAAACTTTCGATCAGCTCTCCGACGACCTCCCTCTGTTTTTTTTATTGTTTCTCAGTGAAACACTTTGGAGTGTTTTTCTACATTAAAGGCATGACGTAATTGCAAGTTGTTTTTGTATTGTTAGATATTGGACCAGTATGGGCAGACCACTAAATGGGCGGCAATGTGGGGCACACATTTAAAGACCTGCCCAAAAGTTGATTCAACGGGGAAACACTTGCAAAAGATCCCTGTCAAATTTTCAACCGCCCGTTGCCCATCTTTCAAGCGAGAAACAGATATTGCTCGTTGTTTGATCTCCTGTGTTAGGGCTGGGAAGCACGAGATCAACATGTGCTGGCACAAACAATGTAGATCAAATCTCCTGGAGATGCCATATGCTTATATTATATTCTGCTTCCATTTCATCATCCGGTGTCGTTTCAATATTAAAAGTCACATCTTATGTATCACACGGCACGTCAATAGAGCAAAGTTCGAAGGATCCACACTTGGCCCTGAAATATGGGGAGGTTTCCTCCTGGTGGTTTGTACAAAAGTAACTCTGGGGTCTCCTATGGAATGAGACAGCTTTGACTTTTCAATGTCCCAATGGCTACCAAGCATCCAACCACTGTGAGTGTGATCAATAGGGAAACCAAAGTAAACAGCATGACGATAAATCCTCGTCTCTTGTTCACCCATTTCTTCTGAAGGGCTAAGGTTCATACTTCGAAATAACATCCGAGGCAGCATGCCTGCCTGTAGTCCTGTTGTTATAGAAGACAGTCACAATAAGGAATGCAGGAGAACCCATTTTACCCAGAGAGTGTTCAGAATGTGTATCTCGCTACCGTAGGGAGTAGTTGAGGTGAATGGCATAGATGCATTTAAGGTGAAGTTAGATAAGCACATGAGGGAGAAAGGAATAGAAAGATATGCTGATAGGGTGAGATGAAGAGGAGTGGGAGGAGGCTTGTGCGTGGCATAAACACCAGCACGGCCCATTAGTGCTGAATCGCCTGTTTCTGTGCTGTACATTCTACATATTGTATATATGAAAGGAGCCATTCTCTTTAGTTTTGGTTTTCTATTTTTAGGTCACTTTCAAAAAACAAAATCTCTCGATTGCCTTCATCCTCTTTCTCATGTACAATTCTTTCAGTCTTGATAATGCTACAGGTGCCGGGATTGGGTAAGTTGTTTTTACTCTCCTCTTTAGTTACCGGTACTGCTACACACCAACCAATGACTGGAATGTTTGCTTCTTAAGAAGAACAGGATTTGACTGAAACGAAGCTGCTTCATGTGTGAAATAGGGGAAATTACTGTACTATTATTTTTATGGCATTCAATAGACAGTGACACAATATTTGAAAATTAGCATTGGTGAGCTGGAACTTTGAGAGAGGTTTTTTCCCTCTTTGTGACCAGAAGGTAACAAACACACAAAACTGGCCAGAGAATATGCACAATTTGTACGGGACATCTGCTGTCTTTGTGATGTCATCCAGGAAACAATAGCTTGTTTTTAAGAGGATGTTGTAATTAGTGGTACTGGAACGACAATGGTTGTTTCATTTGGAGACTCTAATCAAGCATTAAGATTTGATTTTGTTGCAGTCACGTGGCAAAAGCAAAGGAACAAAGGAAAATATTAGAAACTAGCACAGACCAGCAAAATATTTACACATTAGTGTAAACTAATTCCATCATCGCCTCCCCTCCCTCCCATGCTATTCCCATCCCATGCCATTCCATCCTTCCCATGCCATTCCTCTTATGCTACCCCCATCCCTCTGCATTTCCATATTGACCCCGAACCCCCCCAAGCCCTCCCCCACACCGGCGAGCAGCAGTTCCTTAGCTGACATAGAGTCATAGAATCATAGTCATAGAGTCATTTATAGCACAGAAGGAGGCCATTCAGCCCATCAAGTCGATGTCAGCTCTCCATGGAGCTATGCAGTCAGTCCCACTCCCCGGCTCGATCTCCGTGGCCCTCCAAGTCTATTTCTCTCAGGTGGCCATCGAACCTCCTCTTGAAGACATTGATTGTCACTACCCTTGTGGCAGCGAGTTCCAGGTCATTACCACTCGCTGCATAAAAAAATGGTTCCTCATATTCCCCCTGCATCTCTTGCCCAAAACGTTCAATCTGTGTCCCCTAGTCCTTGTATCATGTAATAATGGGAACAGTTTTTCCTTGTCTAACTTATCTAAGCCTGTCCTAAAGTGCAGTGACCAGAACTGGATGCAATACTCCAGTTGGGGACTAACCAGAGCTTTATAAAGGTTCAGCACAACTTCTCTGTTTTTGTACTCAATTCCTCTATTTATAAAGCCCAATATTCCATATGCTTTACTAACCTCTCTCTGAGTATGTCCGACCATGAAAGATCGATGCACATGCACCCCAGGTCCCTCTGTTCCTGCACACGCTTTCGAACTGTGCCATTAAGTACATATTGCCGCTACCTATCCCTTCTGCCAAAATGCATCACCTCACACTTGTCAGTATTAAATTCCATCTGCCACCTCTCTGCCCATTCTGCTAGCCTATCTATGTCCTGTTACAGGCAGTTCATATCATCCTGTTTGCCTCACCTCCAAGTTTGGTGTTGTCAGCAAATTTTGAAATTCTACTCTGTATTCCAAGATCCAAGTCATTTATATATAGCAAAAAATAATCTTGAAAATCAGCAAATTAAAATTTAATGGGATCGGTTATGCCCAAACTAAATCCAAAGCAGCAATCCTTACTGTCCATCTTTCCCTTGCCATCCCTCTCATCCATTCCATCTTTCCCATGCCCCTCTCCCCTGCCAACACATGCCATAAACAAAGCTACAAACCGACAGAGAAAAACCTGCACAAACAGTCGCTTGGTGGTAAAGAACCTGAGGATTGCTGAAGAAGGAGACATGTGGGTTGGGATTTTATGCTGGCGATGGGGGTCTTGATGCCCACAAAAATTGATGCCGAGAGCCCCGCGTTACCTCTTCAGTGGGAGGCCCGCTGAATCTAAAGCCTTATTATGATTGACACTTAAGTGGACAGTGGCGAGTCTTCCACATGGATCAAGGACCCCAGCGATGAATGTCCCACCCTCGGAGAGCTGCCAGCCAATCAGAGGCCAGCAATTCTTCCACTGAGCAGCGCCACCGTGGAGGCGATGGCTGCTGTTGGTGAAGCAATACCCCGAGGCCCAGGAGTGGCGCTGGACCTAGGCCACAGGAAAGTCAGGGCAGAAGGGGTCTTATGAGGTGGGGGTCGCGGGGGGGTGGGGGGCGGTGGGTGGGAAATGAAGGTGTAGGGGGGTCTGCAGCAAGGGCCGGGGGTGGCTCTCAGCAGGATCCCCCTTTCCACTGCGGGATCCCTTGTTCAGGCAATAAGTGGCTTTTAACGGGGGACCTGCCTCCCACCCCCTGGAGCTGGGAAGCATCAAGCACGGTTTTTCGTGCCGTGCTTCCCGTGCGGCAACAGGGTCACCCACCGCACGGCAGTGGTGGGATGAGGCCTTTAATTGGGCATTAATTGCTGAGTTAAGAGCCTCAACTGGCAGCAGGGTGGGAAGGCCATTCACAGGCCTTTCCGCCGCAGACTTCATTTTGGCAGAAGCGGGAAGATGGCAGGGTCCTCCCCCTGCCACCATCCTACCTGATTTTATGCTCTCCTCACCTCCAAGCCTGCCACAGGGGAGAGCATAAAATTCGTCTCGTAGTTTCCACACCATCATAGCAGCATAGAAAGATTTACAGCACCGTAGAAGGTCATGTTGCCCATTGTGTCTGCACCGGCATAATATCGTGGTAAGTGTTAGTTCTGCGTATCATGGTAAGCACAGGGATTCAAATTTTAGTTCATAAAGGACTGACCAAGGCTTATGGACACTGTAGACCTCTGGAATCTATGCCGCTAACCCCACCACAGCATCTGGAGTTAGGAGGATGTTCCTTATATTAAATAATCTTATCAGGAAGCCATACCACGATGGATGTATCTTGAATGCCTCCCATGTGGGCAGAGGCGGGATAAGTGGAAGAACTCTTGACATCAGTGGCAGTGGCGACCATAGCTCCAGTAACATTTTGACAACTGCCTATCCATGTTCTTGTTATGCCAGTCTGTTTCTGTCTTCAGGGTCTAGGCCAATACCCAGACCTGGAATGCCCATGGGGTGGCTTACTTCTGCCCAAGAGGTTGACAACCTTGTTTTCTCCCAGTGTAATGGGTATCTGGTACATCTCAGTCTGTGGCTGGGAAGAGTTCTGGGCTAGGATTTCTCTCCCTTTAGCCATGATCCCAGTGTCGAGTTTGCAGAAGACAGGCTCAGTCCCAGTGTGTGTCTGATTGTGTGTGTGAAGACCTTCCTCAGGCCCCGACAATGACTGGGGACGCCAGGAGCGAGTGCAGTCCTCGATGACTGACACTGGACTGTCCATAGAATTCCATGGCCTGCCTTTTTACTGTGACTACAAGTTGAAAAGTGTTGGGAAAAACACTTGGCTCAAGGCCCAAGGAATTCAGGAGTCAATATATTCCAATATTCAATGTCTTCCCTCTCTCACTATACCTATCATTTTAATTCTCCATCCTGTTTGTACATCCCCTTTTTAAAAGGTGTTCATTGACACAGTGCAGAGGAGAGCCCCGTGGCTGAGGTACAGGATTGGAACAGCTTGGGCAATTCACCTTGGCTGGCTAAGACGGTATTTCACAGTGATCCATAAGATAGTAAGAAAAATAAGTAAATAAAGAAGACAACTTCAAATGAAACAATGACAGTAGGACAAGAGCACACAGATTCAAATCATATAAAGGTAAATTTAGGACTGATATAAAGAATTCCTTTATCACAAGCACAAATAGTGGTACCGTCGAGACAAAAATCTTAAAATCACTTGAGATAAAGCTCGATGTTCTGATCTGGGTACCAGAGTTTCTTTCAGGAAGGCTGAGTGTCAATGGACCAAATGACCTTCCTCAATTCTATCTGTTTTGTGATCTTGTGACACGACATTAACTACTTTGACTCAGAGTCTTTTCCTCTTATTCACTGAATAATTTTTCTTTCCTTTCCCACCAATTTCCCCACAATGAGACACTTTTCTGCCTCATTGTCCCATCTTCCGTGTTGGAAAAAACTAATGCCATTGGAGAAAAATCTTGAAGGTTTGAAGGTTTTGAGGTCTGTCTTTAACAATAAATCTAAAACATTCTGCTTCAGTAGTTCAGAACATTTTTATTTTCTTTAACAATTGGCTCCAGGAAAGCAATTCATTTCCCTCTAAGGACAAGATACCGAGTAAAGCTTGAAAGAATACTCTTTTCTTTTCTCGTTTCCAGCTGGCTTTCCTTCTTCACTTCTTTCTCGCTCTCCCCTTCCTTTCTGTCTTTGTCATTTCCTTTCACTCTCACATAGTTTCAGTGGTCTTAACATTCATGTCAGCCATGCTTCAGTGGGTAGCAGTCTCTATGAATCAGAAGGTTTGTGGGTTCATGTCCAAGAGACTTGAGCATGAAATCTAGGCTGACGCTGGAGTGCAGTACTGAGGGAGTGCTTTACTGTCCAATGTGTCGTCTTTTCATTTCGATGTTAAATCATCTTCCAGCTCAGTTGGGTATAAAATATCCCATGCACTGTTTCAAAGAAAAGCAGGGGAGTTATCCCTGGTGTCCTGTCCCCTACGTGTAGTGTTTGACGGATCAGTTTGATTGCTAAAACCTCTGGGTGGAGCTAGACAGCAGAAGCGGAATTGTGGGAGATTTCTGGAAGCTTCTGAGATTCATTTTGAATCCATCTCGCAGACACAGGCTACTGCGAGGACATGTGCTCCAATCTGTAAGACCTTTTACTATAAATGTTAACGTGCTTTAAATAAACCAGTTGGTTCTTTAACATAGTGTGATATCTGCATTGCTCAGAGTTAAATTGGATATTGAAATTAAACCTAGTATCAACTCAACACTATGCAACTGTCAACCAACATCACAAAAACAGATTACCTGGTCATTATCACATTGCTGTTTGTGGGAGCTTGCTGTGTGTAAATTTGCTTCGTTTCCTTTCCATCACAACAGTGACTACACTTCAAAAAGTAGTTTGTTGGCTGTAAAGTGCTTTGAGTAGTCCTGTGGTCATGAAAGGCGCTATATAAATGCAAGTCTTTTTCTTTCCCACAGCCACTCTCACACTGGACTTGTAGATACAGATGACTAAAATGTTCCACTGAACATAAAGATTCCTGTGCCGCTGCAATCACACATGTGCCACCTGTATAATCTTGTCAAACAATGGGAAAGTGTGGGTTGTGAGATATCCTGTACATTTAATTGATTAACTATGAGTCAAGGAGAAGTTAAGCATGACTTTACTTTTATTTATTTATTTTATTTAGAGGTGCAGCACTGAAACAGGTCCTTCGGCCCACCGAGTCTGTGCCGACCATCAACCACCCATTTATACTAATGCTACACTAATCCCATATTACTACCACATCCTCACCTGTCCCTATATTCCCCTACCACCTACCTATACTAGGGGCAATTTATAATGGCCAATTTACCTATCAACCTGCAAGTTTTTGGCATGTGGGAGGAAACCGGAGCACCCGGAGGAAACCCACACAGACACAGGGAGAACTTGCAAACTCCACACAGTGCAGTACCCAGAATTGAACCCGGGTCGCTGGAGCTGTGAGGCTGCGGTGCTAACCACTGCGCCACTGTTCTCTGTGACTTGCTGGGTGTAGATGGTTGCTCTTCCCCAGGAGGTTGAGAGAGGTTGGTAGAGTCCAGAATATAGCAAATTGTCCAGTGGCCAGTTTTGATATCCTTCTTACTCATGCAATGGTCTGAACATGTAGGTGTGAATATGAGTTCCACCGCTCAAAGGTGCACCAATGTTTTCTGACACTATGAGCTTCCAGTTTTGACCCGATAAGGAAAGAACTTGCATTCATAAAGAACCATTCCTGACCTCGGGACATCGCAAAGTGCTTTATAACCAATTAAATACTTTTGAAGTGTAGTTGCTGTTGTAACTTAGGAAATGATTATCAGAGAGAGGCAGTGAGTGGAAGTGAAGGGAATTATGACAGGAAGCATCACAGAATATTGGGAGATTGATGCTCTCTAAGATCTCTACGGGGCGGCACAGTGGCGCAGTGGTTAGCACCGCAGCCTCACAGCTCCAGCAACCCAGGTTCGATTCCGGGTACTGCCTGTGTGGAGTTTGCAAGTTCTCCCTGTGACTGCGTGGCTTTTCTCCGGGTGCTCCGGTTTCCTCCCACAAGCCAAAGACTTGCAGGTTGATAGGTAAATTGGCCATTGTAAATTGCCCCTAGTGTAGGTAGGGGAATTGAGGGAAGGTGGGGATGTGATATGGAATATGGGATTAATGTAGGATTAGTATAAATGGGTGGATGATGGTTGGCACAGACTCGGTGGGCCGAAGCACCTGTTTCAGTGCTGTATCACTCTATGATGCTACCCTGCATAGAAGAATGGAAAATCATAGACTGGATCAATTCATGGTCTTGCTTTGAAGCACAGATCAGCAAAGGCCTGTTGACTTAAGCTGAGGAATGGTATGGGGAGGAGCAAACAGCTGCTAAAAGAAATTGAGAGAAGGAAATACATTTTTAAATGTATCTGAGCATATGATTTCTCTGTCAAAAGCAGTGCAGAGAACATCCACATCTTATAGGAGACTGCAGAATTTAAAACCAGTAAAACCAGCGGAGCAAGAAGTACGAACCGGCATTGTGGGATAACAATGCAAATTTGCAATTGAAAATGGCAAATAGATGCAAATCGGTATCAAGGTGCCTCTGTTTCCAAAGACTGAGTCAAAAAGCAGCAAGATTCGCTGCTATATCTGCAATGGTTTGTCAATGACCTGTGACTAGCTGCTATATTATGAACCAGCGTTTGGCTCTAGTTCTCTTATATTTGACTACTTAAGGGAAAGTGACTGCTTTCCAAAGGTGATCACCAAGAAATAGTCAGAGCTGCACATATAGGGCTGAATTTAGTCAGGGTAGTGGGGGCTGTGATGATGGGCCCAAAGGCTGGGGTCAACCCCTCCTTGGCTGATTGGGGGACCCCACCCCAGCCACACTTTGGGCCCATCAGGCAACTAATTAGTTCCTGCCGGGTCCCCTGTCCCTTTAATTGGGCAAGAGCCCGCCTCCAAGAGCTGCCAGCCAATCGGAGGGCCAGCAGCTCTTCAGTCTCTGCAGCGTCACTGGCAGTGGTGACCACTGCTGGGATTGCAGCGATGGACGCTGCCCTCGCAACAAAGGGAGCAGGGTCAGGGGTTGCTGGGGGCGTGGTCAGGTAGCACCGGCGAGTGTTTGGCTGGGGGCGTGGTGCTGGTTAGTGAGGGCAGGGCTGGGTATTGCCTTGGGAGCGGCCATTTCCACCAGGGGACTCCTCCGTGGGCCACAGAGTCCCTGATTAGAAGGCCCCCACACCTCCCGAGCCCGCCAGCATTCACCAGGTAGCGTCCCCATGAGGTGGAGGGCCCACCCGCCACTGGTAAAATGCCATGGCAGCGGGAATGTGTCAGGCACTCCACACACCCCACTCTCCTTCACTATTTGATGGGCCCCTCCACCTCTCAGCCCATCCCAGGAGGGATGATAAAATCCAGCCCATAAATCTTGTTCCACCACAAATCGTGAACTGAAATTTGGAGCATTGTTATCCTACTGACAACCAGCAATTACACCATACAGATTATTAGCAATGATCTGGTCACATAATTAGTTTCAGAGTTCCTATTTATGCAGAAGTATTTAATAAAAGAATAACTGCTTTGTGTATGTTTCAAACCTGTTTCTTTTGATTTGGTCTCAATAATTTGGATGCTTTACAAGGAAAATCCCCAGTTTACATCCTGAGTGTTGTTTGTCCTGATTTGATTCATTTGTGGTGGGAGACTATTTGGTGTAAGCATTGCCACTCAGCATTTTTACAGGGACAACATGAGAATGTTCCTTCTAAGGTGGTAGCTCAGTGCTGAGCTCCTCATCTCTGCAATTCCAACAGTGACCTACCAGCAATAATCTTGCATTTCCTCCCTCTCCTCCCTCCCCTCCCCTCCCCTCCATCCCCTCCCCCTCCCCTCCCAACTCCCTTCCCTTCCCTTCCCTTCCCCCTCTCCTTCCCTCCTCCTCCCCTCCCCTTGCCCCTCCCCCTCCCCTCCACTCCTTTCACTTCCCATTCCCTGCATCTCCTTTCCCCTCCTCTCTCCTCCCCTCCCCTCCCTTCCCCCTCCTTCCCCATCCGCTCCCTTCTGCCTCCCCTCCCCTCCCCCACCCCTCCTTCTCCTTCCGCCTCCCCTCCCCTTACCCCTCCCTCTGCCCTCCCCTTCCTCTCCCCCTGCCCTCCCCTCTCCCCCTGCTTTCACCTCCCCTCTCCCTGCCCCTCCCCTCCCCCTTCCCCTCCTCTCCCCATCCCGTCCCTCCCCTACCCCTCCCCTCCCAGCCCCCTCCCCTCCCCTGCCCCTCCATTCCCCCTGCCCCTCCCCTCCCCCTCCCCTCCCCCTCCCCCTCCATACCCTCTCCTCCCCTCCCCTTCCCATCCACTCCCCTTCCCCCTCCCTTCCTCTCCCTTCCCCTCCCCTCCCCCTCCCTTCCCCTTCCCCTCCTCCCATCTCCCTCCCCTCTGCCGCCCAAAACCCCTCTGCATCTCCACTTTTCACAGTCCAGTTTTAAAAAACATTCTCCAAACCCATCCTGTCAAGCAAG
Source organism: Heterodontus francisci (assembly GCF_036365525.1). Classification (NCBI taxonomy): domain Eukaryota; kingdom Metazoa; phylum Chordata; class Chondrichthyes; order Heterodontiformes; family Heterodontidae; genus Heterodontus; species Heterodontus francisci. The sequence goes on along the minus strand of NC_090407.1, from coordinate 7,707,792 downwards.
CCCTCATGGAGGAGATATCTCTCCTTGCTGTCCCACGATGGTTCGGCGTCTGCTCCTTTGCCCCTTTTATTGATGTTTTTACCCCACTCTCCAGGCACCTTGGGATGCTTTCCACTTTAACTATAAATGCAGGCGGTTGTTTTTCAGCACGAGTGTTACAGTGAATGATATGGTCTTGCCAAGAGCACTTAACTTGCTTAGCGAAGAGGTTCAAATCCTGCTTGAGGCATCCACACCATGCTTTACATTCTGGCGTCATCCTTTTTGTCATTATAAAATTCCACCCCCCCTTAGTGATGACATGTCAAGAAGTCTGGTGCCTGAAACTACTCTCTCCTTGTAACAATTGTTCACTGCGAATCCATGTGGGCTACAAGTGAGCCACAGGATGGTTGAATCTGTGTAAGTAGTTTATCAGAGTACTGCTTTGGAGACCGTGTGGAACTGGCCAGTCTAGCCTGTGGGGAGGGGAGAACTGAAAGGAAGAACAATTTGGAATGAGACAGTTGTTTCCCCCTGCCCCACCCAATAGATGCCCCATCTGTGGGCTGAACACATGTCAGCACCGTAGGTGGAATTCTCGGACGTACCCTCCCCAGCTAAAGAAATATGCACACAGCTGAGTAACATTAAATGGAAAATAACTATCTCTGTCATTACGATGACTGACGGCCTTTTCCTGTCAGCCAAAACAAACCAAATTGGGGAATGTGCAGACCCATTAGCCTTGAGTCAATAACAGGAAAGTAATGGTTATTAAACATCAGATTGTGTCTAACCTGCCTCACTGACTTCTTTGAGGAGGCGACATATCAGGTGGGCTGTGGTTAAACCATGTAACTGGGTGTGTTGGGGATTCTGGAAAGCCTTCCACAAGGTTCCTGGACAGGGTTAGGAAGCTGGGTGGTAGAAAGGACACACTCGTGAGGGGAGGGGGTGATTTCTGAGTGTGGAAGGGGTCAATACTGAGTGGAGTATCTCAGGGCAGGGTGCTGGGATGTTCCAGTTTTTAATAACAGCAAGAACCTCAATGCAGAGGGGCCATTTGTTGCCAACCAATGTGTGAATCTGAAATAGATCTGAACAGGTACACGGCTCTCCAGAATGATAATGTACTGGGAGCACTCACATTCCATGGGTCAGCCAGCTTGTTTAATTGTTCACAGCTCCGGGTGCAGATTTGGTTGTGCAGGGAGTACATTAGTAATGAAAGTTAAAAGGTTGGTGCTGGTGCAATTTAAAGGGCTGGGGGCAGTTGAAGGTCCATTAAAGCCTGAGTGACATGAGAAAAATGAAGAAAATCGGAGCACAATTGGCCTTAAAACTGTAATCCTATTTTGCCTGTTAAGTGAACTGCTGGCAGCTGATGCTTCAGAATTCTCTGATTGCCTGTTACACACTGGCCCAATTTGAAATGGTTTAACACCAGTGTAATGGCCAAGGGAACACAGGCCATGCCTTAGGAATCACTGTCCCTTCATGCGAGTATTTTAATTTTCCTTATGGGTCTCTGTCTCTTTTTTGATCCCTTGTCTTCATGAACTGAAAATAGATTGATTATAATGGACGTGAAAATCAGCCCCAGGAAATCCATCCAAAATGGTCAGATTTGCAGGGGATGAGGCTAAATTATGCGAAATGGCCAGCCTTCTGCAAAAGAACAATGGCAGCTGCAAGTTAACATAGATATGGGAAGAAATAAAAGCAAAATACTGCAGATGCTGGAAATCTGAAACAAAAACAAGCAATGCAGGTCTGGCAACATCTGTGGAGAGCGAAGCAGAGTTAATACTTCAGGTCTGTGACATTTCATCAGAACTGGCAAAGGTTAGAAAAGAATTAGGTTTTAAACAAGTGAAGGGGAGGGGAGTGGGGGAGGGAACAAAGGTGAAGGTGTTTAATAGGGCAGGAGAGATGTGGGAAGAAATATTGGTTTGCATTCACACTGTGCAAACTGGGAAGAAATAGCAAACGGTGAGGTTGAAAGAGATCTGGGAATATCAGTTGACTGGGAACACATGCCAAGTCAATCATGCAACAGTGAACAAAGCAAGCAGAATGTTGAGCTATGTTGCAAAATGACAAGTGCACAAGTCAGAGGAGGTGATGCTGAGGCTGTACAGTGTCCAGGTCAGTCTGCACCTTGGGTACTATATCCAGTTTTGGTCAACAAAGTGCAAGGGGCACAACTGAGCCCAGGAGGCAATCCAGAGAGTAACCATGAGGCTGAATACCAGCAACATAGGCTGAACTTTGAGGGTAGTTAATGAAACTGGAGTTCTTTACCAATGAAAGAAAGCAGCTAAAAGGGAGAGCTCAGTCAAGTTGTACTAGAATAGTAACCCAGAGACCCAGGGTATTGCTCTGGCAACATGGATTCAAATCCCACCATGGCAGAATGTGGGACTTGAATTCAATTAATAAAAATCTGGAATTTAAAAAAAAATAGTCTAATGATGGCCATGAAACCATTGTCAATTGTTGTAAAAACACATCTGGTTCATTAATGTCCTTTAGGGAAGGAAATCTGTTGTCCTTATCTGGTCTGGCCTACACAGCAATGTGGTTGACTCTTTCCTCTCTGGCCACGGGGGAGGTGCCAGAGGACTGGAGAACAGCTAATGTGGTCCCACTATTTAAGAAAGGTTGTAGAGATAAGCCAGGGAACTATAGACCAGTGAGTCTCACGTCAGTGGTAGGGAAACTATTGGAGAAAATTCTGAAGGAGAGAATCTATCTCCACTTGGAGAGGCAAAATTTGATTAGGAATAGTCAGCATGGCTTTGTCAGAGGGAAGTCATGCCTAACAAATTTGATTGAATATTTTGAGCATGTGACCAGGTGTGTAGATGAGGGTAGTGCAGTTGATGTAGTTTACATGGATTTCAGCAAAGCCTTTGACAAGGTCCCACATGGGAGGCTTATCAAGAAAGCAAATGCACATGGGATACAGGGTAGCTTTGGGGGAGGCGGTGGCATAGTGGTATTGTCATTGGACTAGTAGACCCAGAGACCCAGGGTATTGCTCTGGGGACATGGGTTCAAATCCCACCACGGCAGAAGATGGAATTTGAATTCAATTAATAAATCTGGAATTAAAAAGCTAGTCTGATGGCCATGAAACCATTGTCGATTGTTGTAAAAACCCATCTGGTTCACTAATGTTCTTTAGGGAAGGAAATCTGCTGTCCTTACCTGGTCTGGCCTACATGTGACTCCAGACCCACAGCAATGTGGTTGACTCTTACATGCCCTCTAAAATGGCCTAGCAAGCCACTCAGTTAGGGCAATTAGGGATGAGCAATAAATGCTGGTCTAGCCAGCGACGCCCACATCCCATGAATAAATTAAAAAAAACTTGATAAGGTGGATTCAAAATTGGCTTAGCTGTAGGAGACAGAGAGTGATGACAGACAGCTGTTTCAGTGACTGGAAGCCAGTGTCCAGTGGCGTACCACAGGGGTCTGTGCTGGGTCCCCTATTGTTTGTCATTTATATAAACGACATAGATGACTATGTGGGGGGTAGGATCAGTAAGTTTGCAGATGACACAAAGATTGGCCGAGTGGTTAACAGTGAGGTTGAGTGTCTTGGGTTACAGGAAGATATAGACGGGATGGTCAAATGGGCAGAAAAGTGGCAGATGGAGTTTAACCCTGAAAAGTGTGAGGTGATGCACTTTGGAAGGAGCAATGTGACACGGAAGTATTCAATGAATGGCCTGACACTGGGAGGTTCCGAGGAACAAAGGGACCTTGGCGTGTTTGTCCATAGATCTCTGAAGGCAGAAGGGCAGGTCAATAGGGTGGTGAAAAAGGCATATATAAAGGCACACTTGCCTTTATCAATTGAGGCATAGATTACAAAAGCAGGGAGGTCATGTTGGAGTTGTACAGTACTTTGGTAAGGCCACAGCTGGAGTACTGTGTGCAATTCTGGTCGCCACATTTTAGGAAGGATGTGATTGCTCTGGAGGGGGTGCAGAGGCGATTCATCAGGATGTTGCTTGGGATGGAACATTTAAGCTATGAAGAGAGGTTGGATAGGCTTGGGTTGTTTTCGCTGGAGCAGAGAAGACTGAAGGGTGACCTGATCGAGGTGTACAAGATTATGAGGGGCAGGGACAGGGTGGGTAGGGAGCAGCCGTTCCCCTTAGTTGAAGGTCAGTTACGAGGGGACACAAGTGTAAGGTGAGGGGCAGGAGGTTTAAGGGGGATTGAGGAAGAACTTTTTTATCCAGAGGGTGGTGACAGTCTGGAATGCACTGCCTGGGAGGGTGGTAGAGGCGGGTTGCCTCACATCCTTTAAAAAGTACCTGGATGAGCACTTGGCACATCATAACATTCAAGGCTATGGGCCAAGTGCTGCCAAATGGGATTAGGTAGACAGGTCAGGTGTCTTTAATGCATTGGTGCAGACTCGATGGGCCGAAGGGCCTTTTCTGCACTGTATTATTCTGTGCTTCTGTGATTCATTCCCTCTGAAATGGCCTAGCAAGCCACTTTATTGTATCTAACTGCTATGAAGTCAATAAGGAATGAAACTGGACGGACCACCCCACATTGACCTAGGCACCGGAAACAACAACGGCAAACCCAGCCCTGTCGACCCTACAAAGTCCTTCTTACCAGCATCTGGGGGCCAGTGCCAAAGTTGGGAGAGCTGTCCCACAAACCAGTCAAGCAACAGCCTGACATAGTCATACTCACAGAATCATAATTACTGACAATGTCCCAGACATCATGTCCCCAGTTATGTCCTGTTCCACCGGCAGGACAGACCCAGCAGAAGTGGCGGCACAGTGGTATACAGTCGGGAGGGAGTGGCCCTGGGAGTCCTCACCATCGACTCCAGACCCCATGAAGTCTCATGGCATCAGATCAAACATGGGCAAGGAAACCTCCTGTTGATTACCACCTACCGCCCCCTCAGCTGATGAATCAGTGACATTTCTGCATATTAACAGACAGTGTTGGAACAAAGGAGCTATCCCCTGCTCCAATACAATCCACAAACAGACCTGGTCAAACCAGTTAGTCACAGGGCTAACCTGCTTGGCAGTTTGGGTTTTTTTCTGAATTGTACAGTTTTGTGAACTGAGAGCCTGCAGAAAGCTTTTTGCTCCTGGATTGAAAAGACCTCTCCTGTCTACTCCCATCTCTTTCTCATGGAATTCCAAAACCCACCGAAGACACATGAACCCCAAGAGAGAAAGGTCTCCGACAGTGAATAAGGTTTAAGAAGAAAACTGGGCCCCAGTGAAAGGCAAATCTACCTGTAATCAAAGGACTCTACAGTGAGCTCAAAGAACCATAACAAAAACTTTTTAGATATTGCCTCAAACCTTTCCACTTTATTTCTCTTCTGTTCTTTTCTGTCTTTATTTGCATGTGTATCGCGTATGCATGCTAGTGTGGGCGCGTCATGTATCCATAGGTGTCAACCGAATTAGAGTTTAAGCTTAATAAAATTTCACCTTTCTTCTTTAAACCTCAGAAAGCCAGTTTGTGTTGGTTTCTTTTGCCTTATAATTGGAAAGCGGTGAATAAGGATTCACCAATGGGGAGCTAAAAACACAGTGTGTTTAAAAATTAAACCCTGTTACAGTAAGACCAGGTGAAGGCTGAAAGGGAAGCCGAGACCTCTTTCTCACCTGGTCATAACACTCCCTACACCTCTCCACTTCTCCACCTCGTTTTCCTCCTTTAAGACCCTCCCTAAAACCTACCTCTTTGACCAAGCCTTTGGTCATCTGACCTAATATCTCCTTATGTGGTTCAGTGTCATACATTGTTTTATAATGTTCCTGTGAAGCACATTGAGATGTTTTATGATGTTAAAAGCACAATGTAAATACAAGTTGTTGTTGTTGTTGGTTTGGCCAATTAGTGGCCGGGAGGGGTGGGGGGTGGGGGGCAGGTGAGCTTGCTGTCCAATTAACTGAGGCAGGAGGGCTCTCGAAACTGGAGGGCCAATAGGAGGCCCTCCAGCATGGAAGGAGCTGCAGCCTGCCATTGCAGGTAAGGGAGAGAGAGAGAGGTCAACTCCGTCTTGAGATTCCCTCTCAGCACTTTTGAAAAAAAATGGCCACCGTTGCCAGACCACCATTATTGAGGGGAAACCCCTCCACACGGCGGCCTGTGGCCACAGCTATGACCAGGTAAGTGGGGGGAAGGGGGGGGCCTCAAAGTTAGCCCGGAGCGCTGACCCCACCTCTGATCTTCCGCTGGGGGAGGGGGGGGGGGGCCGCCTCCAGGCAGCTGCCATTCTCCTGATGCCATGAGGGGCCTGCAGGCCAACAGAAAAATTCCAGTTGGCCTCTGATCATTAACTAAGGACGTAATAACATAAGATATAGAAGCAGGAGTAGACCATATGGCCCTCGAGCCCGCCCTGCCATTCAATACAATGCTGATCTTCTGCCTCAACTCCATATCCCTTTATTCCCTGAGAGACCAAAGATCTGTGTATCTCAACCTTAAATGTACTTGATTATGGAGCATCCACAACCCTCTGGCATAGAGAATTCCAAAGATTCACAACCCCAAGTGAAGAAATTTCTCCTCATCTGAGTCCTAAATGATCGGCCCCTTATCCTGAGACTGTGTCCCCCTGTTCTCGATTCCCCAGCCAAGGGAAACAACCTCTCACTGTCTACCCTGTCAAGCCCCTTCAAAATCTTGCATGTTTCAATGAGATCACCTCTCATTCTTCTAAACCCCAGACACCCTATTTATTCAAACTCTCATCGTAGGACAACCCCCTCAACCCAGTAACCAATCTAATAAACTTACACTGTAGCGCCTCCAATGCAAGTTTAGCCTTCTTTAAGTATGGAGACCAAACCTACAGATAGCACTCCAGGTGTAGCCTTACCAAAGCCCTCTCCAATTGTAGCAAGATTTCCTTATCCTTGTACTCCAATCCCCCTAAATTTCTCACTACTTTTTCTCTGCTGATATTAATTACCGTAGATTCCTCATCTTTATTAGCTCCTTGCTTACCGTTTATTTTTGGTGTGTAATTTGTGTCTTCCACTGTGAAGACAGACACAAAATATTTGTTCAACATCTCTGCCATTTCTTTGTTGCCCATGATAATTTCTCCTATCTTTGCCTCAAAGGGATCAATGTTTATTTTAGCTACTCTCCTCCTTTTTATATACTTGCAAAAGCTCTTATAAACTGTTTTTATATTCCTGGCTAGTTTACTCGCATCTTCTATTTTTTCCCTTTTTATCAACTTTTTGGTGGCCCTTTGCTAGTTGCTAGAACACTCCCAATCCACAGGCTTACTACTATGCTTTGCAATATTATAAGCCTCTCCCTTTAATCTAATACTATCCTTAACTTCCTAATGGAATGTATTTTTGTTGACCATTTTGAACTGTTTCTTTAAATGTTTCCCACTGTTTATTTACCACCATACTTTTTAGTCTATTTACCCAATCAACCTTAGCTAGGATGTGCTGTACTTGGTTTCCCAACCATTAATCTATGAGGCTGAAATATTTTGGGCAGCATATGACTGAATATCCGACAACTACGACTCTCTCATTGAGTTGGAAAGTCTCACTAAATCACCTCACGCTGATTTTATTTATTCCCCTCTCCTTTCTTCGACTTTAGTTTCTTGTCCTACATCATGGGCCTTCACCTCGGTTCCTCAAAGGAAATGTTAGATCAGAGGGGGGTTTCTGGGTTTCGAGTGAGCTTATGAATCAGAGCAATGGATTGGCCAGGCTGGGAGTGGCATCCGGCTTGTCTGCTGCTCCCTCACTCTTGAGAATATGACTGCGACAAAGATTTAACCCTTTGGGCACCCTTACAGCAAATATACACGTACCTGCGAGCAACTAAATTGAAATGTAATGTGCCAGAAGACAGTTCAGCTTCCTTTTTCCACAGGAATTTTCTTTTCATGATTTTCTAGTCATATGTTGATTTGACTAAAGTTGCCAATCCTTTTGAAATCCATAATGTAATCATCACTTGTCACCACACAATGTATGCATTTTCTCTAAAGCTGCAACATAGATGTAGTAAGAATAGGGAAAGGTACAAAGCCATAGTCTATCACAGTGGCCTCTGACCCTGTACTTACATTGTGCAGAAGAGGTGACTGTGATCTCCAGAAAACTGGAGTGTGCAATCATTAAGGTGGCTGAGAATTCAAAAAAAAATTCCTGGCTAAAATCCCAGCCTCATCGACCTCGAGTCTTTCACACAAAGGCACTGCGACAAAATTTGATAGAAGTAAACATTTCTCGGCCAGGTATAAAATATATTGTTGTTTAATTTGATAAGGATTCCATGTATTCCTGTTTTGCAAGCAAAGACGAACTAGTAACCTTATTCATTTCATTTCCCCCTGTGAATATGAGCCACAGTATCATATGTGAGCAACTATTATTTTCAGAAACAAGTAATGATTCTCTGAGTTTCACTGTTGGCAGACAGTCTTGCCTGCAAATGTCAAAAAATTTCAAAATTACCAACTGGAAACTTCAAAACTACATTGATAAATGTCCTCCTTAAGATGACTATGTTGAGGTTGCAGTGGCATTTTCACAATGCGGTCTTGGCTATTTTAGCCATATCAGATAATCTGTTTTCTCTTCCAGGTTCCATTTTATTTTCTTCAAGGGCTGTTTGTCCAGGCATCACACACTCTTTGACTTCATTGTAAAACTTAATACCGATTAGTTATGTTTTTGTGTTCAAATCTACACCAAGTGGCAAGAGGCAACAGAACTCCGTGTGGTAGATTAGTGGGTCTGAGAGTTGGGGATCCCTCATATGGCTGCAAACTAGACATCTTAGCATAAACAATCAGTTTAATGTTAAAGGGGGTTCAATGAACCTGCCTGAAGGGTTGGTAGAGGCAGGAACCCTCACAACATTTAAGAAGTATGTAGATAAGCACTTGAAACACCATAGCATAAAAGGCTGTGGGCCAAGTGCTGGAAAATGGGATTAGAATAGAGAGGTGCTTGATGGCCAGCACAGACACGATGGGCCAAAGGGCCTATTTATGTGCCGTATGACTCCATGACTCTATGAAACAACTACCAAGAACATTTACTACAACCAACCTGCAATACTAAGAGCTACCTACATTATCTGATTTTTCATAGGTATTTCTGCCTAGACTTTCCAGCTCTGGAAGGGATGGTAGGATTTCTCCCTGCCATAGAGACTTATTCCTGACCCTAGCTGGGCCACCAAATAAATGAGTGGTACAATGGGTGGAAAATTATGAATGGGACAGACAGCATTGATTTTGAAAGACTTTTTCCACTTGTGAGAGAATCCAAAGCTAGGAGCCATAAATATGAGATAGTTACTAATAAATGCAAATAAATTCAATATGGAAATAGGGAGAAATTTTTTCATTCGGAGAATGTGAAACTCGCTACCACATGAAGTGGTTGTGGCAAATAGCTTTCAAAAGGAAACTGGATTTTAGCAAGGCGTTTGATAAGGTTCCCCATGGCAGGCTCATTCAGAAAGTAAGGAGGCATGGGATACAGGGGAAGTTGGCTGTCTGGATACAAAATTGGCTGGCCCATAGAAGTCAGAGGGTGGTAGTAGATGGAAAGTATTCAACATGGAGCTCAGTGACCAGTGGTGTTCCACAAGGATCTGTTCTGGGACCTCTGCTTTTTGTGATTTTTATAAATGACTTGGATGAGGAAGTGGAAGGCTGGGTTAGCAGGTTTGCCGATGACACGAAGGTTGCTGGAGCTGTGGATAGTGTGGAAGGCTGTTGTAGGTTGCAACGGGACATTGACAGGATGCAGAGCTTGGCTGAGAAGTGGCAGATGGAGTTCAACCTGGAAAAGTTTGAAGTGATTCATTTTGGAAGGTCGAATTTGAATGCGGAATACAGGCTTAAAGACAGGATTCTTGGTAGTGTGGAGGAACAGAGGGATCTTGGGGTCCATGTCCATAGATCGCTCAAAGTTGCCACCCAAGTTTATAGGGTTGTTAAGAAGGCGTATGGTGTGTTGGCTTTCATTAACAGGGGGATTGAGTTTAAGAGCCGCGAGGTTATGCTGCAGCTCTATAAAGCCCTGGTTCGACCACACTTGGAATATTGTGTTCAGTTCTGGTCGCCTCATTATAGGAAGGATGTGGAAACTTTAGAGAGGGTGCAGAGGAGATTTACCAGGATGCTGCCTGGACTGGAGGGCATGTCCTACGAAGAAAGATTGAGGGAGCTAGGGCTTTTCTCATTGGAGCGAAGAAGGATGAGAGGTGACTTGATAGAGGGGTACAAGATGATGAGAGGCATAGATAGAGTGGATAGCCAGAGACTTTTTCCCAGGGTGGAAAGGGCTATCACCAGGGGGCATAATTTTAAGGTGATTGGAGGAAGGTTTCGGGGAGATGTCAGAGGTAGGTTCTTTACACAGAGAGTGGTGGGTGCGTGGAATGCGCTGCCAGCGGTGGTAGTAGAAGCAGATACATTAGGGGCATTTAAGCGACTCTTGGATAGGTACATGGATGATAGTAGAATGAAGGGTAGGTAGTTACTTAGATCTTAGAGTAGGTTAAAGGTTCGGCACAACATTGTGGGCCGAAGGGCCTGTACTGTGCTGTACTGTTCTATGTTCTATGTTCTAGACAAGTACATGAGAGAAAAGGGAATAGAAAGATAGGATGAAATGGGGCAGATGGAATGGTAGGAGACCCATGTGGAGTATAAACTCCAGCACTGACGATTTTTAATTCTTTCATGGGATGTGGGTGTTTGTTGCTGGCAAGGTCAGCATTTGTTGCCCATCCGTAATTGCCCTTAAGAAGGTAACTAAGTGGCTTGCTAGGCCATTTCAGAGGGCAGTTAAGAGTCAATCACATTGCTGTGGGTTTGGAGTCACACATAGGCCAGACCAGGCAAGGACAGCAGATTTCCTTCCCTAAAGGACATTAGTGAACCAGATGGGGTTTTACAACAATTGATGATAGTTTCATGGCACCATTACTGAGACTAGCTTTCAATTCCAGATTTTTTTTTCTATTAATTAATTGAGTTTAAATTCCACCAGCTGCTGTAGTGGGATGTGAACCCTAGGCATCAGCCTGGGTCTCTAGATTACCAGTCCAGTGACATTAGCATTACACCACTGTCTTCCCCCCCCCACCCCCCCCCCAACCTTGTTGGGCTGAATGGCCTGATTTGTGCTGTATATTCTATGTAAAATCTGGGCCTTAATCTTTACTTGAATGGTTGCATTTTCTGAGTTCACATGGTTCTCTTAATTATTTATTAAAGTGCCAGCTAATACCATAATATTGTAAAATTGAAATGCCTTTTCTTCATGACAATCAAATTGAACTAGATTATCACAGAGAGCTCCGTCATGTGAAAACTGATTTGTAATATTCAGTTGGAGTTTTAATATTCTACACATAATTCTTTGTAAAGATTTGATATTTGCAAAGCAATTGATCGTTTACTCATTTTGGGGATGTGAGCAACACTGGCCAAGTTTGTTACCCAACCCTTGTTTCCTTGTGGGCATTAAGGATCAGCCACATAGTGTGGGACTGGAATCACATATAAGGAGTGGCAGGTTCTCTTCCCTCTAATACAATGGTGAACCAGTTGGGTTTTTCGTAACAATCCAGCAGCTTTTTTTCTGGTGCCATTGGCTAATACTAGATTAGCAGATTTACCAAATTCAATTTCAAAATTTCCACAGTGGACTTGAACACATGGCCAACAACAGAATGGGTTGGTAGCCCAGCACCATAATCATTAGGCTGCCTGTACCTAGAATATTCTCTGACACATTGTCACTGTCTTTAATATTCAGTGAAATAAAAGTCTGTAACACTGTGGTGTGAATTCAGTGATAAAGTCATGGGTATTTCTGTCAGAAAAGTTCTAGTTTCCAAAAAGGGGCTAATGCACCTCTCTGTAGAATAATACACTAAGATTATGTTGCTGGACAATTACATATCTCACCATTAAGACAGCATTGTTAAATTGCTCTAGATTTGCCTTTTGTGATCAGCTGCTTATAGTAACACACTCCAAGCTGTATCTTAGTGGAAACATATACCAATGTTATTCTTCCTCAAGACTTTAAACTTATAAAGGACAAGTCCATGGGAATTTTAAGGGGATTTTATGATTTTTTGGTTTGGATTGTGAGAGATGAGAAAGTTTAGCATAATCGGGGAGTCAGAAATATCTAAAACCAGGAGCCAGGTTCATAAGTTTAAAAGAGTTCAATTCTGAAATGAGGAACAATTAATGCAAATTGATTGTGCTGGTCGTTCAACAACACTTCAGTAGAAGACAAATGGAACACCTTTTAAGATATAAAGCTGAGCATGCAGGATAAATACATTCTCCAAACCAACAAGCTCAAACTAAACAAATGTGGCTGTAAGTGGATCAGCAAATAAAGTAAAAGTGAGATAAAGAGGAAAAGTGGTATGTACAGGGAAAAAGGAGAAACTCCCCACTGGGATGAATGCAAGAAATGAATTAGCAGATATTAAAAAGATGAGCAGAGAGGCGAAGAGAGACCTGGAAAGCGGAAAGCAGCTGAAGTTAAGCTTAACAGTAAAAATAACATTATTTCAATACAGCAAGTGAACATTCAGAGAAAAGGTGGAAACCAGTAAAGATGCAACTTGACTTGAAACTGAGAATGTTCACAAAAGAGCACTTCACAAAGGGTCTTGAACTAAGGATGAGACAAAAAGAGACCTAGCAGTCTTGATCAGTTCAACACTAAAGGGGCTGAATTTTCCAGATTGTGAATATTTTCGGCTAACTGTTTGTCACATGGGCATCAGAGCAGCGCATCGTCCGGGTCAATTTTTGGAAAGGTGACCAATTAGCAGGTGCGCCATCAAATTAGGGAAAGCAGGTAGGTTGAGGAGATGGGAGGGCCAATCAGCACTCCGGCAGCCTGCTCAGTGGCTGGAGTGTCAGTGTGCTGCTGAGGCAAAGGCCTCAAAGGAGGATGGCCAGAAGAAAAGGAACAGGCAGCCATCTCTGCATCCCGAGTGCTGTCTGGGAAGACAGTCTCCAGGAGCTGCTCCTGCATTGGCGAGCCTCTGCCTGCAGATTCCCTCAGGCTTGTCATTTGCACCATTTAATGGCCAGACTGCGTCTTATTTTCATGCCGCTCCGACCTCCCGCTGTGCAGCCGCCTCCTCTGAGTAGCCGAGGTTCTGATACAGCATGGGGTCCGTGCGACACTATCAAAATTGCATTTTCCTGATAATTTGCTGCTGATTGCCCATGGAACAGGCTAAATTGGCTTCCTGCTGCACCCGGGCAGGTTTTTAAAAATTATTTGTTTCATGGGATGTAGGTGTCACTGGCCAGGACAGAATTTATTGCCCATCCCTAGTTGCCCATGAGAAGGTGGTGGTGAGCTGCCTTCTTGAACCGCTGCAGTCCATGTGGGGTAGGTACACCCACAGAGCTGTTAGGAAGGGAGTTCCAGGATTTTGACCCAACGACAGTGAAGCAACGGTGATATAGTTCCAAGGCAGGATGGTGTGTGACTTGGAGGGGAACTTGCAGATGGTTGTGTTCCCACGCATCTGCTGCTCTTGTCCTTCTAGGTGGTACAGGTCGGGAGTTTGGAAGATGCTGCCTGAGTAGCCTTGGTGTATTGCTGCAGTGCATCTGGTAGATGGTATGCACTGCTGCCACTGTGTGTCAGTGGTGGAGGGAGTGAATGTTTGTGGACGGGGTGCCAATCAAGCGGTTGCTTTGTCCTGAATGGTGTTGAGCTTCTTGAGTGTTGGAGCTACACCCATCCAGGCAAGTGGAGAGGATTCCATCACACTCCTGACTTGTGCCTTGAAGATGGTGGACAGGCTTTGGGGAGTCAGGAGGTGAGTTATTCACTGCAGAATTCCCAGTCTCTGACCTGCTTTTGTAGCTACAGTATTTATGTGCTGGTCCAGTTCAGATTGTGGTCAATGCTAACCCCCAGGATGTTGGTAGTGAGGGATTCAACAATGGTAAGGCCATTGAACATCAAGGGGAGATGGTTAGATTCTCTCTTGTTGGAGATGGTCATTGCCTGGCACTTTTGTGGCACAAATCTTACTTGCCACTTATCAGCCCAAGTCTGAATATTGTCCAGGTCTTGCTGCATATGGATACGGACTGCTTCAGTATCTGAGGAGTCGCAAATGGTGCTGAACATTGTGCAATCATCAGTGGACATGCCCCCCTTCTGACCTTATGATGGAAGGAAGGTCATAGATGAAGCAGCTGAAGAAGGTTGCGCCTAGGACACTACCCTGAGGAACTCCTGCAGTGATGTCCTGGAGCTGAGATGATTGATCCAATAACCACAACCATCTTCCTTTGCACTCGGTATGACTCCACCGAGCAGAGAGTTTTCCCCCAATTCCCACTGACACCAGTTTTGCTAGGGCTCCTTGATGCCATACTCAGTCAAATGCTGCCTTGATGTCAAGAGCAGCCACTCTCACCTCACCTCTGGAGTTCAGCTCTTTTGTTCATGTTTGGACCAAGGCTGTAATGAGGTCAGGAGCTGAGTGGCCCTGGCAGAACCGAAACTGAGCATCAGTGAGCAGGTTATTGCTGAACAAGTGGCGCAGTGGTTAGCACCGCAGCCTCACAGCTCCAGCGACCCGGGTTCAATTCTGGGTACTGCCTGTGTGGAGTTTGCAAGTTATCCCTGTTTCTGCGTGGGTTTCCTCCGGGTGCTCCGGTTTCCTCCCACATGCCAAAGACTTGCAGGTTGATAGGTTAATTGGCCATTATAAATTGCCCCTAGTATAGGTAGGTGGTAGGGAAATATAGGGACAGGTGGGGATGTGGTAGGAATATGGGATTAGTGTAGGATTAGTATAAATGGGTGGTTGATGGTCGGCACAGACTCGGTGGGCCGAAGGGCCTGTTTCAGTGCTTTATCTCTAAAACTAAAAAAACTAAAAGTGCCGCTTGATAGCACTGTCGATTTCCCCTCCTATTTCTTTGCTGATGATCAAGAGTAGACTGATAGGGCGGTAATTGGTCGAGTTGGATTATTCCTGTTTTTTGTGGACAGGACATACCTGGGCAATTTTCCACATTGCTGGGTAGCTGCTAGTGTTGTAGCTGTACTGGAACAGCTTGACAAGGGGTATGAGTTATGAGTACACAATGGAGAGCCTTGGGCTTTTCAGCCTGGAACAGAAGTGTTTAAGAGGTGATTTTATAGAGTCACATCAAGATATTCAGGGAATAGAAAAAGTTAATGTGGAATATTACTTCAAATTAAACTGTGGAAGTGGAACTGTGGGGCGGCACAGTGGCGCAGTGGTTAGCACCGCAGCCTCACAGCTCCAGCGACCCAGGTTCGATTCTGGGTCCTGCCTGTGAGGAGTTTGCAAGTTCTCCCTGTGTGACTGCGTGAGTTTCCGCCGGGTGCTCCGGTTTCCTCCCATAGCCAAAGACTTGCAGGTAAATTGGCCATTGCAAATTGCCCCTCGTATAGGTAGGTGGTAGGGGAATTGAGGGAAGGTGGGGATGTGGTAGGAATATGGGATTAATGTAGGATTAGTATAAATATGTGGTTGATGGTCAGCACAGACTCGGTGGGCCGAAGGGCCTGTTTCAGTGCTGTATGTCTAAAAGAAAAACAAGGGGACCCAGGTTCAAACTAGAGAAGGGTGTTTTTAGAACAGATATCTAGAAATTCTTCACACAAAGAGTAATCAACCTGTGGAATAAACCCAGATGTAGTGAAGGCAAAAACTGTAGAATCATTGAACAGACAATGGAAGGCAATGCACAGGGTGCAGGCGTAGCACAGTGGCAGAGATTTGACTAGAAGGATATGCTGAAGAGGGATGGGAGGAGGCTGAAATGTAGTATAAATGCTGGCAGACCGATAGGGCCAAATGGCCTGTTTCTACATTGAAGACTCTATGTAACTCCGTGCAGTGGGCTGAATAGTGTGGGAATAGTGTTCAGATCACTTTGGATGAATGGATCAAATGGCCTTTCTGACACATAATTATGGTGTGTGTGTCTTCTCCCCAGGGATTACAGTTGCTGAGACCATTTTATCCCACAGTGGACTTAGATTATCCTATTGGAGTGAAGGAGACATATTTAGTAGTATAAAAACTGGGAGTCATGGATGGTGCTCTCAAGGAATCTTGCCTAAATAAAGCAGCTTCAGAGTTAGTTTCCAGTCCTGGGATAGACAGGAACTGACTTGTGCCAAAAGGTTTTGGGGAAATTTTCACCACAGATCCTCTCTTGTGGTCGACATTTTGCTCGAGCGTCTGTTTTATTTTCCTGGTTTTGCGTCTAAATTTTTGCCACAGAGGCGGGAAACAGGAGCCAGGCTTGTTTTAGGGTTGGAAACCCGACTCCAGGCGGAAACTGATTAACGTTAAGATTTTCACATGGGTGAGCCCTTAATTGGCATGGAGACGGGTTTCCTGTCTGGGGGGCAGGATCTCAAAGCTTCAGAGACTCGCCCAGCTGCAGTACAAGGTAAGTAACTGGGAGACGCCTCAACAAGAAGGTTTCTGCTCAGCCACTTTTCAAAAATTTCAGTAATAAAACAGAAAAGGTAGCCAGGCCACCACTGTGGGGTGGGGGTGGGGGGTGGGTTAGTGATGAGGTGAGGGGGGAAGGAACCCCCTCTACAGGGTGGTCTTTTGGCTGTATCCCCACCCAGGCAGGGCCTGCAGGCCTGCCAGCAGCACTAGCACCCCCACCTGCTGATAGGTGCCCATCTCCAGGCAGCTGATCTGCCCCTGTTGCATCAGGAAACTGGAGGCCGACTGGAAAATCTTATGAGTCTAATTGCCTGCCTGCCTTGTAATGCAGTTAATACAAAGCAATAATATTTCTTTCCACACAATGTTAACACAGCCATTACTCTGTGTGTCTGTGTGTTTGTGTACATGTGTGTGCGGTATTTATATGTTTTCTATTCGTGTATGTTTGCATGTATATGAGTGGACTGATATTGTGTCATTGTTCTTTGCTAAATGGCCTGTTATCTTGTATGTTGTATGCTAGGGAGCTGCTTTGCTTTCCACTTCTGACTTCACAAAATATTAAAGCTTAGTTTGCAATCTGTGATGTGCCGCTTTCATTGTAGTTAAATGAGGAAAGAATTGCACAACAAAGCTTTAGTTTCCTTTTGTTTTGATTTAATGCTGTTAATCTGGAGAACTGTAATTGCTTCGTGCATTATCATGATACATGTTTCAAATACAACAGTCATAACTGGATACATCCTTTTTAAAAGCATTTCACAGTTCATGCTGAGGCCATTCGGAAAACTACTCACAGTAATGTCTTCCATTTCTGGCCTGGTATGTTCAATAAATGCACAGAACACAGTGAATGCTGCCCCTTTTCCACAAATTAAAAGGCCAATTAGTTTAATATGGAACCTTTCAGGAGCATCAAGTGGTCACAGCTGCAAGGATTGGCCTATCGACCTTAGAGTCATAGAGTTATACAGCACAGAAACAGGCCCTTCGGCCAATCGTGTCCATGCCGGCCATCAAACACCTAACTATTCTAATCCCATTTTCCAGCACTTGGCCCATAACCTTGTATGCTATGGTGTTTCAAGTGCTCATCTAAATACTTCTTAAATGTTGTGAGGGTTCCTGCCTCTACCATCACTTCAGGCAGTGCGTTCCAGATTCCAACCACCCTCTGGGTGAAACTTTTTTTCCTCAAATCCCCTCTAAACCTCTTGCACCTTACCTTAAATCTATGCTCCCTCGTTATTGACCCCCTCCGCTAAGGGAAAAAGTTTCTTCCTATCTAACCTATCTATGTCCCTCATAATTTTGTATATCTCAATCATATCTCCCCTCAGCCTTCTCTGCTCTAAGGAAAACAACCCCAGCCTTTTCAGTCTCTCTCTTCATAGCTGAAATGCTCCAGTCCAGGCAACATCCTGGTCAATCTCCGCTGCACCCTCTGCAATGCAGACACATCCCTCCTATAGTGTGGTGCCCAGAACTGTACACAGTATTCCAGCTGTGGCCTAACTAGTGTTTTATACAGCTCCATCATAACCTCGCTGCTCTTAGATTCTATGCCTCGGCTAATAAAGGCAAGTATCCCATATGCTTTCCTAACCACCTTATCTACCTGTGCTGCTGCCTTCGGTGATCTATGGACAAGTACACCAAGGTCCCTCTGACCCTCTGTACTTCCTAGGGTCCTACCATCCATTGTATATTCCCTTGCCTTGTTAGTCCTCCCAAAATGCATCACCTCACACTTCTCAGGATTAAATTCCATTTGCCACTGCTCCGCCCATCTTACCAGCCCATCTATATCGTCCTGCAATCTAAGGCTTTCCTCCTCACCATTTATGACACCACCAATTTTCATGTCATAAGAACAAAAAGAACAAAGAACAGTACAGCACAGGAACAGGCCATTCGGCCCTCCAAGCCTGCGCCGATCTTGATGCCTGCCGAAACTAACACCTTCTGCACTTCCTGGGCCCATATCCCTCTATTCCCTTCTTATTCATATATTTGTCAAGATGTCTCTTAAATGTCTCTTAATCTGCAAACTTACTGATCATACCTGTGGAAAGCACAGTGGCGCAGTGGTTAGCACCGCAGCCTCACAGCTCCAGCGACCCGGGTTCAATTCCGGGTACTGCCTGTGTGGAGTTTGCAAGTTCTCCCTGTGTTTGTGTGGGTTTCCTCCGGGTGCTCCGGTTTCCTCCCACATGCCAAAGACTTGCAGGTTGATAGGTTAATTGGCCATTATAAAATTGCCCCTAGTATAGGTAGGTGGTAGGGAAATATAGGGACAGGTGGGGATGTGGTAGGAATATGGGATTAGTGTAGGATTAGTATAAATGGGTGGTTGATGGTCGGCACAGACTCGGTGGGCCGAAGGGCCTGTTTCAGTGCTGTATCTCTAAACTAAAACCTCCTATATTCATGTCTAAATCATCAATGTACGCTACAAACAGGAGACGGTTAGAGATGGTCAATGGTCAGGGACAGGAGGGTGTGACTATGAGTGAGGCAGGTAGGTGGAATCAGCATGTAGTGATGGGGGAGCCTCAGCCTCTGATCTTGTCCAACAGGTACAAGGCCCTTGCTACCTGTGTGGATGAAGAGAAGGACTGCAAGGTGGATGAGCGGACTGACCATGGCACCATGGTGAAAGATGCCATTCCAGTGGGGGGAGTGAAGAGGAATGTGGTAGTGATAGGAGACAGTATAGTCAGGGGGATAGATACTGTTCTCTGTAGCCGTGACCGGGAGCTCCGACCACTGTGTTGCCTGCCTGGTTACAGGGTTAAGGACATCTCCTCGTGGCTCCGTTGGGATGGGCTTCACTTGAACTGGGCTGGGACCAGTGTCCTGGCCAATCGCATAACCCGGGCTGTGGACAGGGCTTTAAACTAACGGGGGAGGGGAGGGGAGGGGAGGGGAGGTGGTGGTGGTGGTGAAGGGTTTGGGTAAAGAGAGAGGTCAGGGCATCAGAGCAGGAGAGTGATGTGGGCAACTCCCAACAGAATGGGACAGGAAGGGACAGCGAGTTTAACAAAAATTGTACATTGGCAAATAAGGTCATTGCAGGGAATAGAGGTAAAAAAATGAAATTGAAGTTCCTTTATCTGAATGCACGAAGCATCTATAATAAGATAGATGAACTAGTGGCACGAATAGAGGTAAATGATCTAGATCTAATTGCCATTACCGAGACATGGTTACTAGGAGATCAAGGTTGTGAAATAATATTCCAGGGTACATAATATTTCAGACAGACAGACAGAATGGCAAAGGAGGAGGGATAGCCCTGATAGCAAAGGATGACATAAGGACATTAATAAGAAGGGATCTGGCCTCAGAAGTTCATGAAGTAGAATCAGTTTGGGTGTAAATTAGGAATAGCAGGAGTCAGAAAACACTAGTGGGAATAGTTTATAGGCCCCCTAACAATAGTTATATTCATGGACAGAACATTCAACAGGAAATTATTGGAGCATGTAAAATAAGGTAATGTATTAATTGTGGGGGACTTTCATCTGCTTATAGACTGGGACATTCAAATTGGCAACAGTGGTCTAGAAGATGAATTTGTAGAATGCATTCATGACAGTTTCTTGGAGCAATACATTGTGGAACCAATAAGGGATAAAGCTATCTTTGATCTCGTATTGTGAATTAAAGCAGGGTTAATAAGCAATGTCATAGTAAAAGATGCACTGGGAAATAGTGATCATAATATCATTGAATTTCATGTTAAGTTTGAAAGTGACACATTTCAAACACAAGCAAACTTAAACAAAGCCAATTATGAAGGTATGAGGGGAGAACTGGCTAAGGTTAATTGGGTAAATAGACTGGAAGATATGGCAATAAATGAACAGCGGGAAGCATTTAAAAAAACAATTCAAAGAGTTCAACAAAAGTACATACCGTTCAAAAACAAAAACTCATCCAGAAAGACCCATCTGTGGCTCACTCAGGAAGTTAAGGAGAGTATTAGACTAAAAGAAGAGTCTTACAATGTTGCAAAAAATAGTAGCAAGTGTGAGGATTGGGAGTGTTTTAGAAACCAGCAAAAGGCCACCAAAAAGTTGATAAAAAGGGCAAAAATAGAATGAGGGTAAACTAGCCAGCAATATAAAAACAGATTGTAAGATCTTTTATAAGTACATAAAAAGGAAGAGAGTAGCTAAGTCCCTTAGAGGCAGAGACAGTAGAAATTATCATGGGGAATGAAGAAATGGCAGAGGCATTGAACAGATATTTTGTGTATGTCTTCACAGTAGAAGTCACAAGTTCCATTTCAGAAATAGGCAGTAACCTAGGGGCTAAAAAGAGTGAGGAAATTAAGGATATTGATATCAGTCGAGAAAAAGTATTGGAGAAACTTGAGGGACTAAAATCTGACAAGTCCCCAGGACCAGATGGCCTACATCCTTGGGTTCTAAAGGAGAAAGCTGCAGAGATAGTGAATGCACTGGCTATGATTTTTCAGAATTCCTTAGATTTAGGAACAGTCCCGTCAGATTGGAAGTTGGCAAATGTTACACCGCTTTTCAAGAAAGGAGGTAGAGAGAAAACGGGGAACTACAGGCTAGTTAGCCTAACATCAGTCGTTGGGAAGATGCTGGAAACTATTATTAAAGAAGCCTTAACATTACACTTGGAAAAGCATAGTATGATTAAAACAAGTCAGCATGGTTTTACTAAAGGGAGATCCTGTTTGACAAATTTATTGGAGTTTTTTGAGGATGTAACTAGTAGGGTAGATAAAGGGGAACCAGTAGATGTAGTATACCTGGATTTTCAAAAGGCATTCGATAAGGTGCCACATGAAAGATTAATAGGCAAGATAAGGGCTCATGGTGTTGAGGGTAATAGATTAGCATGGATAGAGGATTGGTTAACAGACAGGAAGCAGAGAGTGAGCATAAATGGGGCATTTTCAAGTCGGCAGGCAGTGAATAGTGGGGTGCTGCAAGGATCAGTGCTGGGGCCTCAGCTATTTACACTCTGTTATTGACTTGGATGAAGAGACAGAGAGTAATGTATCTAAGCTTGCTAATGATACAAAGCTCGGTGGAAAGGTAAGCTGCGGGGAGGATGTAGAGAGGCTGCAAAGAGATGTAGACAGGTTAAGTGAGTGGGCAACAAGATGGCAAATGGAGTATAATCTAGGGAAGTGTGAAGTTGTTCACTTTGGTCCTAAAAATAGAAAAGCAGAATTTTTTAAAAAGGTGTGAAACTGGTAAGTGTTGATGTTCAGAGAGACTTGGGGGTACTCATACAAGGAACGCACAAAGTTAACATGCAGGTGCAGCAGGCTATTAGAAAGGCAAATGGCATGTTGGCCTTTATTCTAAGGGGATTGGAGTACAGGAATAAAGAAGTCTAAATAAAACTGTACAGGGCTTTGGTGAGGCCGCACCTGGAATACTGTGTGCAGTTTTGGTCTCCACATTTAAGAAAGGATATACTTGCACTGGAGGCAGTGCAGTGAAGATTTACTAAGTTGGTACATGGGATGAAGGGGTTGTCCTATGATGAGAGGCTGAGTAAATTGGGCCTATATTTTCTGGAGTTTAGAAGAATGAGAGGTGATCTAATTGAGACATACAAGATTCTGAAAGGGCTTGATAGGGTAAAAGCTGAGAGATTGTTCCCACTGGTCAGGGAATCTAGAACATGGGGACACAGTCTCAGGATAAGGGGCCAATCATTCAGGACTGACATGAGGAGAAATTACTTCAGTCAAAGGGTTGTGAATCTTTGGAATTCTCTACCACAGAGGGTTATGGATGCTCCATCGTTGAATATATTTAAGGCTGATATAGACAGATTTTTGGTCTCATAAGGGAATCAAGGGATATGGAGAGCAGGCAGGAAAGTGGAATTGAAGTCCAAGATCAGCCATGATCGTATTGAATGATGCAGCAGGCTCAATGGGCCAGATGGTCTACTCCTGCGCCAATTTCTTGTGTTCTTGTTCTTGGAAGATTACCTGAAGTGCCATCTGAATGAGGTACTGGCGAGAAACAAAGGTTTAAATTCATGAAGGATTTAGGTGGAGTAAATAAAGAGAAACTGTTTCCAATGACTGATAACCAGAGGGCACAGATTTAAGGTGACTGGCAAAGGAAACAGAGGTGACACGAGGGGAAACCTTTTTACACAACGAGTGGTTAGGATTTGGAATGTACTGCTCGCCTTTTGTGCAGATTGCAAAGCACCATTGGTGATCCCTGTATACAAATTAAATAGATATGGATCCCTGAGACAGAAAATGATCAGATGTCCTGGTTTGTTTGACAGTCATGTTTTCATCCTGCATTGCTGCTAGATTACAGAATGCATGTTTTTTTTTGTAAACTGGAAGCTGAGCTGCAGTTTTCTTCTGGAAGATTTTTTTCGTTTCACCAGGTAACACTCTGCTTTGTGGGCTTGCATTGGACTTGATCAAACTGAGCCAAGTACCAGGTGTGAGGCCTTTCTCTCATCTCCTGTTGACCCCAGGTTGCTTAACATCCCCCCAAAAAATGTGCAACTTGTAAAATTAGTGCCTCCTGCTCTAATCTGCTTATACCGATACTGTGTAACTGTCACACTAAATCAAGGAAAACCATGTAAGGCAAGAGACATCTGGTAACTCCAGCATTGCCTTTTTTAGTGTCCGAGAATATCAAAATTAGTTCCTATAACGTAAGGCTGGAAGTAATAATCAGAGGTCTGAAGTAAAGCATTAACCATGTCTGTCTAGACTGTCCCACTTCCTGAGTACTGGAATTTCAAACCAGACTACAGAATTCCACGGAAGGGCAGAAATAAGGTTTGTAAATTTTTTTTCTGCTGCTCACATGAAAGATTATAAGATAAAACTTCAGTACGAGTAAAAACCTCACCACTAATACTAAGCTTCTAATCAACTGAGTAAGCGGTGAACTGTCACAAACTCCAGTCAGCCGAAGATTACCAATATTATCGTCTACTCCTGATGATAATTCAGTCATATTTTGCATTACAAATATTGAATTTTCCTGTAATTCAAATTAACAGATCTTTAATTAAGAGCAAACTAATAGACAACACTTGGAGCACTGTGCTTAGTTCTGGGCACCACACCTAAGGAAGGATATATTGGCCTTGGAGGAGAGATTACACAATCTAGGGTTGTATTCCCTGGAATTTAGAAGGTTAAGGGGTGATGAAAGGTTTCAAGATATTAAAGGGAACAGACAGGGTACCTGTTCACAAATTCCATACTGCGGTGAAGGTTTATCTCCACTTGTAGTACAAATAAAACCAAAATTCAAGCAACTGTCTTTCTGTTTCCTTAACTTTGCGGTGTTAGTGGCAGCTTTACGCATTTTACTCACACCTCCCCTTCCTTGATGTTTTTCAGCCTTTATGGTTGGACTTGTTGAAGGAATTTCTGTATCATCACTTGGTGGGCTTATTTGTTTTGAAGCTGATGGTCTAATTAACAATTGATCCATATCTGGTATTTATTGTCAGCGTTTACAATGATGTTTCTTGTTTTCTGTAATTTATCTTGTTCTTGCTGAAATAGCTCTATCACACCTGAAATAAAGAGAGAATGTATTGCGTAACCTGAGAACGTGTTAATTTCTGCGCTTTCAACGTGTAATAAACTCATGCCAACTAGGAATGGAAATAAATGACAGTCTTGGGAGGCGGTGGCGTAGTGGTGATGTCACTGGACTGGTAGCCCAGAGGCCCAGGCTAATGCTCTGGGGACATGGGTTCGAATCCCACCAGGGCAGATGGTGAAATTTGAATGCAATTAACAAAAAAAAAATCTGGAATTAAAAAGCTAGTCTAGTGTGACCATGAAACCATTGTCGATTGTTGTTAAAAACCCATCTGGTTTACTAACGTCCTTTAGGGAAGGAAATCTGCCGTCCTTACCCGGTCTGGCCTATATGTGACTCCAGATCCACAGCAATGTGGTTGACTCTTAAAATGCCCTCTGAAATGGCCACTCAGGGCAATTAGGGATGGGCAATAAATGCTGGCCGAGCCAGCGACACCCACATCCCATTAACGAATTAAAAAAAAACATATCCCAAGAATCAAAATTCACATTAAGAATTTCCCAACTCACACCTGAATGGTGAGTAAAGCATGAGATCCCAACCTCAAATGAGCAAACGTATCAGATACCTGACATGGCTAAGGAAAGCAGCACATACTCCAGCTGGTGAACAAAGGAACAGATATCCCAATCCCCTCTGAAGAAATCTGCCTCTTCTTCCTGTAAATGTTGACTCACCTGCTATTTTTCTGTTGCATTAATTTACTTTTTGCCTCCTTTTAAAGGGGATGCTTTGATAAGTTATTAGTGTGAACATAAACCACGTTAATTCCCAGTTCTAGGTGCTGCCCATTAGTAGTTAGACTTAGTAGTTGGCAGGAAATAAGACAGAGGCGCAAGGGGAGAGCCAACTGTGCAACAGCCCCAACAAACAAATTTCTCTGCAGCACCTGTGGAAGAGCCTGTCACTCCAGAATTGGCCTTTATAGCCACTCCAGGCGCTGCTTCACAAACCACTGACCACCTCCAGGCGCTTATCCATTGTCTCTCGAGATAAGGAGGCCCAAAAGAAAAAAAGAAAGAAAGAAGGTGCTGCCCATTAAGTTGCCAGGCCCGACTTCTAACCTCACGGGTTATTGGAGCAGCAGCTTACAGGTGAGTAAATAGCCACAGCTGCAGTCTGGACAGGGAACGGAAGACCCTGTGGCAGAGGCAGGATCTATGAGGTGGGAGCAGCCAGAATGCAATTCATTTGGTTAACAACAACTTGTATTTATCTAGCACCTTTAACGTAATAAAATGTCCCAAGGTGCTTCACAGGAGCATTATAAAACAAAATAGACACTGAACATGTAAGGCAATATTAGGACAGACGACCAAAGGATTGGTCAAAGAGGAAGGTTTTAAGGAGCAATTTAAAAGGATGAAAGAGAGGTAGAGAGTCGGAGAGGTTTAGGGAGGATATTCCAGGCCTTAGCAACAGAAGACGTGGCCACCAATGGTCGCGCGATTAAAATCGGGGATGCTCAAGAGGCCAGAATTAGCGAGTGCAGATATCTCGGAGGGTTGTGCAGCTGGAGGAGATTACAGAGATAGGGCGGGGCAAGACCATGGAAGGATTTGAAAATAAGGATAGAATTTTAAAATCGAGGTGTTGCTTGACCGGGAGCCAATGTAAGCCAGTGAGCACAGGGATGATGGGTGAATGGGACTTGGTGCGTGTAAGGACATGGGGAGCAGAGTTTTGGATAACCTCAAGTTTACGGAGGGTAGAATGTGGGAGACTGGCCAGGAGTGCACTGGAATAGTCAAGTCTAGAAGTAGCAAGGGCATGGATGAGGGTTTCAGCAGCAGATGAGCTGAGACAGGCGAAAAGTTATGTGACATTCTGTCAACATCAGTCCACTGCTCCCAGAGGAGAACCAGGACTTTCCTAGAAGATGTGGCCTTTCTGTCTCCAGGTGAGTTACTAGGGCTATCCTTGTGCACTGCTGCTGGCCTCCAAGTGTGTTAGTCACCTCTGCACGCTGCTTTATAATGACTCGTCTCTTTCAAACAATGCACTGTTGCTGCTGATGGCTTCGTGTCACCATCCACTTTCCAGTGACTGCACTACACCCCACCCGTGGGGCTGTCCTGATTTGAGAATGGGCCATTTTTTGTTAGTGCAAATAAAACTATTACTTTTGCCTACACATTGGCAGACCCCTTGAAATCTTCTAGCAGACCCCTGGTTTAGGGCCCCTGATCGTGTACATACAGAGAAGCTATTTCTTTCAGTGACAGAATCTAGAACAAGGGGCTGCATTCTTAAAATTAGAGGTAGGCCATTCAGCAGTGATGTCAGGAAGCACTTTTGAAACACAAAGGGTGATGGGAATGTGGAATATTCTCCCCAAAACGAGTGTGCATGTTGAGCCAATTGAAATTTTCAAGGTTGAAATCGACAGACATTTGCTCGGCAAGAGTATCAAGGGATATGCATTAAATGGAGTTGAAGTATAGATCAGAAATGATCTAACTGAAGGACGGAATAGGTTAAAAGGGCTGAATGGTCTACTCATGTTCCTGTGTTATTGCTCATGGTAAGCAGATGGCTATTTTATGAGCTTTGGGGAGTTATCGCATGCATTGCATTATGTAGTATTCTGCAAAGTGGACTGCATCCATTTAAGGCCACAAAATCTAATGGTTGTTAAGTAAACACAGGTTCAGGTCAATCAGAATTTAATTGTCTTTTGTCAGGGAGGTCTTCAGCTTCAGGCTGGAAGCAGCCACCATCAGACAATTATCTTGCATCAATAAGA
Organism: Heterodontus francisci; assembly: GCF_036365525.1. NCBI lineage: Eukaryota > Metazoa > Chordata > Chondrichthyes > Heterodontiformes > Heterodontidae > Heterodontus > Heterodontus francisci. The sequence continues at coordinate 7,680,931 of NC_090407.1, read as the reverse complement.
GTTATGTATAGTCAGATCAATATAAATATGTACGCGTGGGACTGACTTTCATTGGATTTGCAAAAATTATCTTGAGGTGAATGTCTTTGTCCATATGTAGAGAGCACCTCCAGGGAGCTAGCACTGCCCGCACAAAATGCATTATACATTAGCTGCAGCTGCTTGTGTGTCACTGTGGCAAGTCTCCACAGGGAAACTGTTTAAAGAGAAAAAAAATCAGCTTTATACAAACTGGTCTTATAAATATTTCATTTCTGAAAGGAATTTTTCAGTTTCAGATCATTACTCAACCTGATGGTGTACACGGAAAACTGTGGGCTTGTAAAGACTATGTCTTGTGGTTGCGGCTTGTCTTTATGATCTATCAGTGACTGTGTGTCCCCTTTTCTCTGTAGTCTAATGTCCCATAATCACACAATGAAATTCTCAATCTGCTCTTGAAAGGCCAGATTTAGATTATTTCATCTTGCATGTCTTTCATCTCAAGCCGGCAATTTCCCTTGAGGTGTCTGTCAGCCATTGAATGAAATTTACTCTGTTTATTTAAACATTTTCTGTACTGTATTACATAGATTTTTCCAGGTTTCCCTACTTAAAAGCAGACAACTTCAAAGAGATGTCCCGATGTGCCAAGTGTTGGATGTATTTGAAAAAGCTGAAAGGCTGATTTCCAAATCGAGTAATTTCACTTCAGAGCATTTTTCTTGATGGAATTTCCGAGGAATTGGTCGGAGGGGCCAAATGTTCCAACGCTTCGGTTTTAAAATTCTTATCTTTGTTTTCAATGCTTAGGGTCTGGGTGGCTGAAGGCTCGGTCGCCAATGGCAGAGTGAAAGAAATGGGGATGCGCAAAAGGCCAGATTTGGAGGAACGCAGAGATCGGGGAGGGGTTAGGGTTGAGGAGATTACAGATATAGGGAAGGGCAAAGCCCTGGAGGAGTTTGAATGTGAAGGTGAGAATTGTTAGTGCCTTTTAAATTGCTGAAATGACACATTACAAAGCTTACTTTTATAGTCAAGTGCAAACGTCATCTGCATGAATCTGGGTAGCAGATGGAGCTTATAATATGATGCTGTGAAGAAGAACAAATTATCAAATCTTCTCTACAGCAGGTTTCAGCTCTTGGTTCCTCAAGTCCTGCTTGAACAAAAATAAGAGATATTCTAATTTATTAACAATATAATCAATCAGCTTGAGAAAAGCTTAATGACAACATAGTGCAAACACGATCCAATTTAAAAGCGTTACGGATAGATGGTTTAAAACAAAACTAGGGAGTTTAAGTCATCAACTTTGAAGGTAAACAAAGCGGATTTAATTAATTGGCCTGCCTTCCAACTAATTTATCAGCATCCCTTAAAATGTGCTGACTCCTCACGAATAAGCCATGCTGGCCAGCTCAGCTGCAATAGGTGGAAGCAGCTGCCTTTGCACCTGGTTTGTGGTGACTGTGGTAGGTATTTCATTTTGAAAGGCGGAATCTTTGGCAGGCAATGTTGGCAAGTAATAGGCTTTGCAGAATGCTCTGCGAGATATGAGTGTGGCTGAGCTTGTAAGTCAGCCTGAAGGCTCTCTGCTTTGTAATGCTGCTTACAGCTGTTGCGAAATTCCCCCCCCTCCCCACCAGGTATCCACTCCCGCCTCAATCTGCTCATATTGCGCACCGTAGAAAGGGACCTGACCCACAGGTCCTCTTAAAAAGCCAAGCCTTGAAATTAGGACTATGTTGAAAAAGCAAACTGATTTCTAATTAACATCTTTTTGGGCGTCCCTTTGCATTTTTTTTTTACATTACTCTTTTTGACTAGTAATGCAGAATTGACAGGGGAACTGGTGAAAGGTGAGTCTGTCTTTTGTCAAATACTTAACGAAGGCCATATGGTGAGGAAAAGGAGTTGGGCACATGTTCTAGGCCAGTAAGCTTGAGCCACAGAAATGGCACCTGAAGGGGGAATGTACTGGGTGAAGATGCCACTACTTTACCCCATCACCAAACCCCACCCCCATCCCCACCAGTTGTATCTATTGGCCGCAATTGCCAAATGTAGGGGAGGCGATGGTTTGGTGGTAGTGCCGCTGAGTTAATAATCTAGAAGCCCAAGCTAATGCTTTGGGGACATGGGTTCAAATCCCACCACAGCAGCTGGTAGAGTTTAAAATTCAATCAATTAATAAAAATATGGAATTGAAAGCAAGTCTCAGTAATGCATCAGTGGGAGGAAATCTGCTGGCTTACATGTGACTCCAGACCCACACCAATCTGGTTGACTCTTAACTGTTGTCTGAAATGGCCTAGCAAGCCACTCAGTTGTCAAGGGCAATTAGGAATGGGCAACAAATGCTGACCTTGCCAGCGATGCCCAAATCCCAAGAAAGAATTTTAAAAAGAGACTGTTCAAGGAATAGATTTTTCCAAGGTGAGAACTGTGTTGGTATGTATAGGCCCATATATGTGCTTATAGTATAGCATCTCTGCGTCAAGTATTGCAGCATCTGGACAATAAAAGACATTCATATTGTGATGACTGCATGGTAATGTTAACATACTCTCCACTATCCCATGTGCTCCCCCACAGGCAAAACATCCAAGAGTCCAGTAACCAGTATAAGTGCTTAATGTCTGTTTTCCAAATGTGTGCTGCCAGCAGGAGGCGCTGACCCCTCATGAGGAGATTGTAGCCTCGCAGCGTGTAATTTTAATGCGCAGACCACAAAGCCCTCTGCAATATTCCTATCTCTGCCAGGCAAGGTTCACTGTCTGTAGCCTGTACTCTGAAAGTCTACCCTTAAAAGCACAATTTACATAGTATGTTAAATATCTTGCACCTCTGCTCACTATTATAAATCCTTCTTTCCACATTAATAATGGCATAAAAACAGAAAATATAGGAAAAACTCAACAGGTCAGGCAGCATCTATGGTGAGAGATACAAAGCTAAGGTTTCAGGTCCATGATCTTTCATCAGAACTGGAAGTAGTAAGCAATTTAACAGTTTTTAAGCAAGTAGAGAACGACAGAAAAGGCAGGATGAAGGGGAAGGGGATATGGAGCAAAGAAGAAAAGAAAAGGTCTGTAATAGGATCGAGGGTAGAAGAGATTAAATGACAAAAAGAATGATGGTGCAAGGCGAAATGAAGTGGTAATGGGACTAATAAAGAAACAAAATATGGGTACAGAAGAGGTGTATATGTTTACAGCAGAACCATTCCCAACACCTGCTGTCTAAGAAAATGGGAGTGGTGATTATAATGGAAACTGCCTTTGTAAAGTTGTCACGCTGCAATTGCCCCTCCCATCGATGATGGTGGTGTAACCCCTCTGTTTTGTGTTTCTTCAGCCCCTCACCTGTAGTATGCTCCCACCAATTCTAACTCTTTGCTTCCCAAATTTCCCAAAGTTTAGCCATTCAAATGAGAATGTAAATAAAATAAAAACATTATATAAAAATAAGGATAGAATGTATGTCTTCAAAATGGGGAAGGAATTACATCTGTGTGGCCTGCTCTGATTATCTCCTACCTTATTATCCCTCATCACCTGAAGACTAGACTTGGTCTTGTCTCCTTGTGCAGTGACACAGGAGTTGGACGAGTGTTAACTAGAAATAAAGGCCTACAAATTAGATCGCTTGTATACAGGCACTGCACGGACAACTAAGGCCCCAGATGGCAGGCAGGAAGCATGCACAGTTTTCCGGTGAGAAGTGCACCTCCTGCCATATTGGATAAGGATTAGCAAGCGGTGTCGTTTTCTCTTGCCTGAAGCAGGCATCATGACCCTTTGAAAGACAGAGAGACAAGCATTTATGCATCACCTTTCATAGTCTCAAAGGAGGAGACTGAGCTAGTAATTCAGAGGCCCAGGCTTATCCCCTGAGGACATGGGTTCAAATCCCACCACAGCAGCTGATGGAATCTAAATTCAATTAGTTAATAAAAATCTGGAATTGAAAGCTCGTTTCAGTAACAGTGCCATGAAACTATCATCGATTGTCATAAAAATCCATCTGGTTCACTAATGTCCTTTAGGAAATCTGCTGACCTTACCTGGTCTGGCCTACATGTGACTCCAGACCCACAGCAATGTGGATGACTCTTATTTTTATTTTATTTAGAGATATAGCCTTGAAACAGGCCCTTTGGCCCACCGAGTCTGTGCTGACCATGAACCACCCATTTATACTAATCCTACATTAATCCCATATTCCTACCACATCCCCACCTTCCCCCAATTCCCCTACCACCTATTTATACTAAAGGCAATTTACAATGGCCAATTTACCTATCAACCTGCAAGTCTTTGGCTGCCCTTTGAAATGACCAACCAAGTCACTCAGTTCAAGGGCAATTAGGGATGGCAATAAATTTGCCAGTGACATCTATATTCCATGAAACAAATTTTTAAAAAGTCCCAAAGTAGTTTACAGCCAGTGCAGTACTTTTGAAGTGCAGTCACTGTTGCAATGCAGGAAATATGTTCCTTATTTGCATATTTTCATATGCAAATAATGGGCCCAACACTTAATTGAGGTCCTTACTCCAAGAGTGGTTTGCCACTGCTGCCTGTACTCAGGGAATGCAGCCCTAGTGGCAACTGGCAACAAACCAGGTAAGTAAGCTACCTGAATGTGGAGCTGAATGGAACAGGAGCATAATTATTCTGCAACACCTCCTCCACATACACGCCCCCCCCACCCCACCCCACCCCACAGCTTGAATTTCCAGTTGAAAAAGTGTAAATTTACAATTCAGTATAGCCTTGCCTGGCTCTTTTTATAAAAACATGGACATAGATTTTCTCCTCTTTTGGGCTCTTTTCTGCCTAAACATTCTCACCTTTTATTTCCTCTTATAAAATGTGTTTTAATCTTTCTACTTGCCTGGCCTCTTCTTTCTTTCAGCTCCCACCCTCTATTTTGGAACGAGGCACCAGTTTGTCGTAAATAAAACTGAAACACAGCATTTCAAACCAATCAAAATCAGAACTGTTCTGATGAAGGGTCACTGACCTGAAACGTTAACTCTGCTTCTCTCTCCACAGATGCTGCCAGACCTGCTGAGTATTTCTGGCATTTCTTGTTTTTATTTCAGATTTCCAGCATCTGCAGTATTTTGCTTTTATTTTAGCATGACTGGCTGCTGGAATACTGCAACTTTGCATAATAACTTCCCTGAGCTGAAGAAGGTGGCGCAGTGGTTAGCACCGCAGCCTCACAGCTCCAGCAACCCGAGTTCCGTTCTGAGTATTGCCTGTGTGGAGTTTGCAAGTTCTCCCTGTGACCGCATGGGTTTCCTCCCACAGCCAAAGACTTTCAGGTTGATAGGTAAATTGGCCGTTGTAAATTGCCCCTAGTATAGGTAGGTGGGAGGAGAATGGTGGGTATGTGGTAGGGAATATGGGATTAATGTAGGATTAGTATAAATGGGTGGTCGTTGGTCAGCACAGACTCGGTGGGCCGAAGGGCCTGTTTCAGTGCTGTATCTCTAAAAGATAAAAAAAAGACACTGCGGATCTGAGGAATAACAAATCACTACAAGTTAGTTGTCTTACTAATGAGCCATCACTTTTAGTTTCTGCGTCTTGCAGCTAAAACAATCAAAATGTAAATTTCCCTGTTACTTTTCTCACACAAGTGAAATGAAGGTTGATTTGGTGTTTCTTGCTATCTGAAGGTTTGAGAATGGGACAAAGCCAGATGGGTATCTCCTACTGTCAGTGATGGATGCAAATATTCTACTTTCCTGATTCTCTGCAATGATACCATATGGCCACGAAGAAACCAGCTGGGCCATCAAGCGTGTCCCAATCGGTCAATACACGTGCAGTCCATTTCTCTTGTATATCTGCCTTCCTGTTCTGACTGATCACCTTCAGGCTCAGTGCAGATTTCTGCTGGGTGTGGTTTAGTGCCTTAATCAAAAAAACAGTCAACACAGGTTTTGCACACACAAAGCTACTCTATAATCATTTGCTCCTTTGCTTAAGGATTTTGAAACTTGAATTTTTAATTAAAATAATCAATAACCTGTGCTTCCGCAGGCATCCCTTTTCTTCCACTTTGTTCTTTACTTGTTTATCTGTTTTACTCTTAATTTTCATCTTTTTCTGACTGTTCCATCGATGCTAACCATTTTGCCTTTTTTTGTTATAAAATCTCCAATTTTATTTTAATCTGCTCCCCCTTCTACTTTTGAATCAAGAGCCATGTTGAAATAAAAATGCCACATATATGGCCAAAAGAAAAGTTTTCAGCCAATCAGATGTCAAGATGGATATCAACAGGCTGGAATATTCACCACAACCTCGAGGAGAAGGGCACCTCTGGATAAACTAGTAAACTCTTCAGTGGGGCACCAAGGGTTAAGATTTGCACGGAGCAGATACGGTTGGAGGAAATGTCTAACAAGGACAACTGCTTGATCATAACAATAAAAATCTTCTTTGGCCTCCTTATCTCGAGAGACAATGGATATGCGCCTGGAGGTGGTCAGTGGTTTGTGAAGCAGCGCCTGGAGTGGCTATAAAGGCCAATTCTAGAGTGACAGACTCTTCCACAGGTGCTGCAGATAAAATTGGTTGTCTGGGCTGTTACACAGTTGGCTCTCCCCTTGCGCTTCTGTCTTTTTTCCTGCCAACTGCTAAGTCTCTTAGACTCGCCACGCTTTAGCCCCACCTTTATGGTTGCCCGCCAGCTCTGGCAATCGCTGGCAACTGACTCCCACGACTTGTGATCAATGTCACAGGACTTCATGTCATGTTTGCAGACGTCTTTAAAGCAGAGACATGGACGGCCGGTGGGTCTGATACCAGTGGCGAGCTCGCTGTACAATGTGTCCTTGGGGATCCTGCCATCTTCCATGCGGCTCACATGGCCAAGCCATCTCAAGCGCCGCTGACTCAGTAGTGTGTATAAGCTGGGGATGTTGGCCGCCTTGAGGACTTCTGTGTTGGAGATATGGTCCTGCCATCTGATGCCAAGGATTCTCCGGAGGCAGCGAAGATGGAATGAATTGAGACGTTGCTCTTGGCTGACGTACGTTGTCCAGGCCTTGCTGCTGTAGAGCAAGGTACTGAGGACATAGGCTTGATACACTCGGACTTTTGTGTTCTGTGTCAGTGCGCCATTTTCCCACACTCTCTTGGCCAGTCTGGACATAGCAGAGGAAGCCTTACCCATGCGCTTGTTGAATTCTGCATCGAGAGACAGGTTACTGGTGATAGTTGAGCCTAGGTAGGTGAAGTCTTGAACCACTTCCAGAGTGTGGTCGCCGATATTTATGGATGGGGCATTTCTGACAGCCTGTCCCATGATGTTCGTTTTCTTGAGGCTGATGGTTAGGCCAAATTCATTGCAGGCAGCCGCAATCCTGTCGATGAGTCTCTGCAGACACTCTTCAGTGTGAGATGTTAATGCAGCATCATCAGCAAAGAGGAGTTCCCTGATGAGGACTTTCCATACTTTGGTCTTCGCTCTTAGATGGGCAAGGTTGAACAACCTGCCATCTGATCTTGTGTGGAGGAAAATTCCCTCTTCTGAAGACTTGAACGCATGTGAGAGCAGCAGGGAGAAGAAGATCCCAAACAGTGTAGGTGTGAGAACACATCCCTGTTTCTTGCCACTCAGGATAGGAAAGGGGTCTGATGAGGTGCCACTATGCTGAATTGTGCCTTTCATATTGTCATGGAATGAGGTGATGATACTTAGTAGCTTTGGTGGGCATCCAATCTTTTCTAGTAGTCTGAAGAGACCACGTCTGCTGGCGAGGTCAAAGGCTTTGGTGAGATCAATGAAAGCAACGTAGAGGGGCATCTGTTGTTCACGGCATTTCTCCTGTAGCTGGCGAAGGGAGAACAGCATGTCAATGGTGGATCTTTCTGCTAGAAAGCCACACTGTGCCTCAGGGTAGACAAGCTCAGCCAGCTTCTGGAGCCTGTTTAAAGTGACTCGAGCAAAGACTTTCCCCGCTATGCTGAGCAGGGAGATTCCACGGTAGTTGTTGCAATCACCGCAGTCACCTTTGTTTTTATAGAGGGTGATGATATTGGCATCACGCATGTCCTGTGGTACTGCTCCCTCGTCCCAGCACAGGCAAAGCAGTTCGTACAGTGCTGAAAGTATAGCAGGCTTGGCACTCTTGATGATTTCAGGGGTAATGCCATCCTTCCCAGGGGCTTTTCCGCTGGCTAGAGAATCAATGGCATCGCTGAGTTCCGATTTTGTTGGCTGTACGTCCAGCTCATCCATGACTGGCAGAGACTGGGCTGCATTGAGGGCGGTCTCAGTGACAACATTTTCCTTGGAGTACAGTTCTAGGTAGTGCTCCACCCAGCGGTCCATTTGCTTACGTTGGTCAGTGATTATGTCCCCTGATTTAGATTTGAGGGGGGCGATCTTCTTGATGGTTGGCCCAAAAGCTCTCTTAATGCCATCATACACCTCTGATGTTTCCAGTGTCTGAGGCCAGCTGAATATGACTGGATAGGTGTTGCCAGTAGTCATTTGTGCAGTGCTTCTGGCTGTTCTTTGTGCAGCGCTTCTGGCTGTTTTAAGAGCTACGGATGTTAACTCGCTGGGGGCTTTCTTGTAGTTCAACAGTGCAATGCGCTTAGCGGCTATGACAGGTTCCAGCTCTTCAGTGTGAGATTGAAACCAGTCTGCATTCCGCTTCTCACGTTTGCCATAGGTGGTCATTGCTGAGTCATAGATGGCGTCTCTGATGTGGGCCCACTTGGTCTCTGCATCCCCTGTAGGAGTGTTTTGAAGGGCGTTTTCAAGTGAATTTAGAAACTTACGTAACAGCTGTGGATGAGAAATTCTGCTAGTGTTGATGCGCGGGTGGCCCTTCTGCTTGGAGTGATGCAGCTTCTTTGGTTTGAGGCTAACCTTGCTGCACATCAGGGAGTGGTCGGTGTCGCAGTCCGCACTGTGGAAGCCGCGTGTGATTTGAACGCTGTTTAAAGAGGCTCGCCTTGTGACTATGAGGTCCAGCTGGTGCCAACAACGTGATCTTGGGTGCCTCCAAGAAACCTGGTGACAGGGTTTAGTATGAAAGAACGAGTTGGTGCTGCAGAGGTTATGATAGGTACATAACACAAGCAGTCTCTGTCCATTCTCATTCATCCTACCAATGCCATAGCGCCCAAGGCAGGAGGGCCATGAGTCATGGTTGGCCCCAACCCTGGCATTAAAGTCCCCCAGCAGGAACAGATGTTCGGTATTGGGGATCCTACTAATGATATTATGGAGTTCCTCGTAGAACTGGTCTTTAGCTTCAGGTGGGGAGCAGAGTGTTGGAGCATAGATGCTGAGTAGGTGTACTGGACCAGAGGCGGTGAACAGTCGGATGGACAGTATGTGTTCTGGGCCATTTGAGGGAGGCTCTATCATGCTGAGCAAAGAGATTCTGATGGCGAAGCCCACTCCATGCTGTCTTGGTTCTTCAGGATCCCTACCCTGCCAGAAGAAGGTGTAGTCTTGCTCTCTTAGAGGTCCGCTCGCAGGGAGGCGTGTCTCCTGAAGTGCTGCAATGTCCACATTGAGTCTACTGAGCTCGTTGTTAATGGCAGTCTTCCGAGAATCGTTGATTTGTGTAAGGTCTTCCGACAGGCCAGGACACATAGTTCTGATGTTCCAGCTTGCAAAACGAAGGGCTGGTACCTTCTTTCCTTTTTTGGTCATGCTGTTTGGTGCGGTGTTACAGTCCACTTGTCGGGCAATGACCCTGAGCTCCAAGCACCTATTGAAGCAGGTGGACTGTGGCGGGACAGAACCTTACTGGCCGGGGGCTGCCCGGTTTGAGGCGGGCGGTAGCTGTCCAGTGAGATGCGATGACCTCTCCCACCGACAAAGGCAACCCGTGACGCCCAATCTCTACACCAATTGAGCTGGACTTATAACCCATAACTGCTGCCTTCCGTGTTGATTTGGTCACTGTGAGGCGACTATGGAGTGACCTCTCCATGGCGCATGCCTGGGCAGATGTATAGAGGTTGTGAATTGCCCAAGCGTCAAAACCCCCCTCTCGGCCTTCCTGTTGGGGTCCAAAGGAGTGAAGAGCATGACATTTAGCACCGGTATGGCTGCAGGAACTGCCGGAAACATGCCAAAGGTGACACATGACCGCCTTCCGATCCCAGTAGCAGTACATCACTGTAAAAGGGACAATGGTGGGAGCTGATGAAATGTTTTATTACCTGCAACCCCTCCCTCCCCCCGCTCCCAGCTCACCCCCCTTACACCCCCTTCCCCCCACCCCCCTCGCACGTCCTTCCCAGCTCCCCCCTCGCACTATCTTCCTCTCACACCCGCTTCCCCTGCACCCCTCTCCCCTACCCCCTGCAGCCCCCTTCCCAGCTCCCCCTCGCACCCCCTTCCCTCCACCCCTTCCAACCGCACCCCTCCTCCTCGCACCCCCTCCCCCCCCGCACCCCCTTCCCTCCACTTCCTCCCACCGGCATCCACCTACCCCTGTGTAGGGGCCCTAACAACCCCACTGTCTTGTGGGCGTCTCGGGAGAGACCAAGGCTAAGGGAGTAAACCCTAACAGAAAATCCAGAGCGTAATAATAAAAATAACTAATAAATAATCAGCTGTTTGATCAAATTGCCCTGGTGGTGGTTGATTAGAAGCCTGGAGAATTTCTCTTTTGATACCAGCAGCAAATCATGGCCTAATAACTACTCCCCAAGGCCCTAGTAAGCGTAAAGATGCTTATGTATTGTGAGAGGAAGGAAAGCATCAGAATTGGAGTTAAAAAATGTATTAAAGGCTGGCAGTCAGGGAGGAGTACGATCACCTCTCTATTGGTTTATTTCCCTTTTTATACCAAATCCTCTGCTACAGTGGCTGGTCCCTTTCACAATGAAACTTGTGTTGAACACTGCCTGCCCCACCTCAACTATCTAGATATCATTTGTCTTGAGAAATATTTGTTAAATGGTATGAATAGGGGAGGGGGGGTGGTGTTGTGGTACATTACTTGGTGAAGGCTCATCAAACTTGTGTAACGATATGAAGGGAGTAAAGGAATCTAATATCTCTAGTTAGCACCATAGAGATATGGATATGATGTATCACAACTGGGAGAGGAGAGACGTATGGTTTGCAAGAAAGGAATTAGAACAGTGGATGATTTGTGGGAAGAAGGAAGTTGGAATCAGCAGCTAAAGAATACTTTACTAATTCTTCTTGAATTTTCAGAGCATTCCTGTTGAATGGAGTTACTGTGAGCAGTTCTGGGCACCACACCTTAGGAAGGATATATTGGTCTTGGAGGGAGTGCAGCATGGATTCACCAGAATGATACCTGGATTCCAAGGGTTAAGCTGCGAGGAGAGATTACACGAACTAAGGTAGCATTTGTTGGAATTAAGGTGATTTGATTGAAGTTTTCAAGACATTAAGTGGAACAGATAGGGGAGAAACTATTTCTACTGGCTGGAGAGGCTATGACTAGGGGGCATAATTTAAAAATTAGAGACAGACCTTTCAGGATTGAAATCAGGAAGCAATTCTTCCTGCAAAGAGTGATTGATAGATTTTTGTTAACCAAAGGTATGAAGGGATATGGGGCAAAGGCAAGTATATGGAGTTACGTTGCAGATCAGCCATGATCTCATTGAATGGTGGAACAGGCTTAAGGGGCTGAATGGCCTCCTCCTGTTCTTATGTTCCTAATGCAACATAATATATTTTAACTATCCTGACTTATTGCCTATTGTATGACTCTGTATTTTTTCAAAGCATTCTTTTGGAAATTCCAAGCTTAATTCACAATGCTACCGTCCGGAAATAGTTTCCAGGATTAGATTTTAAAGGGAGGACAGGAATTATTAAAACCTTGGAAATGTAAAATTCTGACTTTAAGAATTTGGGGGAAGATATGATAGGACTCGTGTCCTTAGAAACTTGGCATGGCATTCCTGGTTAATGGAAAGTTGTAAAGTAATGGTGGCTGGATTTTCTGCTTATTTAGTACAAAAGGATAGGAATGAACCAGACCCAGAATTTATCAGAGATCACCCCATTAAAAAAAAAAGAAGATTCTCTGTTCACAAGTGGGTTGCACAGCTGCTAGTGCGATGTGATGGATTAAGACTCCCTTGTTGCAAGCACTGCTAATCAGATAAGCCTGCTTCCTGCTCTCTCTAATATTATCCATATGATACATTATTCTAAGCAACAAGAGACCCTATCAGTCTCTGTATTTAAAATGGGATTGATGAGCTCCAGTAGGGCTGTTTGGGTGCTCCGCCATTTCCGCTAAAGCTCAGTCTCTTTAGGCACATTTTAACTCCCATCACTGGGTGAGGGAAGCCCACTGGCCTAGAAATTCAGATGTGCCCACTTTTGGGCAAGAGGGAGGTGAAGGGAACAATTCCTGTGTCTAAATGGTGAGTCTCAAAGTGCCCTTGATGTTGGTCCTCGGGCCTCATTGCTCCTGCTCGTTGTAAATCAGTGAGCATGGGAGGGAGGGGCAGCAGGATGATCTCTGTGCATCTATGGAGGGCCGTGAAGTGCTGTGTAATGGCTCTGTCCATCTGATCCTTAAGCTCGTTGAAGTCAGTCAACCTGATGTAGCTTGGAGCCCAAGGCCTCTATATTAGCCGTCTGAATAAATGTCAACTGGGCTTAGAAACTCTCATTGGGAGGTCCGCTGCAGTTGTGCTCTGTGGCAGAGGGCAGTTCTATTAAGCAGTCACATAGCTGCACGGGAGCAGCTCATGGTCTCTTCCAGAATTGCCACAGTCTTTGCGGGGTGTTTGACACAGAACACTGGCACTCAGGTAGAATCCTTCGAGATCTGAATCTCTGCTCTAAATCTGAGGAAGGGCATGATCTAACCTTCCAGCTCTCAGGTTCTGGTTCCTCCTCAGCCACCACAGTAAATGATACAGTTTGTCCTCTCTTTCTACTGTATTTAGCAGCCAAAAACAAAATGCATTATAAGGAAGTTGCCACACTCAAAAATTATCTTCTGCAACTGTGTACAGGGGAAATTGGCTTAACCTTTGTGACCCTGAATGAGATATATTAGAAACAAATTGTTTAAGGCACTGCTCTACAGCACTATTAGATGTAGGTCTGGAAAGACACAGGCCCTAGAAACAATTAGTGTGGATGACTATTCCGTAATGTTATAATCTAATGAGGGCAGCAGGCACATGGGAACACCACCACCTGCGCATTCCCCTCCTAGTCACACACCATCCTGACTTGGATATCGCCGTTCCTTCACTGCCGCTGGGTCAAAATTGTGTAACTCTCTCCATAAGAGCACTGTGGGTGTACCTACACCACAAGGAGTGCAGCAGTTCAAGAATGGCATTCTCAAGGGCAATTAAGGATGGGCAATAAATGCTGGCCTTGCCAGCAATGCTCACATCCCAGGACTGAGTTTTAAAAATAAGAATGCCCAGAGTATTAGCTGGACTGGCAAGACACCACAGGTGACTATTCCACGGCTTACATTTCTTCTATGGGCTTGACTTTTCATTGTTCAAGTAAACTTCCTCAGTTTTATTATTTGAAATACAATCTCTCTTTGAAAATTTAAGAGGTTTGAGCCTATAAGGATCGGACACTTCTGATATACTTATATATTTACACTTTTGGACTGGCGGTAAAACGTGGCTCAGAGAGTGGAGCATGTATGTGAATGTGATGAATCCTAACAAAGTCATTTTGTGTACATATATTAAGAGAGTTCATCAAGCTTATAACATTTCTAACATCCCATAATAAAAGCGATTAAATATAGTGCTAGTCCAAAGGTTCGGTGGAAGCCAGCTATCTGTAACCCTGGCCTTCTCCCCAATAACAAAGGCTCAACAAGGCCAAGCTGCCTAATGTTCTGCTGTTTGCAACACTTCATGCTCGATTGGAAATTGAGCAGACTTTCAGCTAATATCCTGGAGTACTGAACAGCTGGAGGCTGCCAAGAAAACCGACCAGTCAGTTGCTTTAATTTTACTTAATCTGCTTGTTGTAATCACAGTCTTTATTGTAATAGGAGTTATCTGTATTAGATAAGAACAACTGGTATATATACATATACGTGTGGAAATATATCAGTGTATATTTCATATAGTTAACAAGCTTTAACATGTTCTCTCTTGTGATCTGATTTCCAGCAGTTTTGATTGTCAACTTGTTAATATCTTTATTATGTGATCTGATGGCTAATATTAACTTAACTATAAGATATCCTTACACAATATTTCTAATCTCTCACTGGTGTTTACTTTAAAATGAGCTCCTTTGTGTCAAATATCAACTTCTGTGCCTATTTCCACTTTAGTTATGCTTCGCTGCTATGCTCTTTGTTTAAGCGATATCTAAAACATGCTACTCCATATCTTGATAAGTTGTATGTTTTTCTCAGTTTTGGAGAATGAATGTTTGTGTTATTCATGAGTAAAAATAGCCTGCATTTGCCCTGAGGAATTTTGACCCTCCAACTTTGGAAACTGAGTAAGGCTAGTGAGCCAGTAGTATTAATTACAATAAAAATATTGTCTTATTAGGATGGTTGCTGGATTGCAACCCCCTTGTAGCATGGTTACATCAGCCCTCTGACACGTATCTCAATTCACAGCCTTCCATTTCTCATGTCTGGCTGGATTCAAATTTAATGAAACAGGACTGAAATATGAATTTAGACAAATGTCCTCAGGATTGACCTATGTAGATTTCCTAATGTTAATAGAGAATAAGGTATGAAAAATGTAAATCTTGCTCAGTGGTCGCCTGTCCTTGGCAAGTCTTTTTTTAATCCTTCTGTGAGATGCTTTTCAAAAAACAGGCAGGAAACGATGGCTGGGCCCTTTATTCTTTGCTCTGCAGCTAATGTCCAAGGCCAGATTGAGTCAGATTTGATCATGGTCATCAAAAAGCCAAATAATTCTCCCTCTGCACAAAAATGTAATTTGAATCCATTTTAAATGGTGGGTCCTATGGAGAGGACGTCAAGTAAATATTGGATCCAACATCTCTTTCTACATTCACAGGATGGAATCTTCACAGATAGTGAGCACAGAAATCAGTGATTTGACATCAACTTCAACTTTTTATGCAGTATTCTCACTGTATAAACCATTGAAAATGTTAGACCTTGTTGAATGAAAAGTAACTGAGTTTTTGATGGCATACCAAGTTATAAGTCATACTGCTGAACAACCTCTCTGGCCCTGAAAAACTAATTTTAGAAGTCTGGAGTGCCATTATTTCTATTCCATTTTAAAAATTCCATAGATATTTAAAATAAAATATTTTTATTTCTTTTTTAAAGTTTGTTTTATGATATTTTGGCTTCTACTTTAATCCCATGTGTATATCCCAATCTTTATTTCACTATCTATAAAATGATTTAAAAGTAAATGTTAATCAGTGCTTTTAACTTTCTGGTTTTCTGTCTGTGATAAGTCTTCAATCTGATTGTTTGCTCAGCCTGCCTGATGATGTTGCTGTTCTTGAATGGCAGAGATTCTCTGTAGCTAATGCGGGAATGAAATTGATTTCCCAATAGGGGAATTGATACCACAGAGCTCGCTAGATCTTTATGGACAGCTTTCTTTGAGGTCAGTGGTGAGCATTGTTGCTGACTGCAAAATCTGGCCCAATATGTCTTTGCTTAGCCCCTTGTCAAATTTTGTCAGATAGCACTTCTGTGAAACACCTTGGGACATTTTACTATGTTAAAGGCACTATGTAAATCGCCATTCCTTCATTGTCGCTGGGTCAAAATCCTGGAACTCTCTACCTAACAGCATTGTAGGAGTACAATCATCACACGGACTGCAGCAGTTCAAGAAGGCGGTTCACCACCACCCTCTCAAGGACATTTAGGGATGGGCAATAAATGGGCCAGTGACACCCCATCCCATGAATGAATTTTTAAAAATGCAAGTTGTTGCTTTTATAGGCAAACATGGCAGCCAATTTGCAAACAGAGACAGATGAATGACCAGTTACATTTTTTGGTGGATTTGTTGCGCAGGTCATTGGAAGAACTCTCTGCTTCACACATTTTTTTTGGAATGCCATTTTTTATGTCCATCAGAATAAGAGTTTAATATCTCATCTGAAGGACAGCACCTCCAACAATAGAACACTCCTTCAGTACTGACTCAAGTGTCAGCCTTAATAAGTGACTATCATTCTGTACTAGACCACACTAGTGGAAACATCTCCTTAGACTGTTAGCCCTCCTGAGTGAATATACTCTCAGTATCTAACTTCTGTAGAGTGCTTTATCTCACATAACCCCCTCTCAGATTCAACAGTTTCCTAAAGTTAGCTTTTGAAATGTTCAAGTTTTTTTTAGAGGGGGAAAGACAGACAGAGGGAGCTAAGTTTTAATGTTGTATTTAAGCATCATACAGTTTAATACTTGCTGAAGAAAACAAAATGTTTGGCACTAAACTTCTTGGAGGCAGCATTAGCAATGGGGGTGTTGTGGGAGTTCCATTTACGATCAGAGGAGATAGTGAGGCCAAGAATGCTGTCTAGACGGAATGAAAATGCTAAAATAAAGTGAGAGTAAAATGACATATGAATTTATCCCATTCAAAGACAGCTTGTTCCTTTCCAATATTGTTGTTACTCTCATTTTGTTGGTCCCCAAGAAGTTTCTACAAAAATATCCAGCACTTGTCCAGGTGACTCAGTGAAGTGATGTGATAATGTGCCACAAGCATGCTTCAAATACTGAAGTTACATATTGCTAATAAAGAACCTTCTATTTATTTAGCAGTAACAGGATATAGGCATATTTTTCAATCAACAATTTGTATTTATATAATATCCTTAATGGATTAAATCATCCCAAGGCGTTTCACAAGAGGGTTATAAAGCACAATTTGACACCGAGCCAACTGAGGAGATAATAGGGCAGATGATCAAAAGCTTGGTCAAAGAGGTAGGTTTAAGGAGTGTCTTAAAGGAGGAAATCAAGGTAGAGAGGTTTAGGGAGGTTATTCCAGACTGAAAGTGCAGCCACCAATGGTGAAGCAATTAAAATCAGGGATGCTCAACAGGCCAGAATTGGGGGAGTGCTGTTATCGTGGAAGGTTGTGGGGCTGGAGGAGATTAGAGACAAGGATGAGGGTTTGGAGGGATGAAAATAAGGATGAGAGTTTCAAAATTGAGGCCTTGCATAACCATGAACCAATGTAGGTCAGCGAACATAGGGATGATGGATGAACAGGACTTGTTGCGAGCTAGGACATGGGCAGCAGAGTTTTGGATGACCTCAAGTTTATGGAGGGTAGAATGTGAGGAGGCCAACCAGGAGTGATGAGTCAAGTTCATGTACCAATGCCTAATGCAGCCGTACTGTACATTTTACAGATTCACATAGCCAGCACAGAGTTTTGTTTGCCTAATGCACACATATTGGAAATTCAGGTATACGTTCCCAATGATCTTGCATCCATGTGACCTGAAACATCATAGGAAATGCATGCCCAGATGCTCTACTGATGCTGTTAGCAAAGGAAGCTCTGTGCTGGAAGCCTAAATGCATTAAAATGTCTTGTTTTATACTTTAAAAACAGAGCAGAGGGGAATATGTTACCGGAACATTAAGTGTCTATATGTGAACTTTTCTGATTCAAAAATAATGTATGTTATTATAGATTATAGCAGCAATTAGCAGGACCATAGGAAACAGAAATTTGGAGCTTATAAGCAGACTGTTCAACCTGTTGTTCCTGCACTGGCTCTTTGCAACAGCAATCCAAAACTGATATCACTGCCCTGTTCTGTCCCCTATCTTTCTCTGTCTAACTCATACTCTAACAACTCTCTTGCCTAACCTTGCATCTATTTTAATATTGGGGGGAGGCGAAGGTAAAAACTAGCACTGAAATGTTCAAATTCACAAGAAACATGCATTTGACTTTATTGTGGGGCACTTGATGGATTTTATTCCAGAACATTCTAAGCAGGGCTACTATCAACTTTCAGCACAGGTAAATCCTCAATTTATAAATACTGGTTAATTTCCAGCTCATTGCTATAACATATCAATCAGGTAGATGTTATACAGTAAGAGCAATTTATAATTGACATTTCTGCTTTCCTGCTATTTTTCTTCCTTTTCAGTGAAAGTTTTGGTCATATTTTTAAAAAATGACCTGCGTTAACACATCCTCAGGTTGCCCAAAGCATTTCAAGGCCAATGAATGACCTTTGAAGTGTAGTGATTGTTGTTCAGACAAATCCAGCAGTCAGTTTGTGCACAGCAAGATCCCACAAAGGGTACAAAGGAGAATGACGAGTGAATCAGTTCTGATGATATTGGTTGAGGGAAGAATATTTGCCAGGAGATCGGGTGAACTCTCTGCTGTTTTTTGAAAAACCGAATCAGCTGGTGGGGCCTCAGTTGGCTGCACCTCTAACAATGCAGCACTCTCCCAGTCCTGCTTAGATTGTGTGCTTGGAGGCTACAGTGGGACATAAACCTTTGACCTTCTGACTCAGAGGCAAGAGTAAGAATAATGAGACAGGCTGACACTGACACTAACTTTTTTTTGGAGTTTATTACAACCGGGTGAGGAAGGGGGTCTCAGGCTCCCCTTTTGCCCCTTTCCTGGTTTGGTCGTAACAGGGTTTATCTTTTAAAACAGTGTTTTTAGCTTACTGCCTCAGTGAGTCCTTGCTCACTGCACTCTAATTGTAATTGCAAATGAACCACTCAGACAGGTTTTCTTAGGTTTAAACGAGAAAGATGCATGTTTATTAGCCTTATCACTCTATCCCGGTTAAGATTATTAAACTGCGCGACGCAAGCACGCTAGCATGCATACGAGATAAACACACACAAATAGATACAGAGGGGGTGAAAGAATTAAGTGGGGGGGGCTTTGGAGTAGTAAATGAAATTCAGTTACTGTCTTTTGTTTTGCTGTAAAGTCCTTGGTTGAAATTGCGATCTTGCAGTTCTCACTGGAGCCCAATGCACACTTTCAAACTTGCTTCTCTGTGCCAGAAGCCTGAAGAGGTCCTCTGTCTTGAGGTTTAAGCTGCTTCTGTGGGTCCCTGGGACTTTGCTTGAGAGTGAGAGACAGGGAGAGACCTTCCTTCTCTTTTGTCTTCAAATTGCAGTCTGCCCAAACCTTTCTGTGAGGCACAATTCAAACAGTTCCCAGTCTGGTCAGCAGGTAAGTCATGTGATCAATTCTTTGTTTGAAAGAGCAGCTTCTGCAAGGATTGTTGATTCTCAAAGTTCTCCAGTCACATTCGGTGCGGTGTGGAGCTCTGGCTGTTACACAGACAAAGAAGGTTGATTATTATGATTGCCCAGACCAATATTGTTAATTGAATCAGTGAGCACTTCCATTGTCTCTCTATTCAACTGTGTCTCAGAATGCAAATGTGCAGCCATGTTTCAGCTGTCCAACTCTGTTGTCTTTTTTAAGTTCTGTGCAATGTCCAGCAAAAGGGTTCAAGTAGTGTTCCATCTGACGAAATTAATATGTTTCCATTTGTCAGGTGTGGTTTCCATCACAAATTTAATAATTGTTCCCCTCAACGTTGAGTCAAAAATTAGTCCTAATACAAAGTTTGACATTATAAGCAGTTACAATGTCTGCAGCTGTTTTGTCTAAAATATTAAAATAAGTATTGCTGAAATTAGTGATATGTTGTTGAAGCTTTTCGGCGTGCACTCATCAGGACAATCCTCAAGAATAATCAATGTATAGGAGAACAAAAACTGATACTGCATGAGAAGAGAGTGCTGATTGTTTGGCAAGTGAACTCTGATTGGTAGAGGCGTTGTCATAGAGAATGCGCCAGTTTACGGTGACTGACAGTTAACTGCCAAGCTTTGTTTGAAATTTAAATCAGGTAGCTTGACTTTGGTCAAGGCATTGCTCTGAGGAATGAAGCAGCGAATGGCTATCACTTATTTTGTTCAGCTGAAGCAGGTGCAATGTTTGTACATATTCTTTCTGTCTGCAAAGAACAGGACCCTGTGTATCAAAATAATCCTAACTCTTCATTTGTGGCAATAGAACTGCTTTATTGAGCCATTCATAAGTTTTACACTTAACAAATAATTTCATAGGAACAGGAGTAGGCCATATAGCTCCTGAAGCCTCCTCTACATTTCAGTGAGATTGTGACTGATCTGTGACCTAACTCCATATATCTGCCTTTGCCTTATACCTTTAATTCATAAAAATCTATCAATCTTAGTTTTAAGATTAACAATTGATCTAGCTTCAAGTGGCGTTTGCAGAAGAGAGTTCCAAACTTCTACCACCCTTTATTGACAGAAGTGTTTCCTAATTTCACTCCTGAAAGGTCTGGTGCTAATTTTTAGACTATACCCCCAGTCCTAAACTCCCTTTTTAATTCATCAGTACAAGAAGCTGAAAATGTCTCAGTCAAGTGAGGAAGCTGATTTTGAATGGCTATTTTTGCAGTCAGCACATGGGCTATTTTCTGTTTTTCCCTAAGTGTATTTCATATGTAGCACTTTGAAAAGGGCATTCATCTCGGTATGATTTTAAAAGTAGCTCTTAGTCTAACCCAGGAAATGGAATCCCAAGTGCTAATGATCCCTGTTATCATAAAATGTTTTTTGAGTTCCATTGCTGCTGCGGTTATTTAGATGGGTCTTGATAACAGAATATCTTTGATAATGAAATCCTGATGCAGCAAGTAACATGTCAAAAGGCACTGAATGAACCCATGACCAGGGTCTAAAATAAGTAGTCTCAAAGCTCTAAAAATGAGGTTTAACGCTTCAAGATTACCTGACGTCTGGGGACGGTGGCGGACCTGAAAGGAACAGGGCTGAAAACCTATAAATAAAGAGCGGGACTCAAGACTCTTCACCTACCTGACCTCTGGGGCGGTGGCAGGCTCTCTGACTGTTTCTGTACGCGCTCTGTTTGGATTTAGTAAAAAAAACAGTGACATCACTGATATTCTGGGCGCTGATTGGTCAGTGGGCGGCAGCTGTTATTGCCTGGGGATAACTGTGATTGATTGGAGTTTAAAAAAAAGGTTCCTTTTAAATTAAAGCCCTAGGATAGCTACCTGTAAATCTTTAGTATTTACTGGCTATACTAGTGCTGTTTGCATGGAGTGAGGCTGTAAGTTAAGTGTGGGTATTTTCATTGTCTGGGGCCGGTGGAAGGTGCTCTTTGGTCTTTTCCTTTCTTAGCCTCAAAGGTACAGGAGATGAAAGTTGATTGTAAATAGCTGGTAAGTTATTACACCAGCAAGTTTTTTTTCTCATTGTAAAAGTAAGTAACGGCAGGGCAGCTTGGCCAAGCGGAATGTACCTCCTGTGCAATGTGGGATGTCGTGGAAGTGCCATGTGACCTTGGTGAACATGTCTGCAGGAAGTGTCTCCGGTTGCAGAAGCTTGAGCTTCGGGTTTCTGGTTTCGGAGCTCGAGCGGCGGCTGGAGTCACTGGAGCGCATCCGCGGGATGGAGGACTACGTGGATGGCACGTTTCAGGAGGTAGTCAAGCCGGTGCCCAGGCGAGCACAGTCAGGGGGTGACTTGGTGGATGCCGGACGGACAAAGAAGTCAGGGCAGGTAGTGCAGGAGTCCCCAGAGGACATCCTACTTTCTAACCGGTATTCAGTTCTGAGTACCGATGGGGAGACGGTTCCTCTGGAGAATGCACCAAGAATCATGACTGGATGTCATGGCTGACTCGGCTGTGCTGGGATGGAGAAAAAGGGACAAGAGGGCAATAGTGATTGGGGATTCTATGGTTCGAGGAACAGATAGGCGATTCTGTGGTCACAGACGTGATTCCAGGATGGTATGTTGCCTCCCTGGTGCAAGGGTCTTGGATATCACTGAGCGGCTACAAAGTATTCTGGAGGGTGAGGGTGCACAACCGGAGGTCGTGCTCCACGTTGGTACCAATGACATAGGTAGAAAGAGGGATGAGGTCCTGCAAAAAGAACTTAGAGAGCTAGGCAGCAGATTAAAAAGTAGGATCTCAAAGGTTGTAATCTCTGGGTTTCTTCCGGTATCACGGGCTAGTGAATATATGAATAGGAGGTTAGAGCAGATGAATGCATGGTTGGGGAGATGGTGCAGGAGGGAGGGCTTTAGATTCTTGGATCACTGGGTCTGTTTCTGGAGAAGGTGGGATCTGTATAAGATGGACGGGTTGCACCTGAACCAGAACGGGACTAGCATCCTTGCCGGGAGGTTTGCTAGTACTGTTGCGGGGGCGGGGGGCGGGGGGCGGGCGGTGGGGTAACTTGGCAGGGGGATGGGATACAGAGTTGAGCACTGTAGGGGGTGATGTACAATCAAATATAAATGTGAAGCTATGTCAGTCCAGAGGACAGAGTAAATGTAGATCTGTTAAGGCTCAGGCAAATAATAGGCTGGATTGTATCTATTTTAATGCAAAGAGTCTTACTAGTAAGTCAGATGAATTGAGGGTGTTGATTAACGCATGGGAGTATGATATTATTGCTATTACTAAGACATGGTTGAGGGAAGGGCAGGACTGGCAGCTTAATATCCCAGGGTATAGAATCTTCTGACGTGATAAGAGAGGGGGTAAAAGAGGAGGTGGCATTGCACTGTTAATTAAAGAGACAATTACTTCAGTAAGGAGGGATGATATCTTAGAAGGTTCCTCTAATGAGGCCATATGGGGAGAACTTAAAAACAAAAAGGGGGCTTGGCTGGGAGTGTACTACAGGCCTCGAAACAGTCAGGCAGTGGTAGAGGAGCAGATACGTAGGCAAATCTCAGAGAGGTGCAATAATAATAGGGTAATAATAATAGGGGATTTCAACTTCCCCTATGTTAGAGGGGACAGTATTAGTGCAAAAAGCTTAGAGGGGGTGGAATTCTTCAAGTGCATTCAGGAGAGATTTTTGAGCCAGCACGTAGAGAGTCTTACAAGAGGAGGAGCGGTACTGGACTTAATCCCAGGGAATGAAGCCGGACAAGTGGTAGAAGTGTCAGTGGCGGAGCCTTTCAGGGAGATTTAAGGTTGATGTGGAAAAGGACATAGAGGGTCCAGAATTGGGGGAAGGCAGATTTCAATAAGATAAAACAGAATCTGGCCAAAGTGAACTGGGAGCAGCTTGTTATAGGAAAGTCTACATCAGACCAGTGGGAGTCATTTAGAAGGGAAACTGTGAGGGTTCAGGTGCAGCATGTTACTGTAAAGGTGAAGGGTAGGACCAACAGGTCAAGGGAACCCTGGATGTCAAGGGATATAGAGGATTGGATAAGGGAAAAAAAGGAGGCGCATGGCAGATTCAGAGTGCTGAAAACAACGGAGGCCCTAGAGGAGTATAGAAAGTGTAGGGGAGTACTTAAAAAAGTAATTAGGAGAGCGAAGAGGGAGCATGAAAAATCACTGGCAGACAAGATAAAGAAAAATCTCAGGGTGTTTTATAAGTATGCTAGGGGCAAGAGGATAACCATGTAAAAAGTGGGCCCCATTAGGGATCAAAGAGGCAATCTTTGTGTGGAGCCAGAGGACATAGGTGAGGTCTTGAACGATTACTTTTCATCTGTGTTCACTATGGAGAATGTATGTGTAGTGATCAGGGAAGGGGATTGTGATATACTTGATCAAATTAGCATTGAAAAGGAGGAAGTATTAGCTGTATTAGCGGGCTTAAAGGTGGATAAATCCCCAGGCCCAGATGAGATGTATCCCAGGCTGCTATGTGAGGCAAGGGAGGAGATAGCGGGGTCTCTGACACAAATTTTCAGATCCACTCTGGCCACAGGAGAGGTACCAGAGGACTGGAGGACAGCGAATGTGGTACCATTATTCAAGAAGGGTAGCAGGGATAAACCAGGTAATTACAGGCTGGTGAGTCTAACATCAGTGGTAAGGAAATTATTGGAAAAAATTCTGAGAGACAGGATTAATCTCCATTTGGAGAAGCAGGGATTAATCAGGGATAGTCAGCATGGCTTTGTCAGGGGGAGATCGTGTCTAACAAATATGATTGAATTTTCCGAGGAGGTGACTAGATGTGTAGATGAGGGTAAAGCAGTTGATGTAGTCTACATGGACTTCAGTAAAGCTTTTGATAAGGTCCCACATGGGAGATTGGTTAAGAAAGTACAGGCCCATGGGATCCAGGGTAATTTGGCAAATTGGATTCAAAATTGGCTTAGTGGCAGGAGGCAGAGGGTGATGGTCGAGGGTTGTTTCTGCGAGTGGAAGCCTGTGACCAGTGGTGTACCGCAGGGATCAGTGCTGGGATCCTTACTGTTTGTAGTGTACATTAATGATTAAGATGTGAATATAGGAGGTATGATCAGTAAGTTCGCAGACGACATGAAAATTGGTGGTGTCGTAAATAGTGAGGAGGAGAGCCTTAGACTACAGGACGATATAGATGGGCTGGTGAGATGGGTGGAGCAGTGGCAAATGGAATTTAATCCTGAGAAGTGTGAGGTGATGCATTTTGGAAGGTCTAACAAGGCAATAGAATATACAATGGATGGTAGGACCCTAGGGAGTACAGAGGGTCAGAGGGTCCTTGGGGTGCTTGTCCATAGATCACCTGAAGGCAGCAGCACAGGTAGATAAGGTGGTTAGGAAGGCATATGGGATACTTGCCTTTATCAGCCGAGGCATAGGGTATAAGAGCAAGGAGGTTATGATGGAGCTGTATAAAATGCTAGTTAGGCCACAGCTGGAGTACTGTGTACAGTTCTGGTCACCACACTATAGGAAGGATGTGATTGCAGTGGAGAGGGTGCAGAGGAGATTCACCAGGATGTTGCCTGGGCTGGAGCATTTCAGCTATGAAGAGAGACTGGATCGGCTCGGGTTGTTTTCCTTGGAGCGGAGAAGGCTGACGGGGGACCTGATTGAGGTGTACAAAATTATGAGGGGCATTAATAGGATAGATAGGAAGAAACTTTTTCCCTTAGTAGAGAGGTCCATATCTTAGGGGGCATAGATTAAAGGTAAGGGGCAGGTGGTTTAGAGGGGAGTTGAGGAAGAATTCTTTCACCCAGAGGGTGGTTGGAATCTGGAACACATTGCCTGAAGGGGTGGTAGAGGCAGGAACACTCACAACATTCAAGAAGTATTTAGATGAGCACTTGAAACGCCATAGCATACAAGGCTACTGGCCAAGTGCAGGGAAATGGGATTAGTTAGGACGGGTGCTTGATGGTCGGCGCAGCTGCGTTGGGCCGAAGGGCCTGTTTCTGTGCTGTAAAACTCTATGACTATTAGCAGGGAACAATTCTAAATGCTTGTCCCACATAAAGGCTATGGACACACCCAAAGCAATGCTGGACTTCAACACGACATGACATGGGAAATGCTGTGGACGTGACCTGGAA
This sequence comes from Heterodontus francisci, assembly GCF_036365525.1. Classification (NCBI taxonomy): domain Eukaryota; kingdom Metazoa; phylum Chordata; class Chondrichthyes; order Heterodontiformes; family Heterodontidae; genus Heterodontus; species Heterodontus francisci. The sequence goes on along the minus strand of NC_090407.1, from coordinate 7,655,604 downwards.
GTTGACATTTGTGTGACACAATTCAGCATCGGCAAAAAACATTTTCTTTCATTTTGGTGGCCTACGGTCTTTGATTTGACTTGCTGCAGTGAACAGTATTGGTGGGAGCACTAATGTAGTATAAGGGCCTGAAAGGGTTAATGTTTGAGTCAGTGAGAGTAAATCCCTCCCACTGTTGTGATGATGATATAACAGTCACATGGGTATTAGGCTGGGAAGAAGCAAGAAGCAGCACACGGTGTGCTGGCTACACAGGTTTCTGGAGAGTGTAAATAATCAAATGAATATAATAAACGAGTCATTCTTTAGCCCTACAAAGAACCTGATGGCAATGCCCTCTCCCTATGTCTGTAACTGCCACCAATCCTGTGGGAATTCTGCGCTCCTCCAATTCTGGCCTCTTGACCAGTCCCGATTTTCTTCGCTCCACCATTGGTAGCTGTGCTTTCAGTTGCCTAGATCCTAAGCTCTGGAATTCCCTTCCTCTCTGCTTCTCCACGATGATCATTAAAGCCTACCTCTTTGATTAAGCTTTTAGTTACTGGTCCTCATATCTATTTACGTGCTCAGTATAAAATGTTGCTTGATTATGCTCCTGTAAAGTGCCTTAGGACATATTACTATGCTAAAGGTGCTACACCAATGCAAGATATTGTTGTCTGCCGATTCTAGTAATTCAGGCGAATAGTAAAGATTTTACTGTTCAAATACGATCAGTTGTTCTCCTGACCCTTAATCAACATCCTCCACCCCCAAAACAAAATGGTCATTCATTGCTTTGCTGTTTGTGGGATCTTGCTTTGTGCAAAATGACTGCTGCATTTGTCTACACAACAATTACGCATCTTTAAATGGTTTGAAAAATGCTTTGAAATGTTTCTGAGAGACATGCTGAGGCATTCTATCAATGAACACATGTAAAGTAAGTCAAGGAAAGGCCATTAGGCCCAATAAACCTGAACAAGCTCCACTTGCCTGGATGTGTACAGCTCCAATAACACTCAAGCAGCTCTCTACTATCTGGGACAAAGCAGCCCACTTGATTGGCACCCCATCCACCAGCTTAAAAATTCACTCCCTCCACCACTGACATACAGTGGCAGCAGTGTGTACCATCTACAAGATGCACTGCAGCAACTCACCAAGGCTCTTTCGACAACACCTTCCAAACCCGTGACCTCTACCACCTAGAAGGACAAGGGCAGCAGTTGCATGGGAACACCACCACCTGCAAATTCCCCTACAAGCCACACACCATCCTGAGTCGGAATGATATTGCCGTTCCTTCACTGTCGCCGGGTCAAAATACTGGAACTCCCTCCCGATCAGCACTGTGGGTGTACCTGCACCACAAGGACTGCAGCGGTTCAAGAAGGCAGCTCACCACCACCTTCTCAAGGGCAATTAGGAATGGGCAACAAATGCTGGCCTTGCCTATGATGCCCACATCCCATGAACAAATAAAAACGAAAGCTTGCCCCATCTAGTAAGTGATGTATCATGGCACACCAATTACCCATCTCCAGTAATGCTGTTGCTGTCTTTTGCTTTCTTTATGTTTATGATTATAGTGCAGTGCGTTCTTTAATTATCAGATTCATGTATTGTTCTCCTGCAACAGCAGCAGGATCTCTAAAACATACCAGCTGCATTTGTAAATGGAAATATGCAAACGCACCAAATGTTACGAATCGTGATGAAGCAACTGTGAGTCACAGATTCTTGATGTTGGATCATTTAGGGTTGGTTCTTTCAATTTGTAACATGTCTGTCGAGGCCAAAATGAAATATTTAAAATTTCCTTCATGTGGATGTTTAATGAATGTATATTTGGAGTTTTATTTATTAATTATTAGTGTCTTTATATGAAGGCGAAAGCAAAATGCTGCAGATGCTGGAAATCTGAAATAAATACAGTAGAATGCTGGAAATATTCAGCAAGTCTGGCAGCATCTGTGGATAGAGAAACAGAGGTAAAGGCCTGCATTTTACCAGCCCCAGGTGGCAGGATTGGGGGCCGATAAAATAGCAGGGATCATTCCATGGAGGCGAGCAGCCGATTTGCATCATTAGGGGCCATTAGGTGGTGCATTTTGCACTGTGTGGAGAGGTCGCCAGTCATGGAGGTGGCTTCCCAGCAGCAGTGCGGTGGGGGGTGGGCCATCAGAGCCAGGGGCTCCATGGCCCAAAGGGGTCCATGAGCAGGAAAGGCAGCCCCCATGCCTCAACAATCCCCCCCAATCCCAGGAGGAGTTTCGCCTCGATCGGTGGACTCTTCTACACTCGGCCATCCAGGATTTGAAATAATACTTACCTCTTTGCGGTCCCTGACCTGCCTCAGCAGCGGCGACCCCTCATTGGGGGTGGGACGGGGGGGCTGCTGAAGCTTCAGAGCTGCCAGCCCTCTGATTGGGCCAGCAGCATTAGGAGCCTGCTGCCGTCCTTAATTGGGTGGCAAGTCAGCTGGCAGCCAATCAGGAGACGGCCACTGGTAAAATCACCGAGCCGCTCCTGCTGCCAGCAAGTGCGGGCTCGGGACGCCCATTCGGTCCGGACATCAGAGTCCCGAAGCCCACGGTAAAACTCAGTCCAATGTTTCAGGTTGATGAGCTTTCCTCGGAACTGGAAGAAGTTACAGATTCAACAGTTTTTAAGCAAATTCAGAGGGAGGGCAAGTGGGGGAGGAGAGCAAGGAAGAAAAGGGTGGAGGGTAGGTGAGATTAAATGACAAAAAGGATGATGGTGCAGACAAATGGAGGTGGTAATGGGACAAGTAAAGAAACAATAAATGTGTCCAGTGGAGATGTAAATGGCAACAACAGAAATATTACCAGCACCTGCTGCCCGAAAAAATGAGAGTGCCGATTCCGATCGAAAGTTATTGAATTCAGTGTTGAGTGCCTAATTGAAAGACGAAGTGCTGTTCCTCAAGCTTGCATTGAAACAGTGTCAGAGGCTGAGGACAGGCAGATCAGAGTGGGAATGAGATAGGGATTTAAAGTGGCAAGTGACTGGATGTCCAGGGTCACACTCGCGGACTGAACTGAGGTGTTCAGCAAAGTGATCACCCAATGTGCATTTGCTTTCCCCAATGCAGAGGAGACAACACGGTGAGCAGTGAATACGGTATACCAAGTTGGAAGAAGTACAAGCAAACCACTGATTCATCAAGGAGACTGCAACTTTCCAGCATCTGCAGTATTTTGCTTTTGTCTCAGACCCCACATGCTCCTTAGCCACACATTCCGACAATTTGCTAATCGCTGCATATCAATTGACTGATCTTTCTGCCACCCAAGTCCAGAAGATGCTGACACGAATTGTAACATGCCCACCCACTTAATACACACCAGCTGGAATAAACGCACTGAGCTCAGCCCAGGGACTGAACCTGGCACCTTCCCAATTTGCATGACTCGGAATGATATTGGGTCGTACGTTTATCCAGCTGAGCTGTCTGAGGAGCTCCCCTCCAGCTTTCAAAAGGGCAGTGGGTTCCTGCTCTGCAATAATGCTACTGAATAACTAGTGAGGGGAAATTGCAATGGTTTAACAACAGGCTGACTATGTACAGTCACCACAATATCCTTTTGCTGGAATCTCAGCAACAAAAGAAATGGGTCATATGCCTGCATCACTGTTTCCTGAAGAGAAATTATTCACAGCCATTGTGGTTTAGTTGGCTTCTTGGCAAGACATCACAAGACAGACGCAGACACCACAAGAAGTTTGAAGCCATTTTGAATGTTTTTATTGTATGCTGCAGTTTACTTAGAAAAACTGACATTGAATCCATAATTCATAGTTCTTAACAGAACACTTTTCCCAGGAAAGGCTAATAAAACCATACAACCAGAGTATTATTTTTTCTGGAAAGTTAATTGGGCTGACATTGCCAATTGTTTCTGTCAGTAATGTAAGTATAACAACTCATAAAGGAAAATAAAAGCATTTACAAGAAAGTTCTGACCAACGTATTTTTGTGTGCTACTTTCATCAACGATTGTAAAATGGAGGGTAAAAGCTGCTTGCTTTGGCAGAGCTGGACCTGTAATAGTGAGTGATATGAAAGCATACTAGCTGACCAAGCTCACAACACTGGGAACTTGCACTGTGTGCAAAAGTGATAATATAATTGAGAACAAAAGGCTCCTGTTCAAAAAAAACTTTGGTAAAAGACTGAGGTGTGGGAGGTAAAATTCCTCTTTTAATGAAAAATGGAAGGACACTTGTATATCTTGACAACCGTTGATGAGTTTGCATGCTCAGAAAGCACATGTTCTTTCGCCATACATTCTCACAATTTACTAATTACAAAGGAAAATAGTCATTCCCCTCTTTGCCAGTAAAACTAGAATGTCACTCCTGCATAATCTTATTCCTTTAACAGTCCCAGACTTTGGGTTGAGTATTAACACCTTTAGTACAAGAGACTGGTTCACCATCCACTGGAACTCTCTCTTGTAGAAATGCAACCATACAGGGGCTGTGGCAGAGCTAGGTTTGGCAGACTGGAGATGGGAGGAAGGTTGAATTTGAGATTTGGGGGAATTTGCATGAAGGGGACCGAGCTAGGAGCTAGGGAATACCTAATCCAATGGCTTTGCCCAATATCACAAAATAATGCAGCCTGAATCTGGAGGCCCAAGATGGGTGACAGAGATTCCTGGGAGTGAAATGGAGGTGGTCCTCCAAAGCTGCGTTGTCTGACCTCAAAATGATTTGGTGGTGTTGTGACCCTCAGACCCCCCACTGGCTTTACCTCTGGACTAGGGTGTTAATTCAGCCGAACACAATGGTACTGAGGGAATATTACCATCTGCAGCATGTTAAAAAGAAACCAATTCCACAGTAAGGCTAAAGTGGACTGACCATGCACCTCTGAAATCCAGGTTCTAATCCTGTCTAGGCTGATTGAATTATTGCCCTCACAGTCTGCTGGTTTTGAGAGTCCTATAAAAAATGAGTCTCTGTCCATCCATAGTGGGCATGACCAGCACAAGTGTGGCATCTAATTGATAATCCCATTAACACAGGTGGTGAGGAAGGCTGGTGGGCGAATGGAAAAACAGCACGCCCGTGCAGTAGACGGACCGCTGAGCTTGGGTCTAAGGCAAGTTGTTGACAGATGAGAAGTAATTTTACTCTGTGTCTGATCGCACCATTTTGTTGCTTTGGCCACAGAAGGGCCTGTCTTCCATGTTCATGATACTAGTTGGAATTCCCGACTGCTGGCCAAACGTATCAGCAAATCACAAACTGGCGAGCCAGTGATTTCCAGAATATGCACAGCTGGAAGACGGGACTACCTGCACTTAGCAAAACAGCCCATATATTTTCTTTATTAAAATTTTATTCTGAGAATGTGGTCAGTGCTGGTAAGCTGAGATTTATTGCCCATCTCCAGTTTCCCTGAGGTGATGGTGGGGCCTCCCCTTCACTCACTAGATTTGAGAGAATGGAGTGGATTGCTCGGCCATTTCAGACAGCTCTTTAGTGTGGACCATGTTGGTGTGTGACCGGAGTCACATAGGCCAGACCGAATGGAGACAGCAGGCGTCCTTCCCTAAAAGGATATTAGTGAACCAGATGTGTTTTATGACAATCTGACGGCCTCAGGGTCACTTTTACTGATGTCAGGTTTTAATCCCCGCTCTTTTTAATGGAATTCAAATTCTCAAACTGCTCTAGTGGGATTTGAGTTTATGTTCCCTGGGTTGTTTATGGCCGGAATTTTACTGTGCAGCTTTTCTTTAATTTCTGTGCGCCCACTGTCCAGTTACAACATGACTTTTGCAGTCCTTCAGCAATTTAACCTTACAGTACGGATTAACTTTAATTGGACGCCAGTTGAACTGGGTCAGGTATGCACCTGTTTGTTTTCTTTCATTTCTGTGTGGCCAAAGAACTTTCATTTTCCATTTCATTGCAGAATTAAGTCAATTGCTACCCTGCTGTGTTGATTAACCCTCTGCCACATAGCACCTCTCGCACGTGGCCTTTGCTAGTTAGCAGAATACCCGAGCTCAGGCCTGCTGCACAGAGGTGCAAGCATCCCAAGCACTTCGCTTTGTAATGATGTAATGTTGAAATTTCTGTCTCCGTGGTTACGGAAATTAGAGACTAAAATGGATGTGATCGCTGGAACCTGGCTGGCTCACATTTTGAGGAATGCAAGAGAAACATTGAAACAGGTGAGGAATCTTCAGTTATAGAAATATTAAAAATGAAAGAAAAAAAGGGCATTAAAGTGAATCTGTTGTAATGTAGGAAACGTGGCAGTCAATGTGCTCACAGCAACTCCTCCAAACAGTATTGTGATCATGACCCAGTAATGCTTGAGGGATAAATATTAGCCAAGACATCAGGGATACTCTCTTGCTGTTCTCTGAAATAGTGCCATGGGATTTTTATGTCCACCTTAAAGGGCAGATGGGACCTTGGTTTAATGTCTTAGCCAAAGGACAGGACCTGCAACAGTGCAGCACTCCCTCAGCACTGCAGTGGAGGAGTTTGAGCTGAAGTTCTGGATTGGGACTTAAACTCACAACCGTCTGACTCAGAAGTGAGGGTGCTACCCAGTGAGCCACAGCTGACTCTGGAGAGGGTGGAATTTGGACACTGGTGGAGGTACTCTATAGGATAATGACAACGTTAGAGGGTAGAGCAGATGTGAGAGCTCTGCAGGAGTCCCAGAATATCTTTGTTTGTTTAAAGGGTTATGAGGCAAGATTCTATAGTGCCAGCTTTTAAGGAATTGTGGTTGTGATTTGCATGTCAATAGTCTTTGCATCTAATTAAAGGTTCCGGCTCTTGTCAATGACTTTGTGATAGTGTGCCTTGGCTAGGATCATAGCATCACAACCAGCATCCCAGGCGCTCCTAGAGGGACCTGGTGAGTGGGTTGTGTCTTGGTTCCTCCAATTTTTGCCTGTTGCGTATCCCTGATTATCATCACTCCACCATTGGCAGCCATGCCTTCAACTGCCTCTGCCCTAAGATCTGGAATTCCCTCCTTAAAACTCTCCATCTCTACGTCCTTAAAACCTACTCTTTGAACAAGCTTTTGGCCACCAGGCCTAATATCTCTTTATGTGGCTTGATTCAAATTCGGTTTGATGGCACTCCTGTGAAGAGCCTTAAGACATTTTACTGTGTTACAGTGCCATATAAATGTAAGTTGTTGATATTGTACCAAAGCAACAGTTGGGGGGAACAGAAGAAACACGTGCACATATGAAGACTGATGATGTGGGAATTGGAGGAGGGATTTGGAATTGGAATTTGATGATAAGCCGTCCCAGTTTCTTCCAGGTGGCATAGAGCAGGTGGAAGTGTGGGGGAATTCTTACTGTGTGTTCTGGAAACAGTTGTCAGTGCTTTTGGAGGGATGCAGGTGAGTGACTTAACCAGGTGACTAGGGTGCTTGTGATTGTTTGCCCCTGTCTGCCTCTCACTGAACCTAATTACAAAGACGGGGAGAGCAGGCTACTGAACATGATCTCCATCACTAAGTGTAAAAGACTAACAGCGGCAAGTGCAAAAGCAACAAAACCACTTTATTAAATCCAAAAAGCGAAGACCTTCCTTGACAATACCAGCATGCCCCTGAAGACAGATGGCACTGAAACGGCAGCTCCAGAATGAATGGCAGAAATGTTCTGTTGGGTGCAGTTTGCTCCTGTACTGCAACCAGTTCTATCAGAGGGAGTCTGAGTGCAAAGATCTCTGGCATTCCTTTGCATGAAATTTACAGTGTACTGCCCTCTTCAGGCACAGTGTGGTGCAGATGCCAGAAAGGCTACAGAGGAGGTTTGCATGCAGTCCTGTTTCAGAATGGAATGCAAATGAAGGTTGTTTTTCAACCATTGTTTGGGGAAGAGGGCAGAGGAAAATCGGCACTGACATTGTCAACTTGACTCTGTTTGTAGTCACCTCACCTCTTGGTTGTAAAGTTGTGGGTAGTCCTCAGTACTAAGAGTGCCACATTGTCAAAGAGATTAAATTCCCTTTGTTTATTCTTGTGGTTGACATCCAGTATAGGATGAGCAGAAACTTTCTCCAAGTAAATATTGAGAAGACTGAAGCCATTGTCTTCAGTCCCTGCCATAAACTCTGTTCCCTAGTCACCATCTCCATCCCTCTTTCTGGCAACTGCCTGAGGCTGAGCCAGACTCTTTGCAACCTTGGTGTCATATTTGACCCCAAGATGACTTTTCAACTGCATATCCGCACTGTCACTAAGAACACCTATTTCCAACTCTGTAGCATCGCCCGCCTCTGCCCTTGTCTCAGCTCATCCTCTGCTGAAACCCTTACTCACACCTTTGTTATATCTAGACTTGACTATTGTTATGACTGAGGTGGGAGGAGTGCTGTTTTTCTAGTTCCACTTCTGCACAGGTCACAACATATATTTAAATTTTTTCGCAGTTACCGATACAGTCAATCATAGACGCTATTTTTGTCCCAGAATAAAATACACCAACCAGGTTTCTTTGCTTTCACGACAAAATTATCAAAGCAAGTCTTAACCAGTAACGACGCAAAGCATAAACACGCACATTGAAATATGGAAGTCCCCTTTTTACCTTAGGCCCCTCACTCTCTCTCTCTCTCTCTCTCTCTCTCACACACACACACACACACACACACACACACACACACACACACACACACACACACACACACACACACACACACACACACACACATATATATACCAGTTAACTGAAAAAATAGAGATTTGCTCTTCAGAGCTCTATTGCAAAAAAACAGACAAAAAGAATACTTTGGCCAGACACTTGCTAATTCTTGAAGAAAATAAATATGGAAAAATGTCAAATGTCCTTTGTTTTGTTTTGGCAACCCAAATACACGTAGACGCTGTCACTGGGATCTTCCTAGAACACTTCTTGTTAGGCGACATTGAAGATCAGTTTGGGCAGGCTTTCCAGGAAAAATGCAGCAATGGGGGGAACCAAGGAAATTACAGATCAGTTAGCCTGACATCTGTGGTGGGGAAGTTGCTGGAGTCTATAATCAAGGGTAGAGTGATTGAAAATTTTCAGTTAATCAGGGTCAGCCAGCATGGATTCATGATGGGAAGGTCATGCCTGACTAATCTCATTGAATTTTTTGAAGAGGTGACTAAGGTAGTGGACAGGGGAATGTCTATGGATGTTATTTATATGGACTTCCAAAAGGATTTGATAAAGTCCCACATAAGAGACTGTTAACTAAGGTAGAAGCCCATGGAGTTGAGGGCAAATTATTGACATGGTTAGGAAGTTGGTTGAGTGGTAGGTGACAGAGAGTGGGGATAATGGGTAAATACTCCAATTGGCAGGATGTGACTAGTGGTGTCCCACAGGGATCTGTGTCGGGGCCTCAATTATTCACATTATTCATTAACAACTTGGATGATGGTATAGTAAGTCATATATCCAAATTTGCTGATGATACAAAGTTAGGCGGCATTGTAAACAGTCTAGATGATAGCATAAAATTACAAGGAGATATTGACAGACTAGGTGAATGGGCAAAACTGTGGCGGATGGATTTCAATGTGGGCAAGTTTGAGGTTATCCATTTTGGACCAAAAAAGGATAGAGCAGGGTACTTTCTGAATGGGAAGAGGTTAAGTACAGTGGATGTCCAAAGAGACTTGGGGGTTCAGGTGCATCGATCTTTAAAGTGCCATGAGCAAGTGCAGAAAATAATCAAAAAGGCTAATGGAATGCTAGCCGTTATATCTAGAGGATTGGAGTATAAAGACACAGAGGTTATGCTGCAGTGCTGTACAAAACCCTGGTTAGACTCCACTTGGAGTACTGTGAGCAGTTCTGGGCACCACACCTTAGGAAGGATATATTGGCCTTGGAGGGAGTGCAACGTAGGTTTACAAGAATGATACCTGGACTACAGGGGTTAAGTTACAAGGAGAGATTACACAAATTAGGCCTGTTTTTGCTAGAATTTAGAAGGTTAAGTGGTGATCTGATCGAAGTCTTCAAGATATTAACAGGAAAAGACAGGCTCGATAAAGATAAACTATTTCCACTGGTTGGAGATTCTAAAACTTGGGGGCATAGTCTAAAAATTAGGGCCAGACTGTTCAGGAGAGATGTTCAGAAGCACTTCTTCACGCAAAGGATGGTAGAGGTTTGAAACTCTCTCCCACAAACAGCAGTTGAAGCTAGAACAGTTGTTAATTTTAAATCTGAGATAGATAGATTTTTGTTAAGCAAAGATATTAAGGGATACGGGCCAAAGGCAGGTATATGGAGTTAGGCCGCAGATCAGCCATGATCTCATTGAATGGCGGGACAGGCTCGAGGGGCTGAATGGCCTACTTCTGTTCCTATCTTCCTATGTTCCTAGGGGTTTCAGGCAGTTTCTTACACTTGCTTCTCAGAGCTTTCCAAAGAGTTGAAAAACTGGCAGGCTTTTCAAAGAGCTGGAACAAGCTGAGGTGAAGTTTTCTCCTTTGGCAAGTTTCCTCCAACTGTCTTTTTAACACTGTCCATATCACCAACTTGCTGTCCAAAGTGAAACCAAAAACAATGTCACAAGAATCAAGCCTCCTGACCCCAATAAATCTTGACTGTCATTTCTTTGTAAACATCTTTCCCCAAGTCAAAAAAAACCCTGCTGGATAATAAGGGCTTGTTTTTAGCACTCCTTTATTCTTCCAGTAACTGTTGTTTACGAGCTCAGTCCAACAGACCATCTGATGACCTCTTAAAAAAGCACAAAGCTTCAGCATCTATGGAATTTTTTCCAGTTTTAACACACAAATCCTCATAATTTAACAAAAAAAAATGGAACCACTTGTAACACTATTCTCACACCCTCCTGGCTATCCTCCATAAGCTTGAGGTCAGCCAAAACTCTGCTGCCTTTGTCTTAACTTGCACCAAATCCCATTCACCCATCACCCCTGTGCTCACTGGCCTACACTGGCTCCTGGTTAAACAACGCCTCGATTTAAAAATTCTCATCTATGTTTTCAAATCCCTCCATGGCCTGGCCTCTCCCTATCTCTGTAATCTCTTCCAGCCTTACAAACCTCTGAGATATCTACACTCCTCTAATTTGGACCTTTTGAGCATCCCCGATTTTAATTGCTTCACAATTTGTGGCCATGCCTTCAGCTGAACTGGGTCCTAAGCTCTGAAATTACTTCCCTCAGCCAATACTCAACCTCTCTTTCTTCCTTTAAGACAATCCTTAAAATCTACCTCTTTGACCAAGCTTTTGGCCATCTGCCTTAATATCTCCTTATGTGGCTCGGTGCCATATTTTGTTTTATAGTGCCCATGTGAAGCACCTTGGGATGTTTTATTACATTAAATGCGCTATATAAATACAATTTGTTGATATTGAATGTTAAACTCACCACGGCACAACCCTATGGTTCTCTAGATGTCTGGCCAACAATCTTCCCTCAACCAACACTACTAGATTGACCAGTCATTCATCTCACTGCTTTTGATGGGATCTTGCTGTGTGCCATATTTGCCCACAGAATAATGGTCACTGCAGTTTACTGTGTGTGAAACACTCTGAGTCCATTTCTGTCAGACATGAACTATATTCACAGAGTTTCATTGTGTCATTTTTCATAGGTATCAGTTTTTCTTGGCGAAGGGCAGAAGACAAGAGGTGGGCATCTGGGTGCTGACAATAAACACTAGAAAACTCAACTTCATCTGTATTAACAGGATCATTAAACATTTACCAAGGGCACAACATGGCAGCAGTGTGTACCATCTACAAGATGCACTGCAGCAACTCACCAAGGCTTCTTAGACAGCACCTTCCAAACCCGCGACCTCTACCACCTAGAAAGACAAGGGCAGCAGATGCATGGGAACACCACCACCTGCACGTTCCCCTCCTAGTCACACACCATCCTGACTTGGAACTATATCGCTGTTCTTTCACTGTTGCTGGGTCAAAATCCTGGAACTCCCTTCCTAACAACACTGTGGGTGTACCTACCTCACATGGACTGCAGCGGTTCAAGAAGGCAGCTCACCTCCACCTTCTCAAGGGCAATTAGGAATGGGCAATAAATGTTAGCCTTACCCACAATACCCCCATCCTGTAAATTAATAAATAAATAAAAAAATTCCTTTGGCTGCTTGCCTTCTCTCTTGGGCTGAGACAGCTGCAAAGGGAGGGGAAGGGGCAAAAGAAAGGAGGCATTCAAATAAAGACGGAGGGATTTTGAAATACCTATGTCCCCACATGGTTGATGCCAGTCTACGGTGCTACCAGAGGTGAGTGATGGTTAGGTGCTGCTTCTGAGGGAAGGCGCGGTAGTTAGTCGCAAGGGGAGGAGGGGAGAAGAAAATGTACAAAAATACTAAAGAATAATAATCATGCACTTTTACATGAAGAGTATCCCGGAGGACGTTTTTTTTTTAAATGCTACATGTCAAAACTCTGACAGCCAGGTGGTGAAGGATAGAATACTGGAGCCAAGTTCTTATTCACGTAAAAGCTTTTAGTTACAGAGACGCACAATATATACCATGCAAAAAAAACTCCCCTTTCAGTCTGCTCCTATATATATGGGCATAGGTGAGTCTTCAGTTAGTACCCACCTCCTGAATACAATTAAAACCCAGCTCATATACAATTAACACCATGCAAATGGTTGTTAAAATGCAGCATGAGGCAGTTGCCTTTAATCTTGACTTTAATTGCCCAGCAAACTGACAATATCACAAAGACAAACCGAAACGAGTTGTAACTTTTATCCAACACTCAACACAATCACATTAAAGAGACCTTTTCAAAAGCTCTGCCTCACTTTACCACCCAATTTATTGGCAAAATGAAATAGATTTTGACTATAATCTCAAGTGTGAAAGCAAGATAATATTTTTGGATCCATGTAGCGATATGAACAGGACTATCTAACTTCACAGAGCAGACTGCGTTCCACAGCAATAAAATCCTTTCTTCCAGTTGCTGATTCTGATACAAACCTGCCTAAAGACGCAATTTATAAAATCTCCTCTCCTTGTCTTATGAAGTGTCATGGTAAGCCTCTGAGCTGTAAAGTAGTAGTGGTAAGGCAAGAAACAAAAACAAGAAATGCTGGATTCACTCAGCAGGTCTGGCAGCATCTGTGGAAAGAGAAGCAGAGTTAACATTTCGGGTCAGTGACCCTTCTTCGGAACTGACAAATATTAGAAAAGTCACAGATTATAAACAAGTGAGGTGGGGGTTGGGCAAGAGATAACAAAGGAGAAGGTGCAGATTGGACCAGGCCACATAGCTGACCAAAAGGTCACGGAGCAAAGGCAAACAATATGTTGATGGTGTGTTGAAAGACAAAGCATTAGTACAGATTAGGTGTGAATATACTGAATAATGAACATCAGCAAGTGCAAACCTGAAGAAAAACAACCTGAAAAAAACCTGAAAAAAAACAGTGGGTAAGCAGTGGTAAGGCAAGAATTGCCCGATTCGTACCCTGCATCTCCATACTGCCCTCAGCCTCCAAAGACATTTACTCACCTCAGAGTACAGTTGCCCTCCAGTACCTCACTCAAGTGGGCTTTATCTATGTCAGAACCTAAACAGTGAGGGTATTTGATCGCTGGGAAGAGACCGAGTACTACCCTCAGCCAACCTTCACCCACGTCCAACAGAGGTTGCTGGATATTAATCAGGAACCCTGGCTGATTTGTCCCTCCCTAACCCAGCAACACCAGCTCATGTAACACTAAGGCCTGACTGATATCAACTTGCATAGAATAGGCTGGAGTTCAAACCTGGGGCGTTTCTGCTGTGTATCGCTTAGTTTGGGAAGTGCGAGGTTAAATGTAGATTGAAATTCCAATTGTCACCAGTGGATGATCTAGCATATCTGGTGCCAGGATGACAGGCTGTTTCACTAGAACAGGAGGAAATTTGATAAGACAGGTTGAAAATTATGAGAGATTTTGATAAAGCAGCTCAAAAAACAAACTCATTCTGCTGGTTAATGCGCTGTGAGAGGGCAGAAACTTAAGAACATCATCAAAAGGATGGAGAGAAAGGTGAGGAAACGTTTTTTTCATACAAAAGGTGGTTAGGCTATGCACTGCCTGACCCAAAACAATGGTGATAGGAGAATCCATAATTTCTTTGAAAAGAGAATTGGATCAATATTTCGCAAAGAATAAAGGGTATAGGATCGAGGGGATAGCTCTTTCAAAGAGCAGGCACAGGCAACTTGGATCAATGTCTTCCTTCCGTGCTGTAAAGTTTTATGATTGATTGGTATATCAAAGAAAGACTTGCATTTATATAGTGCCTTTCACAATCACAACACCTCCCAAAGCACTTTGCAGCCAATGAAGTACTTTTTGAAGCATTGTCACTGTAGCAAAGTAGGAAAAGCAGTAGCCAATTTGCACACAGCAAGTTCCTACAAACAGTAATGTGATATTGACCAGATAATCTGTTTTTGTGATGTTGGTTGAGGGATAAATATTGGCCAGGACACCAGGGATAACCCCTCTGCTCTTCTTCAAAATAGCGCCATGGGATCTTTTACATCTACCTGAGAGGGCAGACGGGGCCTCAGTTTAACACCTCATCTGAGAAACAGCACTCACATAAGAACATGATAAATAGGAGCAGCAGTAGGCCATTTGGCCCCTTGAGCCTGCTCTGCCATTCAATAAGATCATGGCTGATCTGATTGTGGCCCTAACTCCACTTTCCTGCTGCACACCCCACCCATATTCCTTGACTCTCAAAAATCTGTCTAACTGAGCCTTGAATATATTCAATGACGCGGCCTCCACTGCTCTCTGGGGAAGAGAATTCCAAAGATTAACGACCCTCTGGGAGAAGAAATTCCTCCTCATTTCTATCTTAAAAAGGAGGCCCCTTATTTTGAAACTGTGCCCCCTAGTTCTAGATTCCCAATGAAGGGGAACATCCTCTCAGCATCCAGATTCATATATGTTTCAATAATATTACCTCTCATTCTTCTAAACTCCAATAAGTACAGGCCCAAACTGCTCAACCTTTCCTCATAAGACAACCCCTTCATCCCAGGACTCAGCCTAGTGAACCTTGTCTGAACTGCTTCCAATGCAAGTATATCTCTCCTTAAGTAAGGAGACAAAAACTATATGCAGTACTCTAGGTGCGGACTCACCAATGCCCTGTACACATGTAGCAAGACTTCCCTACTTTTATGCTCTATCCCCCTTGCAATAAATGCCAACATTCCATTTGCATTCCTAATTACTTGCTGAACCTGCATGCTAACTTTTTGTGATTCGTGTACGAAGACACCCAGATCCCTCTGCACCGCAGCATTCTGCAGTCTCTCTCCATGTAAATAATCTACTTTTCTATTCTTCCTGCCAAAGTGGACAACCTCACATTTTCCCACATTATACTCCATCTGCCGAAATTTTGCCCACTCACTTCACCTATCACAACTTGAATTTTGTTTTGAATATTAAGGTAAAAATTTCACATTAATACAGGCTACATAAAGTAGAGCCACTATATGACATGAAATTTACTCTCGTTTTAATCCTTTTTAGTATGTAAACAATTATATATGTATTTACCACTCTAAAACATCTGCATTAATTCACATAAAAATCTAGACTTCAGCTGCACGCAAGCAGTACTGTTTAGCCAGCAGCACAAGAATGGTTTGTCCCAAGTCTTAAGTCAAAATGGCTAAAGTAACCGGAGAACCGCACCTCCTATGCAGTTGATCACTTTGTTCATAGACAGTGGTAAATCAATTAAGTTCATGTGTAACAGCCCACACAGAATTTCAGTTAGGCACCTCAGAAAAGTTTTGTCCTGTTAATTTCTTCCCAGATCAATCTAGTTTCAATCTCAGAAAGACATCAGGAATTTGTGGACATGTTTGGATCCTAAAGTTGACATGGTTCAGATGCATGGTACCAGTATGTGGTACACTGGTTCCGGGCCACACCTCTGACATTGCAGCACTCCTTCAGTACTGTACCAGAGTGTCAGCCTAGATCTTTGTGCTCAAGTCCTGGAAATGGGCCTTGAACCCACAATCTGCTTAGAGGTGAGGACACTACCAATTGAGCCAAGGCTGACACATCTGCAAGTGTATTCAAGGGCATAGCACAGTGTTGGGATTCAGGTGCAATGCATAAGCCAAGAGAACATCAGTTCGAAGCTAAAACACACTCCCATGTGCTGTACCTGTTCTGCGTTATAACCCTTTATCATTAAAAAAATACCCGACTGAAATGTCAGTTTCTGATGATTCAGTCCTATATTTAACTCATCTAACCTTTTATTCCAAAACAGTGGGGATGAAAACTGATTGATTTCTGTTTCCATATACATTTTAGTTTGATGAGATATTAGGGGATATTTTTCTCTAAAGTTAGCAAAAATGTTGCACTGGATATGAAGCAGGTTTCTTCACTATTCTGCTAAACTGAGCTGCCCCCATTTCTGCGCCCCCTGTTCTGAGGGTAGGAAACAGTGAAATGGCCCAAAGGACCAAATACTTAACATTTTCTCTTTCAAAGACTATCACCCTGAAATTCTATGGGTTTCTAACAGTCTTGCACTGTCATGTCTACAGAAAACCAACAGGATCCAAGGAAAATGGCATAAATACTCATTTACCCCATTTCCCTGGATCTTCCCGTCAGAGTTATGACAGGAGACCGCTAAAATCTCCAATAGTATTTGTAGGCCTGTTGTCCCTGTTGCTTCCAACTAAGTCTGATAGGTCATTCCATGCTTTAGCAATGCTGTTTTTCTTGCTCTCACCCTCCCCTCAATTGCCTTCCTTGTTCTCCCCTCCTCTCCTGAAGGACTGTTGATGGTGTACAGTTCTGAAGATGCTGGGTGACCTTCAGTACGTTGGCCACCTGTCGATCTGTGGGCCTGGCCTGTTCAGCTGTTTGGGGATTCAGAACCCAGCCCAGTCCTGTTCTCAATCATGGATCTTTCCAAAAGAGGTCACTGGACACTGAATAGGAATGAGAAATGGGCCAAGACCAAAACCTGCCACATCTTATGCAAAGATAGACTGAGTTTTATAGACTCCTTTTGCTAAAGTAAATGTCAGTGTTTCATATCAATGCAAATATGTAAGTTAGAGACAATTCCTCACCAATGACAGAGTAGGCACAGAGAAGATGTTTCAACTTTGGGGGTGCGGGGGCCAAACTGGGGACCATAAATATAAGTCACCAATAAATCCAAAAGGGAATTCAGGAAAGTGGTGAGAATGTGGAACTCATGACTGCGAAGAGTACTTGAGACGAATAGCATAGATGCATTCAAGGGAAAACTAAATAAAAATATGAGGGAGAAAGGTATGGAAGGGAAGGTTATGTTGATGGGTTGAAAGATAAAATAGGGTGGGAGGAGGCTTATAGCAGTTATACAGCACAGAAACAGGCCCTTCAGCCCATCAAGCACCTAACTATTCTCATCCCATTTTCCAGCATTTGGCCCATAGCCTTGTATGCTATGGCGTTTCAAGTGCTCATCTAAATACATCTTAAATGTTGTGAGGGTTCCTGCCTCTACCACCTCTTCAGGCAGTGCGCTCCAGATTCCAACCACCCTCTGGATGAAATTTGTTTTCCTCAAATTCCCTCTAAATCTCCTGCACCTTACCTTAAATCTATGCCCCCTGGTTATTGACACCTCCACTAAGGGAAAAAGTTTCTTCCTATCTAACCTATCAATGCTCCTCATAATTTTGTATACCTCAATCAAGTCCCACCTCAGCCTTCTCTGCTCTAAGGAAAACAATCCTAGCCTTTTCAGTCTCTCTTCATAGCTGAAATGCTCCACCCAGGCAACATCCTAGTGAATTAAAAGCAAAATACTACAGATGCTGGAAATCTGAAATAAAAACAAGAAATACTGGAAATACTCAGCAGGTCTGGCAGCATCTGTGGAGAGAGAAGCAGAGTTAACATTTCAGCTCTGTGACCCTTCTTCAGAACATCCTGGCGAATCTCCTCTGCACCCTCTCCAGTGCAATCACATCCTTCCTATAGTGTGGTGCCCAGAACTGTACACAGTACTCCAGCTGTGGCTGAACTAGTGTTTTATACAGCTCCATCATAACATACCTGCTCTTATATTCTATGCCTATATTCCGCCCATCTTACCAGCCCATCTATATCGTCCTGTAATCTAAGGCTTTCCTCCTCACTATTTACGACACCACCAATTTTCGTGTCATCTGCGAACTTACTGATCATACCTCCTATATTCACATCTAAATCATCAATGTACACTACAAACAGCAATGGTCCCTGCGGTACACCACTGGTCACAGGCTTCCACTCGCAAAAACAACCCTCGACCATCATCCTTTGCCTCCTGTCACGAAGCCAATTTTGGATCCAATTTGCCAAAATTGCCCTGGATCCTATGGGCTCTTACTTTCTTAACCAATCTCCCATGTGGGACCTTATCAAAAGCCTTACTGAAGTCCATGTAGACCACATCAACTGCTTTACCCTCATCTACACATCTAGTCACCACCTTGAAAAATTCAATCAAGTTTGTTAGACACGATCTCCCCCTGATAAAGTCATGCTGACTATCCCTGATTAATCCCTGCCTCTCCAAGTGGAGATTAATCCTGTCCCTCAGAATTTTTTCCAATAGTTTCCCTACCACTGATGTTCACAGAATCACAGAATAATACAGTGCAGAAGAGGCCCTTCGGCCCATCAAGTCTGCACCGATGCATTAAAGACACCTGACCTGTCTACCTAGTCCCATTTGCCAGCACTTGGCCCATAGCCTTGAATGTTATGATGTGCCAAGTACTCATCCAGGTACTTTTTAAAGGATATGAGGCAACCTACCTCTACCACCCTCCCAGGCAGTGCATTCCAGACCGTCACCACCCTCTGGGTAAAAAAGTTCTTCCTCAAATCCCCCTTAAACCTCCAGGCCCTCACCTTAAACTTGTGTCCCCTCGTAACTGACCCTTCAACTAAGGGGAACAGCTGCTCCCTATCCACCCTGTCCATGCCCCTCATAATCTTGTACACCTCGATCAGGTCACCCCTCAGTCTTCTCTGCTCCAGCGAAAACAACCCAAGCCTATCGAACCTCTCTTCATAGCTTAAAAGTTCCATCCCAGGCAACATCCTGGTGAATTGCCTCTGCACCCCCTCCAGAGCAATTACATCCTTCCTATAATGTGGCGACCAGAATTGCACACAGTACTCCAGCTGTAGCCTTACCAAAGTTCTATACAACTCCAACATGACCTCCCTGCTTTTGTAATCTATGCCTCGATTGATAAAGGCAAGTGTCCCATATGCCTTTTTCACCATCCTATTAGCCTGCCCTTCTGCCTTCAGAGATCTATGGACAAACACGCCAAGGTCCTTTTGTTCCTCAGAACTTCCCAGTGTCAGGCCATTCATTGAATACTTCCATGTCACATTACTCCTTCCAAAGTTTATCACCTCACACTTTTCAGGGTTAAATTCCATCTGCCACTTTTCTGCTCATTTGACCATCCCGTCTATATCTTCCTGTAACTCAAGACACTCAACCTCACTGTTAACCACTCGGCCAATCTTTGTGTCATCCGCAAACGTACTGATCCTACCCCCCACATTGTCATTTATATAAACGACACAGATGACTAACAATAGGGGACCCAGCACAGATCCCTGTGTTACGCCACTGGACACTGGCTTCCAGTCACTAAAACAGCCATCTGTCATCACTCTCTGTCTCCTGCAGCTAAGCCAATTTTGAATCCACCTTATCAAGTTACCCTGTATCCCATGTGCATTTGTTTTCTTGATAAGTCTCCCATGTGGGACCTTGTCAAAGGCTTTGCTGAAATCCATGTAAACTACATCAACTGCACTATCCTCATCGACACACCTGGTCACATGCTCAAAAAATTCAATCAAATTTGTTAGGCATGACCTCCCTCTGACAAAGCTATGCAGACTATTCCTAATCAAATTTTGCCTCTCCAAGTGGAGATAGATTCTCTCCTTCAGAATTTTCTCCAATAGTTCCTACCACTGACGTGAGACTCACTGGTCTATAGTTCCCTGGCTTACCTCTACAACCTTTCTTAAATAGTGGGACCACATTAGCTGTTATCCAGTCTTCTGGCACCTCCCCCGTGGCCAGAGAGGAATTAAAAATTAGGGTCAGAGCCCCTGCAATCTCCACCCTTGCCTCCCACAGCATCCTGGGACATAAATCGTCCGGACCTGGAGATTTGCCCACTTTTAAGCCTGCCAAAACCTCCAATACCTTGTCACTCCCTATGACAATTTGCTCAAGAATCTCACAGTCTGTCTCTCTGAGTTCCATATCTACATCCTTGGGTGAAGACAGATGTGAAGTATTCGTTCAACACCCTACCAATGTCCTTCTGGCTCCACCCACAGATTTCCCCCTTGGTCCCTAATGGGTCCTACTCTTTCCCTGGTTATCCTCTTCCCACTGATATACATATAGAATATCTTGGGATTTTCCCTACTTTTACCAGCCAGATCTTTCTCATATCCCCTCTTTGCTCTCCTAATTGCTTTCTTAAGCTCCATCCTACACTTTCCGTACTCCACTAATGCTTCCGTTGATTTGCTCTCCTTGTATTTGCTAAAAGCCTCTCTTTTCCTTCTCATCATACCCTGAATGTTTCTGGTCATCCATGGTTCTCTGGGCTTGTTGCTCCTACCTATTACCCTAGAGGGAACATGTTGGGCCTGTACCCTCCCCATTTCCTTTTTGAATGCCCCCCACTGCTCTTCTGTAGATTTCCCAACAAGTAACTCTTTCCAGTCTACCTTGGCCAGATCCTGCCTTATTTTACTAAAATTCGCTTTTCCCCAATCCAAAACCATTTTTTGCAACTTGTCTATTTCTTTCTCCATAACAAGCTTAAATTGTACCATGTTGTGGTCGCTATCACCAAAATGCTCCCCCACCAACACATCAACCACCTGTTCTGCTTCATTCCCCAGAATTAGGTCCAGCACTGCACCCTCCCTTGTTGGATCCTCTATCTATTGAGCTAAAAAGTTCTCCTGTATATATTTTAAGAACTCCACTCCATCTAAGCCCTTAACATGATGACTATCCCAATTAATGTTGGGAAAGTTGAAATCACCTAATATAATTACCCTGTTATTATTTTTACACACCTCTGTAAATTGCGCACATATTTGCTCCTCAATTTCCTGCTGACTATCTGGGGGTCTATAATAAACACTTAGCAATGTGGCTGTCTCTTTTTTATTCCTAAACTCTACCCATAAAGCTTCATTTGATGCCCCCTTCAAGATATCACCTCTCTTTACTGCAGTAACTGACTTCTTAACTACTATTGCAATGCCCCCCTCCTCTTTTACCCCCTCCTCTGTCTCGCCTGAAGATTCTATATCCCGGGATATTGAGCTGCCAATCCTGCCCCTCCCTCAACCATGTCTCCGTGATGGCTACTATATCACAATTCCACGTGTCAATCCTTGCCCTTAATTCATCCGTTTTACCTGTAATACTTCTGGCTTAAAGTAGAGGCCTTCCATCCTGGTCTTACTCCCTTGAAACTTACTTCCGCTGTATTCCCTCTGACTTGTTTGCTTTCCTGTGTTTAGCTGTGTCCCTATTCTGCTATGAGTCTGCGTCCCCTCCCCCTGCCAAATTAGTTTAATCTCCTCCCAACAGCATTAGCAAACCCGCCAGCAAGGATGTTAGTCCCCCTCTGGTTCAGATGTAGACCGTCCCACTTGTATAGGTCCCACCTTCCCCAGAAACGGTCCCAGTGGTCCAGGAATCTAAAACCCTCCCTCCTGCACCAACTCGTAAGCCACGCATTCATCTGTGCTATTCTCCTATTTCTATACTCGCTAGCACGTGGCACTGGGAGTAATCCAGAGATTACAACCCAAGAGGTCCTGCTTTTTAGTCTACTGCCGAACTCCCTGAATTCTTGATGCAAGACCTCATCCCTCTTTCTACCTATGTCATTGATACCAACATGTACCATGACCTCAGGCTTATCACCCTCCACCTTCAGGATGCCTTGCAGCCGTTCAGTGACATCCCGGACCCTGGCACCAGGGAGGCAACACACCATCCTGGAGTCACGCTGATGGCCACAGTAGCGCCTATCTGTTCCCCTGACTATAGAATCCCCTATTACTATTGCTCTTCCTCTCTTTCTCCCTTCCTGTGCAGACAGGCTGCTTATGGTTCCAGAAGCTTGGCTCTGTCCGCACTCCCTGGAGGAACCCGCCTCATCAACCTGTAAAATGGAATACCGATTTGCAAGCGGGACCCCAGGGGACTCCTGAACTACCTGCCTGTTCCTCTTGGACTGCCTGGTGGTCCCTTCCTTCCTCAAGTCCCTTCAGCTGCGGTGTGACCACCTCTCTAAATATGCTATCCACGATGCTCTCAGACTCGCGGATGCTCCACAGTGTTTCCAGCCACTGTTCCAGCTCTGAAACCCGAGCTTCCAAGAGCTGCAGCTGGACACACTTCCTGCACACATGCTGGTCCCGGGGACTGGACATGTTCCCGGATTCCCACATGCAGCAAGAGGAGCAAACCACGGCTTTAAGCTCTCCTGCCATGACTAAACCCTTTAAATTAAAAACTTTAGAAGACTATTATAATAAAAAAAATCAATTAAGTCTTGCTAAAACTAAGTCTTGCTAAAACAATGACACAATTCAATCCAGTTTGCAAAATACCCACCAGGACGTACTCACCAGTCAGCTGTGCTCTTTGGAACCTCTCGGCTCCCCTCACGCTCTTTGAGGACAGGTAGGAAATGAAAGGAGCTCCTCGCTCCCTCCTCACCGAACTCCCTCAGTCACAAAACTCCCACTTTCGCACTCTAATGCAGCCCCAAGTCAACAGTCCAGTGCAAACGAAGTCAGCACTGTAAGATGGCCACTTTTATACTGTCTGACTCTAGCCCCTGAAAACTGTTTTAAGCCAGTTATCTAATTAACAAGGTGCAGCTGCAAGCAGAGCCTGAGTGAACTCTGTTTAAAGCTGGTGTAAAACTCACCTTCTCCAACCCAAACAGCAACTGTTAAGTTAATTTGCTAAATAAACGAAAGACTAGACTTTAGATAAAACTAACCCTTAACTACCCTCAGTCACAAAACTCCCACTTTAGCACTCTAATGCAGCCCCAAGTCAGCACTCCAGTGCAAGACTTACTGGCCTGTAATTATCTGGTTTATCCTTGCTCCCCTTCTTGAATAATGGTACCACATTTGCTGTCATCCAATCCTCTGGTACCTCTCTTGTGGCCAGAGAGGATTTGAAATATATGGATATATGGAGCATAAACCCCGACATGGACCAGTTGAGCTGAATGGCCTGTTTCTGTAGATTCTATAAAAAGATTTGCATTTCTATCATGCCTTTCATGACCTCAGAATATGCAAAGAGCTTTACAGCCCATAAATTACTTTGAAGTTTGGTTGTATGAAACGTGGCAGACAATTTAGGCGTAGCAAACTTCCACAAACAGCAATGTGATAATGACCAAATAATCTGTTTTTGTGATGTTGATTGAGGGATAAATATTGGCCAGAACACCAGGCATAACTTCCCTGCTCTTCTTTGAAATAATACCACAGGATCTTTTAAGTCCATGCATCCGAGCAAAGGGCAAGAACTTGAATCAAGATGCAAGCTGTCCCACATACTGAGACTGGAGATTTTGAAAGTGATCAAATTAAAAATAGGCCAACGTCACCACAGACTTTGCAAAGCCCTCGTCCAAATTGATATTACAAAGAGTACAGGTTCTAATTGCATTCTTTGATGACAATTAATGTTAGTTTGTTAAAAGACACTTTTTGTTTAGAAGTTTGGTAATGTGAATCATGTTCGTCTGCTGCAAAGTGCAAAGAAAATTCAGCATTCAAAGGGATTATTGATTTACTGCAAAGCTCACAGGTTGCTGCATAGCTGCAATAATCAGGTAATTGTTCCTAGTGAAGAATCCATGTGGTCAGTTTCATCTGTTGGGGTGTTCTTTTAGTCTCTGAATGATGTACCAGGCGGCTTTGTAGAATATCACTACACTGTTCCAGACAGAAATCTGATTTGGAAACCATACCAGACAAAAAAACCATAACTTTTCATGCCATAGTGGGTATTTAATCCTTACAAGATTAAGCATTTTTTATAGCAATTGTCCTTGGTTGAACTGCAGGTCAACGTTTTAAGAGTTTCTTTTGTGAAATTATATTTTATTTGACATTGTGATTTCAAAGACCAAAAGGAGCTGACATCCAATCTGATTCTAGCTAATCTGTCTTATGTAATAATATTAATGCACATTTACAATAAGATTTCTAATGGAATTGTAAGCTTATAATAATTTTCTGTAGGTACAGTGTAAATGGACAGGTGGTAGTATAATATTAACAATCCATGAATCTAACTCCGTGCGACCAATACAAAAGCCAAATACTACAGATGCTGGAAATCTGAAATGAAAACTGAATATGCTGCATATACTCAGCAGGTCAGGCAGTATCTATGGAGAGAGAAATGTTGTGTGATTGTCTTTAAGGGTGATGTCCCTTTAAGATCTTAGTATGCTAATGAGCCAAGTACCAGGATGTAGTCATATGACTCAGAGCCAGAGTCACTCTGCTGTTGTAACACCTAGAGGCAAGTCATGTAAATAGTTAGCTCTGTACTGTATATAATAGCTGTTAATAAACCAGTTTGAGATCTTCAATCAACCAAACTCCACACATTGCATCTATGTTGCATCAGACAACACAAAAAGCTTCTCATTACATATTGGCAGCTGCGGTGAGAAGAAAGAATCTAAGACCGAAGACCACAGGAAAACAGCTTTAAAAAAAAACTACCTTCCTCCAGCTAGCAGAGAGAAAGTTTCAAATAAATACTGGCTCAAACAGTGAAGAAAACACTGACCGCAAGCTGTAGAAGGCAGAGTGCTGAATGACAGGCTGCAAATCAATCACTGTGATTGCATGAGTCAGAATCCCCGTTGAAAAAGCTTGCAAAGTTGATTTTTTTTTTTAAGAGGCTCAGTGAAAGAAAAGAACAGGGAAAACCCAATCCCTGTCTCAGGCTGATTGATTGTTTTCAAATGCTCCCTCATGCTGTACGTATTTAAAATAATTGAGTTAATTTGCTCCGTAAAAATAGTGGAGAGAAGAATTTGATGTGACTGGATTATGCATTTGTATAATAAAGAAATAAGTTGTACTTATTTAGCATCTTTCATACCCTCAAGGCATTCCCAAAACACTTTACTGACAGCTCAGTGCAGTGCCAAGGAGTGCTGCACTGTCAGAGGTGCTGTATTTTGTATGAAATATTAAAATGGGCCCCTGTCTGCTCTTTCAGGTGGGTGTAAAAGCTCCCATGGCACTATTCAAAGAAGAGCAGGGAGTTCCCCAGGTCCTGGCCAACATTTATCCCTCAACCAACATCACTGGAAGACATTCTATGGTAATTTATCTCATTGCTGTTTGTAGGATTGTGCTTTATGCAAATTGCCACATTACAACAAAGTAATTCATTGGCTGTGAAGCACTTTAGGACATCAAGAGGTTGTGAAAGGTGCTATATTTATGGAGAGATAGTGGCGTTGTGGTAATATCACTGGACTAGTAATCCAAGGGCCCTGGCTAATGTCCTGGGGATAAGAGTTCAAATCGTACCATGGCAGCTGCTGGAATTTAAAATCAATTCTTTAATAAAAAAACAGATCAATTAATGTAAAATCTGGAATTGAAAGCTGGTATCAGTACTGGTGCCATGAAACTATCATTGATTGTTGTAAAAAACCATCTGGTTCACTAATGTCCTTTAGGGAAGGAAATCTGCCGTCCTTACCTGATCTGGCCTATGTGTGACTCCAGACCCACTAGCTAGCCACTCAGTTAGTTTCTCAAGGATAATCAGGGATGGGCAACAAGTGCTGGCCTTGCCAGTGATGCCAACATCCCATGAAAGAATAAAAAAAGGAATATAAATGCAAGTTCTTTTCTTTCACTACAATCAATTATTTACTTTTGGAGTACAGTCACTGTTGTTACTTAGGCAAAAAAACAACGGACTATTGGCTCACAACAGGGTCCCACAACCAGCAAATAAAACAAATGACCAGTTAATCTGTTGTGGATGGTGTTGATCGAGACAGGCATGTTAGCTTGGACACCTCTCTGCTCATCTTTGAATAGTGTCATGGGATTGTTTACACTAACTGAGCAGGCAAAAGGAGCCTTGGATTAATGTCTTGTCCAAAAAGCAGCACCTGTGGTATTGCAGTACCTGGGGCGGCACAGTGGCGCAGTGGTTAGCACCGCAGCCTCACAGCTCCAGTGACCTGGGTTCAATTCTGGGTACTGCCTGTGTGGAGTTTGCAAGTTCTCCCTGTGTCTGCGTGGGTTCCGTCCGGGTGCTCCGGTTTCCTCCCACAGCCAAAGACTTGCAGGTTGATAGGTAAATTGGCCATTATAAATTGCCACTAGTATAGGTAGGTGGTAGGGAAATATAGGGACAGGTGGGGATGTTTGGTAAGAACATGGGATTAGTGTAGGATTAGAATAATTGGGTGGTTGATGGTCGGCACAGACTCGGTGGGCCGAAGGGCCTGTTTCAGTGCTGTATCTCTAAACTAAACTAAACTCAGTACTGCACTGAAATGTCAGCCTAGGTTAAATGCTCAAATCCATAACTGGTTTTAAGACAACTTTCTTACTCAGAAGTAAAGCTACTACCAACTAAGCCTAGATGACACTTATCACATCACCTACAGTAATTTCCAGGCTGTGGTTGCGAGCAAGGAGTAGCATTGTAGCAACGAAAGTCAGATTGCATGGGAGGACTCTGATGCAATGAACAGTTGAGAAACTTGGCAACACAAAACAGATGTATTCAATCCCCCAAACCAGGTAAGGCAAAAACTGCAAGAAGGAATACATTTTCAAAATGCTGTGAGATGTTCTTTACAACCATAAAGGGTGAGCCTATTATGTCTCTCTTTATTGTCATCAACATGTGAGCCCCCAGTGTAAACCAGTTGCCAGAAGACTTATATTTTTGTCCTACACGCAAGATGAGTGAGATGACTTTCACACTGAAGTGAAGTTTGTGAGAAGATTGTGGAGCACGTTAGAAGCATTTCAGGTGACGGGGATAAACCTGCCTATTGAATACTTTTTATTGAGAATTCATAAATATGTTGTGGTGCCTTGGATTGAGATTGGATGGTGGAATTATATGGGCAAATTTGGACAGTTCCAATTTGGAGGTGTGGTGGACACGGACAAGTCTTGTCCTCACCTCAGTGGTGTCACTCGTTTAATTAGCGGCCTTTTATGTTATAGGCTGGGTCTAGGAGAACAGACTAAGAGTGACATTGTGAAGCACAAACATATGAGGTCATCCAAAAGGCATGTCCCAATCATGGTTGTCTAAATTGGTGCAGTATTTTTCTTAAGTCAGGTTAGAATTGTGGGAGGCAATAAGGGCAGGAAGAAATGGGCCTAACAGATAGGACAATTTATCTGACTGCTGGCTCTAGGTGACTCAGGCTACAGAAATAGGTGGCCAAGGATCAATAAAAAATGAACAGTGTCAGTGTCTTCTTCTTTGGCCTCCTTGTCTCGAGAGACAATGGGTAAGCGCCTAGAGGTGGTCAGTGGTTTGTGGAGCAGCGCCTGAAGTGGCTATAAAGGCCAATACTAGAGTGACAGACTCTTCCACAGGTGCTGCAGATAAAATTGGTTGTCAGGGCTGTTTCGCAGTTGGCTCTCCCCTTGCGCTTCTGTCTTTTTTCCTGCCAACTGCTAAGTCTCTTCGACTCGCCACACTTTAGCCCCGCCTTTATGGCTGCCCGCCAGCTCTGGCGATCGCTGGCAACTGACTCCCACGACTTGTGATCAATGTCACAGGACTTAATGTCGTGTTTGCAGACGTCTTTAAAGCGGAGACATGGACGGCCGGTGGGTCTGATACCAGTGGTGAGCTCGCTGTACGATGTGTCCTTGGGGATCCTGCCATCTTCCATGCGGCTCACATGGCCAAGCCATCTCAAGCGCCGCTGGCTCAGTAGGGTGTATAAGCTGGGGATGTTGGCTGCCTCGAGGACTTCTGTGTTGGAGATACAGTCCTGCCACCTGATGCCAAGGATTCTCCGGAGGCAGCGAAGATGGAATGAATTGAGACGTCGCTCTTGGCTGACATACGTTGTCCAGGCCTCGCTGCCGTAGAGCAAGGTGCTGATGACACAGGCTTGATACACTCGGACTTTTGTGTTCCGTGTCAGTGCGCCATTTTCCCACACTCTCTTGGCCAGTCTGGACAAAGCAGTGGAAGCCTTTCCCATGCGCTTGTTGATTTCTGCATCGAGAGACAGGTTACTGGTGATAGTTGAGCCTAGGTAGGTGAACCCTTGAACCATTTCCAGAGCGTGGTCGCCAATATTGATGGATGGAGCATTTCTGACGTCCTGTCCCATGATGTTTGTTTTCTTGAGGCTGATGGTTAGGTCAAATTCGTTGCAGGCAGCCGCAAACCTGTCAATGAGATTCTGCAGACACTCTTCAGTGTGAGATGTTAAAGCAGCATCGTTAGCAAAGAGAAGTTCCCTGATGAGGACTTTCCGTACTTTGGTCTTCGCTCTTAGACGGGCAAGGTTGAACAACCTGCCACCTGTCAGAGTACCGACATCAATACACTACAGGGAAACATCCCACAGGTGTCTATAGTTCAGGATGGATTTGACAGTCACCTAGTGGTCTTAAACGTCTTAACACTCAACATGTCCAATAATGCCAATAGAATGTTGAACGACACAGCCAAAACTGTAGGCCATGTGTCAAAGGTCATGTTTATGTCGGTCAGATTGCACCTTCAACACTGGGTTCATTTTTGGTCACCAAGACACAAAGAAGACATTGAACCATTGGAGGCAGTGCAAGGTAAAACCGTGGGGGTGAGCCTCAGAGCTGGACATTCCCTCCAGGGCAGGAAACAGGTGTCGGGACTGTTTCCAGGTCCTGAACCCGCCCTCCAGGGGGCAGTCACTTATTGGAATTTTCATGGAAGTGGCCCCTTAATTGGCATGGAGACAGGTTCCCTGTCCAATTAAGCGCAGCGGGCAGATACAGCATCCAGGCCACCACTGTTGGTGGGGTGGGGGTGGGAAAGGTACTGCAGCCTGCAGTAGAGGGTAAGTAACTCAGAGGGCACTTCCACGTGGAGGCCCTCTCACTGACATTTTTAAAAGTTTAATTTAAAAACAGATACAGCAGCCAGGCCACCATTGTTGGTGTAGTTGGGGGGGACAGGTGGGGGGGGGGTGGAGAGGTGGGGGAGGAGTCCCTCCACATGGCGACCTTTGGCTGCAACTGCAGCCAGGCAGGCAGAGAAGGCCTGTAGGCTTGCCTGGAGTGGGGTGTCTGTCTCCAGGCAATTAAACTACCTCCTGCTGGTTCAGGAAACTGGAGGCCAACTGGAAAATTGAAGTTAACAAGGCTTTTAATGAGCCTAATTGTCTACCCGCGTCGTATGGGCGGGTAGTCCTACCAGCCCCGAACCCACTTCAGCAAAAATGGCTGGCGCCGGGAACGGGATTGGGAAACCAGCACTCCGGCTGGCACTGGTATTTTTGGGCCCCGTCCACCTCTGTACCTGCCCCTCATGGGGCCCAAAAATTCAGTCCATGGTGTCAGGAGTCGAAAGAAAGACGTGAGAGAAATGAGGTTTTCAACCTGGAAAACAGGCATATGTGAGGTGGTTATATGTAAAATAGCAAATGGCATGGGAAAAGTTAATCAGAGTATTAGCTAATTAATTCTTTTTTTCTTTTGGGCCTCCTTATCTCGAGAGACAATGGATACACGCCTGGAGGTGGTCAGTGGTTTGTGAAGCAGCGCCTGGAGTGGCTATAAAGGCCAATTCTGGAGTGACAGGCTCTTCCACAGGTGCTGCAGAGAAATTTGTTTGTCGGGGCTGTTGCACAGTTGGCTCTCCCCTTGCGCCTCTGTCTTTTTTCCTGCCAACTATTAAGTCTCTTCGACTCGCCACAATTTAGCCCTGTCTTTATGGCTGCCCGCCAGCTCTGGCGAATGCTGGCAACTGACTCCCACGACTTGTGATCAATGTCACAGGATTTCATGTCGCGTTTGCAGACGTCTTTATAGCGGAGACATGGACGGCCGGTGGGTCTGATACCAATGGCGAGCTCGCTGTACAATGTGTCTTTGGGGATCCTGCCATCTTCCATGCTAATTAATAGTGCTTCGCTAATTCACTGATGTCCTTTAGGGAAGGAAATCTGCTGTCCTTACCCAGTCTGGCCTAAATGTGACTCCAGACCCACAGCAATGTGGTTGACTCTTAACTGCCTTCCGAAGTGGCCAAACAAGTTATTCAGTTGCCAAGGGCAATTAGGGATGGGCAAGAAATGCTGGTCTTGCCCACATCCTATGAAAGAATTTTTTAAAAAGTGAGAGTAGGACAAGAGAACACAGGTTAAAACTGGTAAAATTTAACAGGACTGATTATCAGGAAGTTCTTCCTTGCACACAGTGATGATCTACACTTGAAATGGAGATAAGGGCAAAGGAAGGGCGAAATGCTGGTACCATTTAAGAAACAATGTTAGTCTTTTCATAATCAAATGGGCCAAACTTTCTTCCTTATCTGTATCTATCTTCTGACACAATGCTGTTAATCACTTTCTTTTTCTTTTTGGCAACTTGTCTCGAGAGACAACGGGTAAGCACCTGGAGGTGGTCAGTGGTTTGTGAAGCAGCGCCTGGAGTGGCTATAAAGGCCAATTCTAGAGTGACAGACTCTTCCACAGGTGCTGCAGATAAAATTGGTTGTCGGGGATGTTACACAGTTGGCTCTGTCCTTCCACTTCTGTCTCTTTTCCTGCCAACTGCAAAGTCTCTTTGACTCACCTCTCTTTAGCCCCGCCTTTATGGCTGTCCACCAGCTCTGGCGATCACTGGCAACTGACTCCCATGACTTGTGGTCAATGTTGCAGGACTTCATGTTGCGTTTGCAGACGTCTTTAAAGCGGAGACATGGACGACCGGTGGGTCTGATACCAGTGATGAGCTCGCTGTACAATACGTCCTTGGGGATCCTGCCATCTTCCATGCGGCTCACATGGCCAAGCTATCTCAAGCACCGCTGGCTCAGTAGGGTGTATATGCTGGGGATGTTGGCCGCCTCGAGGACCTCTGTGTTGGAGATACGGTCCTGCCACCTGATGCTAAGGATTCTCCGGAGACAGCGAAGATGGAATGAATTGAGACGTCGCTCTTGGCTGACATACGTTGTCCAGGCCTCGCTGCCGTAGAGCAAGGTACTGAGGACACAGGCTTGATACACTCGGACTTTTGTGTTCCGTGTCAGTGCGCCATTTTCCCACACTCTCTTGGCCTGTCTGAACATAGCAGCGGACGCCTTTCCCATGCGCTTGTTGATGTTTGCATCGAGAGACAGGTTACTGGTGACAGTTGAGCCTAGGTAGGTGAACTCTTGAACCACTTCCAGAGCATGGTTGCTGATATTGATGGATGGAGCATTTCTGACGTCCTGTTCCATGATGTTCTTTTTCTTGAGGCTGATGTTTAGGCCAAATTCGTTGCAGGCAGCCTCAATCCTGTCGATGAGTCCCTGCAGCCACTCTCCTGTGTGGGATGTTAATGCAGCATCGTCAGCAAAGAGGAGTTCCCTGATGAGGACTTTCCGTACTTTGGTCTTCGCTCTAAGATGGTCAAAGTTGAACAACCTGCCATCTGATCCTGTGTGGAGGAAAATTCCTTCTTCTGAAGACTTGAACGCATGTGAGAGCAGCAGGGAGAAGAAGATCCCAAACAGTGTAGGTGTGAGAACACATCCCTGTTTCATGCCACTCAGGATAGGAAAGGGGTCTGATGAGGCATCATTATGCTGAATTGTGCCTTTCATATTGTCATGGAATGAGGTGATGATACTTAGTAGCTTTGGTGGACATCCGATCTTTGCTAGTAGTCTGAAGAGACCACGTCTGCTGACGAGGTCAAAGGCTTTGGTGAGATCAATGAAAGCAACGTAGAGGGGCATCTGTTGTTCGCGGCATTTCTCCTGTATCTGACGAAGGGAGAACAGCATGTCAATGGTGGATCTCTCTGCTCGAAAGCCGCACTGTGCCTCAGGGTAGACACGCTCAGCCAGCTTCTGGAGCCTGTTTAAAACAACTCGAGCGAAGACTTTCCCCACTATGCTGAGCAGGGAGATTCCACGGTAGTTGTTGCAGTCACCGCGGTCACCCTTGTTCTTATAGAGGGTGATGATATTGGCATCGCGCATGTCCTGAGGTACTGCTCCCTCGTCCCAGCACAGGCAAAGCAGTTCATGGAGTGCTGAAAGTATAGCAGGCTTGGCACTCTTGATTATTTTGGGGGTAATGCCATCCTTTCCAGGGGCTTTTCCACTGGCTAGAGAATCAATGGCATCAGTGAGTTCCGATTTTGTTGGCTGTTCGTCCAGCTCATCCATGACTGGCAGAGACTGGGCTGCATTGAAGGCGGTCTCAGTGACAGCATTTTCCCAGCAGTCCATTTGCTTGCGTTGGTCAGTGATTGTTTCCCCTGATTTAGACTCGAGGGGGCTGACACAATGCTCTTCATCACTTTAAATGGCTACTAACTCTACCACTACTTGTATTTTGATCCAGAGTTTTATAGTTTTAAAATGCACTCAAATACAGGAAAGCCTAGAAAGGCACAAATAGCACTCTAACTAAATTGCTGAATGTTTTTCAAGATTCAAGCGGGCATGGTACTTAAGTTTGACATGTCTACCTTTGAACTTTACTGAGATCTTGTCAACATCCCTGCTCCAGTGTGTATTCCGAAGTCCAGGAAAATATTCATTTTATCTCTCCATTTATTGAGAAACGAAGGCGAAAGTTCGCACAGAGCCATCCAGCACAGTTGCATGATGTCAATTGATGGAAATTGTCAGTCATGCAATGCAATTTGCCACCACAGAATAAAAGAAATGAAATTTAAGGGATTTTACAGGTGATTTATTGCATTGTGATTCTGAGTCACATGAAGAAAGCCTGTAGCTGAGTTCCAGTCCTCACTCTTCTCTATTCCTGCTGCTTTTGTCTTTCCTTTGCCGGAGAGAGTCACTCATGCTGGGGTACATTTCTGCAGCTGCCAGGGGCCCTCTGTTTCGCCACCAAAGTAGCGGACACTGCGGGGGAAATTGTAACCTAACCTGTTCGTTGGGAAACTGACAGGATTGAAGGCAATTTACACCCTACTTGATTTTACTCTCCGCCATAAGAACATACGAGCTAGGCACTGGAGTAGGCCATTTGGCCCTTCGTGCCTGCTCGATCATTCAGTGAGATCAAAACTGATCTCTGACCTCAACTCCAGCTTAGTGCACTGTCTCCATATCCCTTAATTCCCTTAGTACCCAAAAACCTATCGACCTGTTATCCATCTATCTATTCTATTTTGAACATACTCAATGACTGAGCATCCACAGCTGTCTGAGGTAGAGAATTCCAAAGATTCCCAACGCTTTGAGCAAAGTAATTTTTCCTCATCTCGGTCTTAAATGGCCAAACCCTTTTTCTGAGACTGACCCTGTGTTCTAAATTCCCCAGCCAGGGGAAACATTTTCTCAGCATCTACCCTGTCTAGCCTCTTAAGAACTTTATACGTTTGAATTAGATCATCTCTATTTTTTTTCTAAGCTCCTGCAGCACCGTCAGTGGAGAGTAATATCAGACAGAGTATTAAACTGGCTTTCCACCCGATCCTGCAGCTTTTCCTGCCTGGAAAGTTCGCGAGCCAGATTGTCAGCAAGCTATTGAAATGTGGAGGGCAGCACCATCGAATGAAATCCTTCCCTCAGCCATCATCTTCACTTTTGAGCAGTGATTACTGCGTAGCAATCAGAAACCCTGGCTAATTAATTTCCCCCCACTTCTGTAGTCTGGGGCACTGAGATTGTAATGCCTCTCTCCCACTTGGAATCAGCTATTTTAGTCTGAATTGGGTTAAAAACTGGGAACTTTCTGGTCTAGGTGGTGCAGGACATTGCTGTTGGGGGAGCTGGGTACTACTTCCTTTTTATATACTTAATTACAAACTAACATACAGCAATATTTGAGTTCAAGGTGACTGGGATTAAAACCACTTCAGTAATGATTGCACAGAATTTACAGTATAGAAACAGGCCATTCGTCCCAAATGGCCCAGGCCAGTGTTTAAACTCCATACAAGCCTCCTCCCATCTATTTTCATCTAAATCTATTCACATCTCCTTCTATTCCTTTCTCCCTCATTTGTTTATATTGCTTCCCCTTAATTGCATCCATCCACTCGTATCAAGTACTCCATGTGTCCACATTCTCACCACTCTCTGAGTAAAGAAGTTTCTCTTGAATTCCTTGTTGGATTTATAAGTCACCATCTTATATTTATGGCTGCTTAATTTTGAACGCTCCCACAAGTGGAAATATCTCATCTCTGTCTACCCCTTCCTAATTTTAAACACTTTTATTAACTCATCCCTCAGACTTCTCTTTTCTTGATTTTGCAGGTCACACAAGTTCCTTGTAATGATGCACAAATGCACTAAAGTGATTACCCATCTTATGTACAACTTGCGTCTTGACTTCTTCACTTGACCTTTCTTAGCCATTAAATCCCCTGCAGAAGAATAATCATTAGACGCACTCTAACATTGTTTACACTGTAGTCAACTATTAGCACTGAAATGGTATTGATTATGACTGCAGCAGTTTGACATAAAAATCCACTGACTATGGTCAGACCTGAAAGGAAAGGATGAATAACAGCTGGTATATTCGATATGTTTTTTCTTTGCACTGAAGGAGCAGCAGCTGGCTTCCTCCGGCCTCAATGCTTCAGTATTTTCCTACAGTTCCCATCGAACACGACCGTCGTGCTCGAGGTAGATTTGAAAAGGTGCCACAGCCTCATGGCAGCTAGAACAGAAAAGACAGATGCTGTGAATTTGGTTCCACTACCAAAATGCAAAGCACTTCATCTTATTACGGTCAGAGTAACAGCTCGTCCATCAAGCAGCTGCAGTGCTCTGTTGGGTTACAGACACAGCTGATTCCACTTAAGATGGCAAGAGCCGACATACAGATTTCCTCCTGAGTTCTGATATCTAACAGAGGAGTTGCTTCAGGCATTTCAAGTGATGTTAATGCAGGACTTTTCTTACACTTCAATGCACTTACTCTTGACTTTTGACCGATAAGTGCAATTTGTTTTGTATATATTTACATCTCCATAATTCCTCTCTTTCCAGATCATTTAACTCTCTTTAGTCTTTTTCCATTTAATCCAATAGGGAATTCAGGAGAAACGTCTTTGCCCACGAGTGGTTAGAATGGTGAATAGCAGAGATACATTTAAGGAGAAGCTTGAAAAACACATGAGGGAGAAAGGAAGAGAAGGATATGCTGATCGGGTGAGGTGAAGAGGAGTAATGATATCAGTAACCAGGACAGTGGGTCACAGGACTTGGGAGCCTTGGGTCACTCATCATTAACCTCCATTCATTTGAGAAAACGTTGGTGAAAAGGTCACTTTAACGGTGATCTTAACACATTCTCACCGGTTGAGCAGAACGAAAGCACAGCAACAGCCACAGAAGTGTATAAATATTAATGTAATATGCTACTGGACCACACCCAATGAGAACAACTTGTCATTAAAAAGCTGGAATTTGCAGTTAGCAGTGAAGGGACCGCGCTCACTGTTCATCACATTTACAGCTGCCCACAGACTTTTTGTGGGATTTTGAGCAGCAACTTTGCATTATTTAGAAAGCCTTTTCAGTGCGACGCCCTCTTCTGGCTCTAGCGATTGCTGCTCAGCATTGATTGGACATTTTGGTCAGAATTTTACGCCCCCCTCATTGGAGCGGGCTGATGACCAGGGGGCGGGGGGTGGGGAGGTGGGAAGTCATAAAATTGAGTGGGAGGCGGGGTGGTGGGGGCGGTGGGGGGGGGGGGGGGGGGGTCGTTCCCGATGCCTTTCCGCCCCTGCTGCAATTTTACGAGGAGTGGCGGCAGCGAGAAACGGCCCCAGGCCAATCAAAACCCTTAAGTGGCCAATTAACTGCCACTTAAGGGCCTCCTCTTGCCGCCGCTAGTATTTTACAGGCGGGCAGTGAGCGGTTGAGATCCCCCTGGCGGCCTCCTTGCAGGCTGTGTGTGGCTCTCCAGATCAGGCACCCTGTGCCCCATAGAGGGCCAACCCCCCCCCCCTACAGCCCAACTGCCCCCACTACACAACACTCCACGCCCCCTTGTTTCGCTGGGGTCCGGCCGATTGTCCCCAGCGAGGCCTCAGAGACTTACCTTGTTTCCGGGCTAGCATCCCTCTTGCTGCTCTGGCTGGGTGCAGTCCCATCAGTGGCCACCGCTCCTGGTGGAGCTGCTGGGACTGATAGCTGCAGGCCCGCTGATTGGCCGGCAGCTCTTGGAGGCGGGATTTCCTGCCTTAGAGGGGCAGAAGTGCCGCCCAAGGCCAATTAAGGGCCTGGGGAGCGTAAAATCCTGGCGTGGCTCCCCGGCCTGGCGGAGACAGGCCCGCCCTCGACCTTTTGGCTAGTAGGAGGGGCCTCCCGCCCAATGTAAAATTCCGTCCCTTGAGTGTTGAGACTGTTAAGACTCCTAGGTCTCTGTCAGATTCAAATCCATTCAGGCAGCAAGAATTTTCACACTACAAGGCAGTGGAGGGTGAGAGGATCTGTGCCCAAAAATATAGGGCCTTGTGTGTGAATTGGGATGTGCTCAATTTTTATTGAGTCACTTACAGTGCAAAAATTGTGCCCTCCACAGCAGGACTAACAAACATTGAGACATTTATAACCATTACGTAGCTACTCAGTTGCTTGAAACCTTCTAAAATATAAGAAGAGCATCATCATCGGCCACTGTTGCTCTTTACTATTAACAAAATCATGTTCTCAAGGAGTGAAGATTTCAAAATTGTGTGTTCTTGTGATTTTATTAACAAGTCCTATGGTGCAAATAATGCCAGTCATTTTTATTTGAACAAGGGAAACTGTAGCCTAATATTCTTGGGACTGGAGTATCCTGTGTTGCTTCTACAAAGTATTTGCATCATTTATGACTGTAAACACTCCAACGTAATGATATCAGTTAATATGTGTGGGCACCCAGCCTGCGGCAGTACAAATGATGTGTAAAACACGTACTGTCATTAGAAACAGTTCCAACAGCAACACGAAGGTTCAAAACTATCCATGGTGCAGCTCAGGGTCCTCATGTAAATAATTGACCATGTTTGTTAAATCGATTACATCTTGTCATTCTGATGTATGACCCCTCCTTGTTCAGTCATATTTAAGGATGACCTGGTCTGAGTTCAAATGCATCTAATGCTTTATTGCATCATAAAATAGATAGCTTGCACGAAACTCATGACTTAGAACAAAAACTATATATTGTCGCCAATTCTTCCCATCCTCTGTTGAAGGATTGGCTATGGTGCAGCCATTCTATGAGTGTGAGCTTAAGCACAGTTTTTATGCTATTGACAATGTTGTAGCTAAGACTGATATTGTCCCAGCCAACAGACACACACAAATATGCACATGTGTACACACAGACACTTATGCACACACAATCACTGAATACCAATCCAGAAAGGAATCTCTGGCTAATTTTTCCCCTCTCCAACCCAGAACTGCTGAGGGCCAATTGTATTGTGCCACCTGCTATTGCAGCTAAGATCTGATAACATAGCAGAGACAATAGATTGGACCTTGGTCCTCTCTGCTCTTTAATGGCTTAGTATTGAATTAACCCAGCTTTATTCACCCCTCAAGCCATCATGGTGACTAAAAATGATTATTTTTTATAAAGCTTTTATAGTTTCCCTTTCATTTACGAGAAACGTGTTCAGCTTTTTTTTCATTTAAGATCAGGCTGCTTCCTTCATTGTGGGATATCTAACATTAATCAGCACTAGGCTCTTCGAGATGGTGCATTTTTTTATTGAAATAACTGTCTGGAAAATATGGTCTGTGCATCTCACTGGAAATTCTTCCCCGATGATGTTTATTTTCACCAGATTCAGCATGAATTACTTTAAATCAATTTTACCATCTTCGCTGACTTGACCGCTGAGGTGGGCTTTTATCAACTTCATGGGAAAGCTATTGGAAGCAAAATCAAAACAGAAGCATAATGTTAACTTCTGGTTTTAAACTATGTCCTTAAAGCCAGTAAAAAAACATAAGACTAAAAGGCACCATGCGTAGATTTATCAAAAATGCCTTGATTGAAGTGTTTGTACACCAATATCTCACACAGTAATTTTCAGTTTGTAATTCTCTGTCAAAATGCACTGCAGTGAGTTTTTTCACTTGACAAGAATATACTTGCTCATATTTTAACAAGTATGTTCGATGAATTAGGATTATTCCTTTCATCTGTTACTGGCACTTTTAAGTTGGGCTGCAATGATTAATCATAATAGTCAGTTAAATGTCAGCAGACAGGGTTAAGGTTGTATGTGAGTAATGATTCATGCAGACAATATTTTCCAAGGGAAATTACTAAACTTAATATTTTTGCCCCACATTTTTCTATTCTATCATAATGTTGGATATTGTACTTGATGATTCTCCATCATTGCCAATGTGTTCCTCTGTGATGCACAAACGAATGCCCCTCATAATGAAAAGACAGTGCGGCATGCAGCACATCGCAAAGAGTTCACAGACTTAGGCCAAAGTTTGACGCATCTAAATCTCTGGGCTGGAATGAAACTGTCCTATTATGGACTGAGGGGACTTTCCTGCTAATCCTAATGAGCAGCTGGCATTTAAGGGTAGATTAACATAATTAAAATATAGATTCTGGCAGGTGAAGATTGCTGTGAATATTTAATGTGCTCATGTTACATTCCTGTGTATGCTCCATTTATGCAAGTTTTCTATTGTGAGTTAATTGTGTGTAAAAATGCCCTACACTGGAAAGTAATATAAGTGCATTAAAAATTTTGACGCCAGCTTCGCCAATTGGAATTCCTCCCTCCTAGTTTCAAGCTGTAAACATGACTCACAAAAACGTAACTTTGTAATTGGTTGAGGAACACCTTGTCTTGTTCAGGTTAAATTAAATTGTGCGTTGATTTTGACTACTTGTCTTTATATAGCGCCTTTAACATAATAAAACATCCCAAGCCACTTCAGAGGAGCATAATAAAGCAAAATTTGACACCTAGCCACATATTAGGGCAGGCGACCAAAAGCTTGGTTAAAGAGGTAGGTTTTAAGGAGCGTCTTAAAGAAGGAAAGTGAAGCGGAAAGATTTAGGGAGGGAATTCCAGAGCTCAGGGCCTCGGCAGCTGAAGGTGTTGCTGCCAATGGTGGAGTGATTAAAATTAGGGTTGTTCAAAAGACCAGAGTTGAGGGAGCACAGGTATCTCGGAGGGCTGTAGGGCTCAAGGAGATGAGAGAGTTAGGGAGGGTCAAGGCTACAAAGGATTTTAAAAGCAAGGTTGAGAGTTTGGATAACTATTCGGCAGTCTGCAGAAAGATCTTTTTGCTGAGCAACACAGTTGCCTTCCCTACTGAGGGAATATAAACATTTGTGGTTTGCAAACACTATTTGAATGACTGGCCTCATTCATATCTCTATATAGACACAGTCCACCACACACAACACTCTAGGAAAGCAAACAATAGTAGGAGGGTTTCATTGTGAACTGTAAGGGGAGAGTTTGTGGGAGAGCTTTTTTTTATCAGAGACAAGCTTCGATGAGTTGAGTGGCCTTTTCTTGATCTTGACTGTTCTGATGTGTGGCCAGTTGCTGTGTCTACACTCTTGAGGATATTGTTAGGTCTGCCAGCCTTCTGGAATGGTGCGTCTGTCATGTACTCTGGATGAACTTGGCCGTCGCGTTCTACCTAATCAGTTCCTAATGCCTGAAACAAACCTGTAGCTAAAGTAGTTGTGACTGTTGTCAGAGGATGCACTTCCTCCAGGTCACAACCCCAACATGACCTTCCCACTAAGCTTAAGGTTGAGAAACATTGCCCACCGATGCACCCAGGGGGATGATCCATGGGAGTAAGGCCTCACACATTTTCAGTGTCTCACCCTTCCCTCCTGCTGCTCCTTTTGATAAAATGCCTGCTGTTACAGGAGGCAGTTATAGCATTGCCCTTTCAGCAAATTGTTTTAAGTTAAAACCTGATTCCACTGAATCCTAGAGTGCAGGTTTACAATAGTAGAATATTATGCAATAGGTTTTTCTAATAGTGGAGACCTGGCAGGCTGATGTATGTCAACTGAAAGCTCCTATATAGTCTTATATAGTCTTACAGATAAGGTGATTCTATACATAATTAAGTTGTGATGGACATTTGGATCTAACAAAACACCTCAATATTTTATTTGCTTCAACTGTTATACGTCAAATACTAACAACCTGCCAGTTCATTTTCTGAGAGTTTCTGCATCGAGTGCTATTGCATCTCAAGGGATCCACTTGTTTTCAGCTTAGTGAAGAAGATTATGATGAATTGCGGATGCTGCTGGTTATCTCCATTTTATTGCCCTACTTAATCTGACCTGAATTGTCCTATTTACTTTTCAAAATGTATGTGTATTCTGCCTAAGGAACATCTGCAAGATTGATTAATTTTTCGAACACAGGCACGATGAAATAAAATGAATGAAATCCAAGTCATTTAAATATTATAATGAGGCTGTGCGCCTTCATTTGAACAATCATTCTATTTTTAACCACAGGTTACAAGGGTCTCGGGACATTTGGCAGGTGAAAGGAGGCGAGAAGGGCTGAATCCAGGAGGTAAGTGCCTTTGCCTGGACATGACTGAGGCCGACTCCACATGATTGGGGATCCTTTTGTCTTCTTGGCCCCTGTGTCATTGGGGTACAGAGTTTGACTTAATGTGCAAGAAAATTAATACTGAATTGACCTGCATACATTATTGGGCAAGATAGATTTGTCAAACAATTTATAAAGAAAGAAAAACCTTGCATTTATAAAGCGATTTTTCTATCCTTCGGACATCCCAAAGTGCTTCACATTCAATTATGTACTTTTGAAGTGTAGTGGCAACTACAGTAGATAATTTCTATTCATTGTGGAGGTTGTTATGGGTCTGGTGAACCTCCCCTCCCCCGTTCCCGACCTGACCCCAGTCCAGCAATACAGAACACATCCCTCCAAGACTGGCACGGTAGATAAGCTGGGGCCAACAGATGGAAACAGAAAAGAATGCAAAAACCAAACAATTCACACCAACGTATCACCAAATGGCAGCAATGGGCCTGCACTAAAACACTGATGCAAGATCAATTTTCAGGCTATAAAAATCGAACCAGCTATGCTAATTTCCTAGTACAGTGCAGATAAGGGAGGATCTAATTGAGGTGTTGAAGTTGCTCTACGGGGTTCATAGGGTCGATAGAGAGAAACAATTTTCCTCAGGTGCAGGAGTCCAGATCAAGGGGACCTGACCTTAAAATCAGAGCCAGGCCATTCAGGAGTGATGTCAGGAAGAACTTCATCACACAAGTGGTAGTGGAAATCTGGAACTCTCTCCCCCAAAAAGCTGTTGAGGCTGGAAGCCAATTGAACATTTCAAAACTGAAGTTGATAGATTTTTTTACAAAAGCAAATATTGCAGATGCTGGAAATCTGAAGTAAAAAGAGAAAATGCTGGAAATATTCAATAGGCTAGGCAGCATCTATGGAGAGAGAAACAGTTAATGTTTCAGGTCGATGACCTTTCATCATTGAAAATTTTTTATTAGGCCAGGCCATTACGAGTTATAGAAACGAGGCATATCCCCTAGCAAAACTGAAGTCAATGGGAATGGGGGAAACTCTCCGCTGATTGGAGTCATACCTAGCACAAAGGAAGATGACTGTGGCTGTTGGAGATCAATCATCTCAGTCCCAGAACATCACTGCAGGAGTTACTCAGGGTAGTGTCCTAGGCCCAACCATCTTCAGCTGCTTCATCAATGACCTTCCCTCCATCATAAGATCAGAAGTGGGGATGTTTGCTGATGATTGCACAATGTTCAGCACCATTCGCGACCCGTCAGATATTGAAGCAGCCCATGTCCATATGCAGCAAGAACTGGACAACATCCAGGCTTGGGCTGATAAATGGCAAGTAACATTCGTGCCACACAAGTGATAGGCAATGACCATTTCCAACAAGAGAGAATCTAACCATCTTCCCTTGACATTTAATGGCATTACCATCGCTGAATCCCCCATTATCAACATCCTGGGGGTTACCGTTGACTAGAAACTGAACCAGCCACAGAAATATTGTGGCTACAATAGCAGGTCAGAGGCTGGGAATTCTGCAGCGAGTAAATCACCTCCTGCCTCCCCAATGCCTGTCCACCATCTACAAGGCAGAAGTCAGGAGTGTGATGGAATACTCTCCACTTGCCTGGATGGGTGCAGCTCCAATGGCACTCAAGAAGCTCGACATCATCCAGGATAAAGCAGCCGGCTTGATTGGCACACCACCCACCACCTTCCACATTCACTCCCTTCAACACCGACGCACAGTGGCAGCAGTGTGTACCATATCCAAGATGCACTGCAGCAATGCACCAAGGCTCCTTCAACAGCACCTTCCAAACCCATGACCTCTACCACCTAGAAGGACAAGGGCAGCAGATGCATGGAAACACCACCACCTGCAAGTTCCCTCCAAGCCACACACCATCCTGGCTTGGAACAATATTGCCGTTCCTTCACTGTTGCTGGGTCAAAATCCTGGAACTCCCTTCCTAATAGTAATGTGGAAGTATCTACCCCACATGGACTGTAGCGGTTCAAGAAGGCAGCTCACCACTGTCTTCTCAAGGGCAATTAGGAATGGGCAATAAATGCTGGCCTGGCCAGCGATGCCCACATCCCATGAAAGAATAAAATAATGGAGTTGAAGTACAGATCAGCCATGACCTAATTGAATGGCAGAACAGGCTCGAGGGGCTGAATGGCCTACTCCTGTTCCTACGTTCCTGTGTTGATGGCCGTAGACAGTTAATTATAAGATACTGAAATGAGTTGAACTGACTGGCAATGTGACAAAAGACTGTTATAATAGCTGTGTTCATTTATTAAAGCAGTGCTCAATGTTGTGAGGACTTTGCTAGTTTCATGCACAATAACCCAGAATTTTTGTGGAATCTGATATTTCCTTTGTGACTATGTAGACCAAACAACTTACCAAGTATGGATGTATGGTTTCACACTAATTGAATGTTATCCATCACCTCATCCGAATGGAATAAGATCAAAATTCTTCCAGATGTCCTTTCTAAAGTTAATGGAGGTCATGGCAGAAGTCGGAAACAAAGTTACACACGTTACGGAGACTGTGACCTTCTCAATGTTGCATGGAGCCTCATTGGAACAACGTCTTGGGCTTTTGTTAAAAGCAGGCATA
The DNA here is from genome assembly GCF_036365525.1 of Heterodontus francisci. NCBI lineage: Eukaryota > Metazoa > Chordata > Chondrichthyes > Heterodontiformes > Heterodontidae > Heterodontus > Heterodontus francisci. The sequence goes on along the minus strand of NC_090407.1, from coordinate 7,612,050 downwards.
AGGCAGATATACCAGCCCTGAGCGGTGTTCAATCCTCACAACTGCTCAAGACTAGAATCCATTGGCAGTGGTTTGGTCACTGCACATGTTTGGTGGGTCAGGCTGCGTTTGCTGACAACGCAACCACTAGGTGGCGCAGTACTTGCACACGTGCAAATCGGCCTCATCCACTGAAACGTCACTGTCTGCAACGTTTTTGGGAACTGCCAGTAGTAAAGATGGTTCTGCTCAATTTATTAAAAAAACGAAAACATATGAAACCCAAATGGCCACAGTGACTGCGATCGCTGCCTGCATCCCACCCCCAACAGTACCCCGCTCTCTCCTGCCATTGCACTTCGTTTTGCTGCTGCCTCCCACGCCCATCTGCTCACCACTCACTCCCCGCTTCACCCCTAACCCCACCACCCCACCCAACCTGTGGGCCCTTGCTCCCAGCCTCGCCACTTCCTCCACTCTGCTCTGCCTCTGCTCCCCGCTCCCTTCTGCTCGCAGTCTTCCTCCCCTGCCTATCATGTCACTCTCTCTGTCCCCCACTTCTCCCATGCAGGGAAGAAAGGCGGCGATCGTGGGAGGGAGCGGGGAGCATAGGGAGAGCAGAGGGAGGAATAAAGGTGTGCAAAGGAAACCCAACCCCAATCCGAATGCCGGAGCCGGAAGCCCGACATGACCCGGCCCAAACCCAACACGTGTCGTCGGATCCCATCGGGGTTGGGTTGGGTAGCAGGCCTTTACATCAGTACATGGGTAAAGGCCTGCTACCCGACCCGACCCCGACGGGTCCCGACGACATGTGGCGGTTTTGGGCTGGGTCATGTCGGGCTTGCGGCTCTGGCATTCAGGTTCGGTCGGGTTTCCTTTGCAGACCTTTAGGGAGGAAGCAGCGAGGCCGCTAGCAAGTGGTCCAAAGCTAGGTGTGATGGGGGTGAAGCAGGGAGTGAGCGGCTGAGGGGGGGAGAAGTGACGAGGCCGGGAACGAGTGGCCAACGGGTGTTGCAGTATGTGATGACATTTTCTCACGGATGCACGAATTAGTCCTGGCAAGCCAGTTGCTGACATAGGTTGGCCCAAGTGCAGCACCTTACTGACAGCAAGGATCTGTTCTGCGCATGTGCGAAGCTGGAGCGCTCTGATGATGTCAGCATTGGATTGTGTTGTCAGGAGTCACTTTGTTCAGAATTAACCTGACACTCCAATACAATACTGAGGGCGTGCTGCATTGTTGGAAGTGCCAGTTTTTAGGTGAGAGTTAAACGGAGACCCTGTCTGCCTGTTCGGTGGGAGAGGAGTGTAAAAGATCCCTTGACACATTTGAAGAGCAGAAGAGTTGTCCCTCGTCGAGGCTTACCTCTTGAACCAGCATCAGAGAAACAGATTAACTGGTCATTTACCACATTGCTGTGTGTGGGACCTTGCTGTGTGCAACTTGGTGACCATGTCTGCATACATAACACCAGTGACCGCACTCCAAAACCCTTCATTAACTATGAAGCACTTTGGGAAGTCCTGAGAATGTGAGAGGCGCTCTGTACCTACAAATTCTTTCTTTAGTCGGAGGTGCTCGCTCGTCTACATTAGCTCCTGGCTAAACAACGTTTCAATTTAAAAATTCTTATCCTTGTTTTCAGATCCCTCCATGGCCTCGCCCCTCCCTATCTCTGTAATCTCTTCCAGCCCCACAACTATCCGAGATATCTGCATTCATTTAATTCTGGCCTCTTGAGCATCCTCAATTTTAATCGCTCCACTATTGGTGGCCATGCCTTCAGCTGCCTGGGGCCTAAACCCTGGAATTCCCTCCCTAAATCTCTCCATTCCCCCGACCCCTCTTTATCTTTTATGATGCTCCTTAAAACCCTACCTCTTTGACCAAGCTTTTGGTCACCTGCCATAATATCTCTTTAAGTGGCTCGGCGTCAAATTTTGCTTGATAACTCTCCTGTGAAGCCCTTTGGGGTGTTTTATTACATTAAAGGTGCTATATAAATACAAATTGTTGTTGTTGTAAATGCAAGTTCTTTCTCTAGTAGATGGTGACGGACAGAACCAATTGAAACATCGTAAAGTAAATGAAATAACAGTCTCTTTTAGTTTTGTTTCATTGTACTTTTGTGAGAAGAAGGTTGGAAAGGGAGGTTTAAATGGATATAAACTGATGAGCTCAGCGCATGCTGAAAAATAACCCATTGCATCTTAATCAACCAATACAATTAACAGTGACATGAAACCATTAAAGAGAATATTTAGATTTTTATTTAGAGATACAGCACTGGAATAGGCCTTTCGGCCCGCCGAGTCTGTGCTGACCATTAACCACCCATTTATACTAATCCTACACTAATCCCATATTCCTACCACATCCTCACCCATCCCTATATTCCCCTACCACCTATCTACACTAGGGGCAATTTATAATGGCCAATTTACCTATCAACCTGCAAGTCTTTTTGGCTGTGGGAGGAAACCAGAGCACCCAGAGGAAACCCACGCAGACACAGGGAGAACTTGCAAACTCCACACAGGCAGTACCCAGAATTGAACCCGGGTCCCTGGAGCTGTGAGACTGCGGTGCTAACCACTGCGCCGCTGTGCCGCCCTTTTACAAAATGGCCTCAGTTGCTAGGGACACATTATGGTACAATGTTAGAGCAATAGCCTGGAATATGCATGGACTGAGCAAAAGCACAAGAGTTCTGGATTTAAATGGAGAATAATGTAGCAACAGCTCGCATTTAACAGAGATAAGCACCCCACAGCCAAGTGCAGAAACCCAAAGAGAGCTGGCTGGCATGGTAACAGCTTGTGTTGCAATATACATATCCCAGGAGTGATTATTTTCTCAACTCATCCAAAAGCTATGAAAATGTATGGTAACCGCAAGTTAAAATTGGCGATCAACTTTATTATTAGGGTCATAGAATTTTATAGCACAGAAGGAGGCCATTTGGGACCTCAATGTGCTGGGTCTTTAAAAGAGCTATTCAATTCCCTCTACCCTGCAACAACATGTCCCAAACGCAAATTTCAGGATTTCTAGCAGGGATGTCTCTGGTAAACTCCAATCTGTGGTAAAGCAAGGCCTTGCAAAACCTACCCCATATTTTATCACAAAGATTGGGCATCTGGAGCAATTCCCTAACTGGGATGCATTACCAAACTGGCATCAGATGCCCATTCACATTAAGCTGATATCTTGTCTAAGTTACCGGGCTATGGGGAAAGAGCAGGGGAATGGCATTGGATATCTCTACAAAGAGCCAGCAAGGCCTGATGGGCTAAATGGCCTTCTTCTGTGGCCTATCAATCTATGATTCTATAACCGTTAAATATTGCAAGGAATGCACAAAGCTGTGCAAGTTGAGGAAAAAGAAGGGTTTTTACCCATTAAGGTTTTGCTCAAGCCAAGTCCAACCATAAAGAGGAGATGGGACCACACCGACAAACCCGAAAATGTTATTTCCTATTTAAATCAGAATCTGTGTACCTTTGGCTGTTCACCATGCAGTGAGGATCACAGGAGGCTCCTTTTTCTTTGTACAAACACTAGTGAACCTATGTTCTCTGAGGATGAGTCGTCCTCCCATTCATTTTAAAGTGTGATTTGGGACTAATACATAGTTCCTCAAAATATTATGGAAGAGAAAAGGGTCAAAATGAGCTTAAACAATCTTCAGGGAGGGACTAGGATGAATATTCCTCATCTCCACACCCTTTAGCTGGTTTTCAATTAATTGGCAGTGAGAAACTGGCTTTACAGCATCAAATCACCCAGAAAAGGTCAAGTAGAGAGGCCTAATATTTCCTTAAATCACAACAGCAGCCTGTAGACACAGGTTTTCTGCATGAGATTAATAACATTTGAGATTGAAAGAAAGGATTTGCATCTATATAGACCTTTTCACGTCTTCAGCACATCCTGAAGTGCTTCACAGCCAATACATTATTTGTTGAAGTAAATTTACTGTTGTTACTCAGGGATTATTTCAGAAATACAATCTAATTCTATATGAGGCAGAAAATTGGTTCAGTGCTGTATCAATAAATAAATAAATATTCCCCTGTAATATGAAAGAGGATTACTGATGAGCAGCACCTCAACAATGCATCAGATCTGGGAAAAACACAGTAACTGGGGAGGATGTTATATGATAGATTCAGCACTTTCTCTAAGATATTCTCACTGTCTCCACAAATTTTGCGATATGACAGCACAGAAACCCCCAAGAGCAACATCAACTCCTCTGCTATCTGCTAAGTTAACCCGACAGAGACTAAAGGGCTAGTTTTCCAGTCGACAGGCTTGTTACAATCATAGCAGCTTACAGCACACAGCCCAACGTGCTTGTGTTGGCTCTTCGATAGTCCCACATCTCAGCTTTTTGTCTGTAACCCTTTCAGTTCCTTATACTCGGGTACCTGTCCAATTCCCTTTTAAAATTATTTATGAGGTCAACTTTCACCACCTTTTCAGTTTTGTTGTGTTTTGGAAATGTAGGGACCTGGGAAATTGGGTGTCCAGAGAGAGTATACAATTGCTGAGGGGAAGAATAACAATCACTGAGCACCTGTAAGGCGAGGAACTGGAACCTTGCTGGACTGCTCCCTTCCCAGTTGTATAATAAGGCTTTACACATTTGTGATTTGCTTACAAACCATCTGAACTCCATTTGCCATGCACCCTGCATGCAAATTAGCAGCATTTATGCTCCAAGTTACTTCCCAATTGTAGGGCAGTCCCACCCAAACTTCTTTCCTCCAATCTCACTCGACATTACTGGTGAGCTACATATGGAAGCTGTTGAAGGGACCAAGCTTTTCAATCTTTTTTCTTTGGTTTTATTCTGCGTGGATTTTATTTCACTTTTGGATCAGAGCATCAAGGAAATGTTTATGTTGCCAGACAGTTAATTTTTCCAATATAACAGAGGAACTGACTGTAAAGAAAGTATTTACAAGACGTCAGGTGAACGGGAAGATGCTTTAGGAAAAGGAAACTTACCAAGGCATCTAACTGCAAGTTACAGAGCCCAGTGCCATTTGACAAATCAACGTGAAATGAATGTTTGTAGTTGCTTTGAAAGTGACTCAGTGGTTGCATTTTATGTTTTAACTGATGCAGGATGAAAGAAGTGTTTTCTGGCATCTTGTTCTGCCTTAGTAGAAATGCTTTGGATGAAATGTAAATAATGTAAGCCCTACCAGAGCACAATAATTTTTCCCATGGGCTTCCCCTTGATGATAGTGTGTCTCCTTCACTCTAATCTTCAGCTGCTTCTTGATGCTTTCTGAACAGCAGGAGCAGGTTAGGTAGCTGGCTGTTGGCTGCCAATGAGAGATTGTGGTGGTTCATGACATGTCCTGGCATCCGATCTTCTCATGTCTGATGCTTCAGTGATTGGCTGGTCTTAAACATTTCATGGCTCGTGTTTGGTCACTTGGCTGGATGGGTTGGATGTGATGTCGTTGCCCCAAGGAGCAGCAGCCTCATTCGTGCCTATTACAGCCATGGACCTACTCCTGGGCATTTTTTTTTTTAACAAAACCGTTGTGCTCTGTGGGACCAGACCTCTGGCCAGCTATGAAAGCAGAGATGTGCAGCAATCTCCATCAGATCCCCAGTGTGTTGAAGCTTATTGTAGATTAGAACCCAAGGCACAAGGCCTATATAGCAGCAGTTTGAGCATTCACGAGGTATTTCAGCTGAGTTCTCTTAGATGATCATTTACAACTGTGCATGTGGTTAGTAGGCATGTCCATAGTCGCTGCCAGAATGGGCATTCACAATAAGGGCAGTAAGGTCATACGAATGTGCATACTTTTCCCATTGGCTTGGTGTAGGACAATGTTGGCAGCCTTACCTTGGATTAACGTGTCAGGTCTACAGACTTTCTTTGCCTTTAGAGCCACAGTCCTCTGCATCCCTGCCCAGAGAGTCGAGACTATTTGCCAGTGGAGATGGTGCCCTAGAGTGCCAAACAGGGCAAGATTTCTGTGTCCCACTTCCTATAGCAGCTCCACCACTGTGGCAGAATGAAACCTTACCACTTGCATACTCTACCGATCCATTCTCTTGCAGCAAACCAAAAATGTACTCTCCTTTAAAAGGCAGTGTAAGCCCAGATTTGCCAGGCTTAACTGTGTGTGATTTGGGCGGTCACAACTCTCACACTGCATCAATCCCACTGCCTCCCCGCTTAGTTTTGGAAAATTGCTCCTTTCATTGTACACATTGGACAACAAATTAACATTCGTGCCCAAGATGTGCACAAGTCAAATGATAAACTGTTATGATGCGAATCCTCACATTTTGGAGAAATTCCTTTGGCTGCAGTAACAATAACAACTTGTATTTATATAGCACTTTTAAGATAATGAAATGTCCCCAGGTCCTTTCCAGGAGCATTAGAAAAATGACACTGAGCCACAGAAGGAGATATTAGGTCAGATGACCAAAGGCTAAGTTAAAGAGGTAGCTTTTAAGGAGTGTCTTAAAGGAGGAAAGCGAGATGGAGAGGCGGAGAGGTTTAGGGAGGGAATTCCAGAGATTATGGCCTAGGCAGCTGAAGGCACGGCAACCAGTGGTGGAGTGATCAAAATTGGGGATGCTCAAGAGGCCAGACTTAGAAGAACGCAGATATCTCAGAGAGCTGTGGGCTTGAGGAGTTTAGAGATGGGGAGGGGTCAGGCCACGGAGGGATCTGAAAACAAGGATGAGAATTTTAAATGAGGATGTTCCTTGACCGGGAGCCAATGTAGGTCGGGGGGGAAAAGGCTCCTTATATAAACATGGGGGGAAGCTGAAGTTGGAAGAATTTTTTCCCACACAAAGGGTAATCAAAACATTTTTGCTTTACAATAGCATCATTGAAAGGTAAATTAAAAAAAGACTTGCATTTCTCTAGTGCCTTTCACAGCCACTGGACATCTCAAAGTGCTCTACAGCCAATAGGAAGTACTTTTGAAGTGTAGTCAAGTTGTTATTTTGGAAATGCTGCAATCAATTTGCACACAGCAAGCTCCCACAAACATCAATGTGCCAACAACCAGACAATCTGATTTTCTGATGTTGATTTAAGCATAAATATTGGCCTGGACACCAGTGATTTCCCCCTCTGCTCTTCTTTGAAATAGTGCCATGGGATCTTTTTCTTTCACCTGAGGGGCTGGACTTTGTGGAGGAGGCGGGCTCCCAGCGCCAGGCTGAAAAGGTGGGGGGAGGGGCGGGGAACACCGCCTCAGCCTTTTCGTGCCCCCCTCCCTCCTGGAGCGATCCTCCATTGTTTTTCTGCCCATGTGTCCCGCGCCGGGATCCCGCATCCAAGAGCTGCTGGCCAATCACAGGGCCTGCAGCTCAGCATTATTGGCAGCGCCACCAGGAGCGGTGGTCACTACCGGTATTGCAGAGGCCTTGGACCCAGGCCCAGCACTGAAACCCTGGACCGCAGGTTAGTTGTGGGGTCGCTGCTGCCAGTCCAGAAGGCCCCAGCAAGGGGGTTGGGGGCGTGGTCATAAAGCCTAGAGGCAGTGGAGTCCTGGGAGGTGCAATATTTCCTGGCGGGGGGCCTCTATGGGCCACAGATTGCTCACGGGGGAGGGAACCCTCCCCCCAAGCCCCCAAGCCCTCATGAGGGTGGAGGCACCCCCACCCCTATCGCGGGAAAAGGTCCTTAAGTGGCCATTAATGGGCCATAAGGGCCTCAATTGGCCTCTGGGTGGGAAGGCAGCTGTCGGCCTATCCCGCCCCTGGCAAGGTCACTTGGCGACAGGGTCTTCGCCCACACTACCTGTTGTGATTCTGTGGGCCGCCTCCGACCCCACCTCAGTGGGGGCCCATGAAACCCAGCCCAAGGTTTCAGTTTAGCATCTCATCTGAAAGACAGCACCTCAGACGGTGCAGACTGGAGTGTCATCCTTGATTTTTTGTGCTCAAGCCTTGGAGTGGGACTTGCACCCAGAACCTTGTGACTTAGAGGCAAGAGGGCTCCCACCTGAGTCACAGCTTGAGTGAGTATTTGAAAAGGACGAATGTAAAAGCATATAGGAAGCGAAATGAGATTAGAGTAATTAGGTCGAGTTGAAGAGCTACGACTGCCGCAAGCCCAATGCACCAAAAGGACTCCAGCTGCACAGTAATTTCTATTGTTCTGTGGCAGTGGGCAGGTCCAGCAGTAGTCTCAGGATAATGGTGAATGCAGAATATATCGATCAGACTAAATGGTGAGGAGTGGCTGCCTCATTGTGCTCTGCAGATGCTGCATGATTTATTGGCTGGCTGCTTCAGACTTGCATTCAGCAGTGAGAAGGATGCTGAAAAGACAGGCAGACAGAATGCAGAGACGTAGCCACTGAGACCTATGGTTAACTGCAAAGAGCACATCCCAGCAAGGGCATGGCGTGCAGTGCACAGGAACAGTATTTCTGTTTGATGTGGGAGATTACTTCTTTAACGGCCGATGGTTTTTTATTTTTGGTTTACAGAATTCTGAAAATCATCCTACAGTGTCTGCCAGTTTGGCAGCGTCAGTAGTTGCTAACTATAACATGCGTTTACGTGGTAGATATTGTGTGCATAAGGTACTTTACATAATGATATCTTACAGATGTGCAGAGAGTCTTGGCAAAGCTGTACATCATTGGGTGGCATTATGTATGCTGGGGATGGAGTGCCTTGCTGACTGTGGCTCTCTACAGCAATGTACAAAAAGGGAACGTCCTTTCCCTTTAAAGGGCAGTTTCTATTTTTGGCCCTGTGATATTGCTGCACACAAGGCCCTTTCTGCTTATCCTGCAGCACATGTGGGGTTTGTAAAGATTATGGTGGACAGGTGCACTGAACTGTTTTTCGCAGCTTGTTGGCATTTTTGAAAGGATGCAACATCAGAATGTGCAGCTAAGCATGTTGTAACAATACCTCAAACTACAATACAGTCGTCAAGTCATAGAGAGATACAGCACTGAAACAGGCCCTTCAGCCCACCGAGTCTGTGCCGACCATCAACCACCCATTTATACTAATCCTACATTAATCCCATATTCCCTACCACATCCCCACCTTCCCTCAATTCTCCTACCACCTACTTACATTAGGGGCAATTTACAATGGCCAATTTACCTATCAACCTGCAAGTCTTTGGCTGCAATGTGTAAACCAAAAATAAAACACCATCGGCCGTTAAAAAAATAATCTCCCACGTCAAGCAGAAATACTGTCGAGTGCACTGCGCCCCAATTTCTCCATTATTTCTGGGTTATAATACTAGCAGGCTGCTGTATGTGCAATAATGTTTATCCAAATGCATTTCAAGCCTTAAAATGAGTGACTAACTTAAGAGATTGTGGTTTACTTGCAGTAATAAGGAAAACTGTACAGGATCTGCGGGGGAGGGGGAAATGTCTCATAGTCTCCATCAGAAAGGCACAATTTTTTTTTGGTTAACTTCATCAGTGTCTGCAGTACTGTGGGGCGGTGCCACCCTGCCCATTCCTCCCCTCTGAGGGCCTACATCCCTGCCCCATCCCTCCCCCCCCAGAACCTACACAAACATTCCTGCTAACCTGATAGCCTAATCCAAATTGGTCCGGAGGGAACTGATCTACCTCAGGAGGTCTGATTGGCACCTGAGGCTTGCTTGAATTATTCTGATGATGCCTGAGGCCCAATTTTGGACCAGCTTTAGGCTTCAACCTCTGGCACATGCTAAACAAATTTCTCCCCAACTCTCACTTTCGTCAATGGCAGGGCCAGACACTTCAGTAAACGACACAATATATAGGAAACCCAGCACACAATGACAAAGAAGGAGTCTTTTGTTGGTTTTAATCTAAGAAGTAAAAACATCAAGAATGAGCAGAGGTTTTATTTCACTTTAATCAATTATTTTGAACTCATGAATTTAAATACATCTGCCATTATATTTCAATCTCAGTAGCTGCGGCGAGAAAACTGACGTAAACCCCAGAAATTCCCAATCACCATTGACTGAGCTAAGGATGAGCAGAGCTATAATAGTCAACACTTCATGGTTTCGCTGAGGTTATTGGCGGCGAACACAGAAATCCCAGGAAATCATCCCGGTCTCCGTGCAGCAGTTCATCACTGCAATCGTAGCTCTATACTGAGAACTGGACCTCCTAAACTTCTATAGTTCACTCAAAAGCATTGACTGAGATCCTATAAAATACTGTAGGTGCTCATTTTTTTGAAGCAGCCATGGCTCAGATGGTAGCATTCTTGCCTCTGTGTTAGAGGGTTGTGGATTCAAGTCCTGCTCCAGAGACTTAAAAAACAAATCTAGGCTGACGCTCCAGTGCAGTGCTGCACTGTCAGAGATGCTGTCTTTTGGATGAGATGTTAGACTTTCAGGTGGGGATCCCATGGCACTATATGAAGATAGAGCAGGGAAGTTCTCCCTGGGGGCCAATATTTATTCCTCAATCAAGATCACAAAGACATTATCAGGTCGTTATCACATTGTTGTTTGCGGGATCTTGCTGTGCGCAAATTGGCTGCTGCGTTTCCTACATTACAACAGTGATTGCATTTCTAAAAAGTACTTCACTGGCTGTGAAGCTCTTTCAGATGTCCTGAGGCCCTGAAAGGTGCTATATAAATGCAAGTTCTTAAACAAGGCAAATAGCATGAGCATTAAATCTCTTGGCCGGCGAGCTTCATTTTTTGTCAGAAAGGAGGAGATCGAGCTTGCAGGTTGAATAACATCCTGCAGAGAAGCCTTTGGCAGATAATCAGGGGGCAGATATTGGAGGCTCCACGGATGGAAAATACTTTCAGCATTGCCAGCCAGTGCACACTCATCGAATTTAAAAAATGAGTCTACTTCATTGTGACAAGTGAAGTCTGTGAAATTTCCTAACTTGGGTAGCTCTGTTGAAATGTTTGGAGAGGCAACATTTTCCCTTATTCTCAGTGCAGCATTTCACAGTAACAAGGACGTTCCTCTACATGACTATTTAAAGATGATTTCTCATGAATCGAGTTGCTTTCAAACCGTGTGTTCGGAACATTTATGGACGTTAGTCACAGGTCTTTAGTGTGATTTGGAAGGATTGTAATACAGAAAAATACCATAGTGTCAAGATATTTATTCAGATTTCCAAAAATAGGTTTTCAAAATGATTAAAACCACATTGTGCTGAGATAAAGAGAGAGAGGAAGAGAAAGTATTCACAGCTGTTTCATTTATCTTTGGCCTATAACCATAGTATTATTGGACTTTAATGATTTTTTATGGGAGGCAGTAGGCAGACTAAATTATTCACAACCAAAGCTATCTTCATATGATTACACTCGATGTTTATAATTACTTGCGGTTTCTGATTTGGAATTAAGTGGAAACATCAACATGTCTAGACTGGTGAAAAAGAAAACAAAGTTTGGTCAATGTTTAATCTGAAACAATGTGCTTTCAGCTTACTGACAGACTGTCAAAACTGCAGCAATGGCAAGGTAGAAGCTGGCGCAGAACATACAGTGTTCTCTCCAGCTTTCACAATTCTCTTTTCATGTATTTTTAGTTGGATCAAAGTCATTGGCAAAACCCTGGAACGTTTATTTAGATATTTTAATCTTGTCGCTTTTATTTTGCTCCTGATAAAATGCTTTTGCTGCGTTTCTCCAAAGGTTCGACAATCATCCAACACTTTACTTTGCAGCTTAATACATACCCTGCCACTTACAAATGTCCACGTTTAAAATGAGCAGCCGCTTATATCAGCCAAGAAGCACAGAAACATATACAGCACAGAAGGAAATAATAACCATTGACCATTTGCATTAACATCAGGTTCAAAGTTGCAGGTTATAGTGTCGTTCAAGTGCTCCATTAATCTCGGGCTGTGCTTACATACTACTTCACATCTCATTAAGGTCCACTGGGCTCGAGAACCGACAGAAGTAAATAACTACTAATTAAAGGGACACTGAATGTAATAAAAGAGTCATATTGACACAAGATTTTATTTTAATGTTTTATAATTTCGAATGAGGATCTTTCACTAAAAAACCCTGCATGACTGCAGGGGATTTCACCCATTAAGGACTGACCAAAGTAATCAGAGAAACTCTTATCATTCTGGTGAGTACGTGCCTACAGTCCATCAGCTGTAATAAATAGACCAGATATGAAAACTATTCTGTTAATATCGACCTCTGGTAACACTGAGTTATTTGTTATGTTTCTCTCACCTATGACATTGCTGCAAGTGCTCAAAATAAGTTATATATAATATTTAATATAATATAAAATGTTTACTAAACTAATACCTGGAATGGGCGGGCTGTTTTACGAGGAAAGATTGGACATGTTAGGCTTGTATCCACTGGAATAAAAACAAGAAATGCTGGAAATACTCAGCAGGTCTGGCAGCATCTGTGGAGAGAGAAACAGAGTTAACGTTAAGGGTCACTGACCTGAAACGTTAACTCTGCTTCTCTCTCCACAGATGCTGCCAGACCTGCTGAGTATTTCCAGCATTTCTTGTTTTTATTTCAGATTTCCAGCATCCGCAGTATTTTGTTTTTTATTATTGTATCCACTGGAATTTAGAAGAGTAAAAGGTGACTTGATTGAATAATATAAGTTCTTGAGGGGTCTTGACAGGGTGGATGTGGAAAGGATGTTTCCCCTTGTGGGAGAATCTAAAACTAGGGGCCACTGTTTAAAAATAAGGGGTCGCCCACTTAAGGCAGAGATGAGGAGAAATTTTTTCTCTGAGGGTCGTGAATCTTTGGAACTCTCTTCCTCAAAAGGCAGTGGAAGCAGAGTCTTTGAATATTTTTAAGGCGGAGGTAGATACATGTATAACTGAAGCATAACATCCTTACTTTTATTTTCAATTCCTCTCGTAATAAAGGATAGCATTCCATTAGCCTTCTTTAGTATCTGCTGTATCTGCACACTAACTTTTTGTGACTCAAGCACTAGAACGCCTAGATCCCTCTGCACCTCGGAATTCTGCAGTTGTTCTCCATTTAAATAATACTCTGATTTGTTATTCTTCCTGCCAAAGTGAACAACTTCACATTTTCCCACATTATACTCCATCTGCCAGATTTTTGCCCACTCACTCAACCTATCTATATCAATCTGCAACCTCCTTATGTTCTCTTCACAACATACTTTCTACCTTTCTTTGTGTCATCTGCAAATTTAGCTACCATGCCATCACTCCCCTCATCTAAGGCATTGATATAAATTGTAAAAAGTTGAGGCCCTAGCACAGACCCCTGCGGGTCTCCGTTCATCACATCCTGTCAATCAGAAAAAGACACTTTTATGCATATTCTGTTTTCTGCCAGCCAGCCAATCTTCTATCCATTCTAATATGTTACCCCCTACACCATGAGCTCCTACTTTGCGCAGTAACCTTTTATGTGGCACCTTCTCAAATGCCTTCTGGAAATCCAAGTACAGTACATCAATGGGCTCCCCTTTATCCACAGCACATGTCACTCCTTCAAAGAACTCCAACAAATTGGTTAAACATGACTTCCCTTTCACAAAACCATGCTGACTATTTCCGATTACCTTGAGTTTTTCTAAGTGTCCAGCTACAACCTCCTTAAATGATCGATTCTAACATCTTCCCCACGACAGACGTCAAGCTCACTGGCCTATAGTTACCTGTTTTCTGCCCCCCCCCCCCCACACTTCTTGAATAGAGGGGTTATATTTGTTACTTTCTAGTCTGATGGAACCTTTTCAGAATCTAGCGAATTTTGAAAAATTAACACCAAAGCATCTACTACCTCATTAGCCACCTCTTTTAAGACCCTAGGATGAAGCCCATCAGGACCCAGGGACTTGTCAGCCCGCAGCTCCATCAGTTTGCTCAGTACCGCTTCCCTGATGATTGTAATTTCAACAAGTTCCTCTCTTCTTTCCACCTCCTAATTTATAGCTATTACTGGAATGTTTTTGTAAGTTTTTTTTAAGACTGAGATGAGGAGAAACTCCTTCACTCAATTGAATTTCCCAGAGGGTTGGGGATGCTCCATCATTGAGTATATTTAAGAACATAAGAAATAGGAGCAGGAGTAGGCCATTCAGCCCCTCGAGCCTGCTCTGCCATTCAATAAGACCATGGCTGATCTGATTGTGGCCTTAACTCCACTTTCCTGTCTGCCCCCATAACCCTTGACTCACTTGTCAATCAAAGATTTATCTAACTCAGCCTTGAATATATTCAATGACCCAGCTTCCACTGCTCACTGGGGCAGAGAACTCCAAATACTAACGACCAGCTGAGAGAAGAAATTCCTCCTCAATTCTGTCTTAAATGGGAGACTGTGAAACTTCTAGATTCCCCCATGAGGGGAAACATCCTCTCAGCATCTAGCCTGTCCAGTCCCCTCAGAGGCAGGGATTTTATGGGACCCTTGAGGCAGGGTTGGAGGTGGGGGGGCCCCAAGAATTCTTCCTGCCAAAGTGGACAATTTCACATTTTCCCATGTTATACTCCATCTTCCAAAATTTTGCCCATTCACTTTATCTATCTATATCCCTTTGCTGACTCTTTCTATCCTCACAACTTGCTTTCCTACCTATCTTTGTATCGTCAGCACATTTGGCTACGATACTGTTGTTCCCTTCATCCAAGTCATTAATATAGATCTTAAATAGTTGAGGCCCCAGCACTGATCCCTGTGGCACTCCACTAGTTACAGTTTGCCAACCTGAAAATGGCCCATTTATTCCGACTCTCTGTTTCCTGTTAGTTATGCAGTCCTTTATCCATGCTATTATATCACCCCAACACCATGAGCTGTTATCTTGTATAGGAGCCTTTTATGTGACACCTTATCAAATGCCTTTTGGAAATCCAAATACACTACATCTACTGGTTCCCCTTTATCCACTCTGCTTGTTACATCCTCAAAGAACTTGAATAAATTTGTCAAACATGATTTCCCTTTCACAAAAACATGTTGACTCTGCTTGATTGCATTATGATTTTTTAAATGTCCTGCTGCTACATAGAATAAATGGATTCTAGCATTTTCCCAATGACAGATGTTAGGCTAACTGGCCTATAGCTTCCTGCTTTCTGTCTCCCTCCTTTCTTGAACAGAGGTGTTACATTTCCGGTTTTCCAATCTGCTGGGACATTTTCAGAATCTAGGGAATTTAGGAAGATTACAACCAATGCATCCACTATCTCTGCAGCCACTTCCTTTAAGATTCTCAGATGCCGTCCATCAGGGCCAGGGGACTTGTCAGCGTTTTGTCCCATTAGTATTCCCATTACTTTTTCTCGAGTGATACTGATGGTTTTAAGTTCCTCCCTTGTGTCTCATGATTTTCTACTGTTCTCTGGATGGTTTTTGTGTCTTCTATTGTGAACACGGATACAAAATACTTGTTCAAAGTCTCTGCCATTTCCTTGTTTCCCATTATATATTCCCCAGTCTCACCCTCTAAGGGACCAATGCTCACTTTAGCTGCTCTTTTTCTTTTTACATATTTGTAGAAGCTTTTACCATCTGTTTTTATATTTCTTGCTCGCTTTCCCTCATACTCCAATTTTTCCCTTTTTTTTTAGTCACCCTTTGCTGGTTTCTAAAATTTTCCCAATCCACCCAAACTGATTCTACATCTTGATCTTCTGAACCAAGATCATTTCTCACGATTGTACTGATCTCATTCTTTATTAACAGAGCTATCCCACCTCCTTTTCCTCTCTTCCTGTCATTCCGAAATGTCAAATACCCTTGAATATTCAGGTCCCAGCCTTGGTCACCTTGCAACCATGTCTCTCTAATAGCTATAATATCATACTCATTTATTTCTATTTGTGCTATCAATTCATCCATCTTGTTATGAATGCTGCATGCAGTTAGATAAAGAGCCTTTAATTCTGTCTTACCATTTTTCCTTGCTCTTCAGGCTGAGATCAACAGATTTTTGCTCTGAGAATCAAAGGATATGGGGAGTGGGCGGGAAAGTGGAGTTGAGGCAGAAGATCAGCCATGAATGTATTGAATAGCGGAGCAGGCTTGGGGGGCTGTATGGTCTGCTCCTGCTCCTATTTCTTATGTTCTTATATTTCTAAATTGAGAACATACGTTTTAACTTCAAGAAAGCACTTTAATCCCTTAAATGAAATGGATTAAGCCACATGTTCAATCTTTGCTGCAGTGTAAATTTTAACTGATTTTCTCTGGCAATCTTTAAAACTGTAATTGAAATGATTTTTAGCTTTATTAACTCTACACCATTATACTGGTCATTGTATACAGCAAGCAATTCTCGTTCACGCACTTGCATTGGCTATGAGCGGTGGGGATGGTACAAGGAGCACCCACAGATTAAAGTGATGCCAATCTGCACAGCTCAATGAACTACTCCCACCAGTAATTCCTCTTTGAATTTAATTCCTGTCCTTGAATCCTTTATTGAGATTCTAAATTTGGTATGAAAAGGCATTATGTACAATTATAATGCTTTATGATCGCATGTTGTGCTAACCAGTCACAACAAACCAGAAAGAGCAAAGGAAGCCCTTGCATTTACACATGGCTTAACATTGTGGATCACGCTGCACCCATTTTTATGGTTTGCTGCCCGCCATGTTGGTTAGGGCTCCTCCATAGGTGTCCTGGGTGCACCTGAAACGGACATTAGGCCCACTGCATTTCCAAGTAGCCAGCTTAATGCCAGTTTCAGGCCCACTTTTCAAAATTGGACTTGTGATGGGCAAACTCCAATTGGCATTTCTGGGTCTTGAGCAGCCTTATCAGTGCACCTTAAAAAGGCCAAAAGCTTGGAATTCATTTTATATTTTTCTGGCGTCAGAAGGAAAATCCTTGCTTCTCCTGGCTTTGCAAAATAACGGCAGGCCGCTACTGGCCCACCCTCATCACCCACTTCCCTCCCGATCACCTCCCTGCACCCCCCCCCACCAAAACTTATCTCTGAGCCTTGGTGCAAGGTGACATTCCTAAGGACCCGATAGGCTTCTTTGGGTGCCTGGATCTTGCCTGATTTATTTTGATAAGGTCCAAGGATGAACTTACTTCTGTCCCATCGCTCTGCACTGCCGACAGAATTGCAGCTGTCCTGGGGAAACAAAGTGATCCAGTGGATCTTTCACCATGACCTTTCACCTCGGGGAGTGGGGGCTGTGTTTGAATCCTGCCCACTCTGTTGGGATGTTTGCTGGAAATGTTTGGTGCAAAAATGACTTGGAGTGGTCTCAATTCCATTGATAATGGGTTGTACTCGCAAAAACTAACATTAATTCTGCACTAATTAGCTGTGAATTATCAGTCCTGCTCAGAGAAACCACAGAATGGTTCTTGAGGGGACAGAAGCTGTCAGACTGATACAGTGAAGGGTGCTCATATGAAGATAGTGCTCATGCACATTGCTAGGCTAGAGCAGATGGAGTTTTATTCCACAATTATCTGCGCTACACCTGACCTGGGAGTCCTTTAATTCTAACAGTGGATGCTTGAGTAAGAAAGTATTCCATTTCCCAGTGCTAACATCCTTTATGTGCATAAAACAAAAATAAATCACCAAAAGAAATAATTTCCTTAATCTGAGTTTGGCCAAAATTTACGTCAGTTTCCCGCTGACAGCAACTTATACTGAAATTTCCTGAGTCTCATTAGCACACGCTGGGGCATAAAACCCTACGTTAAACAAGTGGAAATCAGCGTAAGCAGTTGAGGTTCGGGAAAAACACAGACCTGAAACGTTAACTCTGTTTCTCTCCCCACTGATGCTGCCAGACCTGCTGAGTGTTTCCAGTCTCTCATATCCATTGAAAGACTTACATTTATATAGCGCCTTTCATGCCCTCAGATTGTCCCAAGGTGCTTTATAACCAATGAAGTACTTTTGAAGTGTCGTCACTGTTGTAATGTAGGAGATGTTAGTGAACAAAGCTGATTTCATGATACATGCCAACATTATTTTCGAGGCAGAATGTTGATGGAGTGAGGCATTGATGATGGCAAGTTTCTGTTCAGGGTTATATTTCAATATTGAAACTTTAGGACCAAACAATTTGAAAAAGAAAAATTTGGTTTACTTGGCCACTGGAAAAGTATTGTTGTAAGATGCAAGTTCGCTTTCTTTGCATGACTAACTCCACAGAAAGTGTCACTTCTTTGTGCTCAAGAAGATATTGGGTGGCATCACCATTGTTAGAGGCTTCATCTGATGCTGCCATCTTTCGATGAATACTCCTACATTTTTGAGAAGCAAAACCAAGAACTAAGAATTTCCAAGACCACAATCTCCAGAGAATTTTGACAAGCCCATGACAGCATGCTCTGGTCGCTTTGGTAGCAGGAAGACCTGAGTGTTCTACAACACTTCAATTATGTTTGAGTTACTCTGAGGGTCTGTCTAATCTGCTGCATATAGTTAAGGGAATATCCAAAATAAAGTGACCTCTGTCTACAATGACAACTGGGTTACGTCAATTCCATAATACAGGAAACAGAACCATGGCTGCACTTTCCCAAAGTAATTATGGTTTGCGTGAAGATATGTGTTGGGTGAAGAGCAAGTGCAAGATGCATTGCAGCGACTCGCCAAAGCTCCTTCAACAGCACCTTCCAAACCCGTGACCTCGACCACCCAGAAGGACAAGGGCAGAAAATACATGGGAACACCACCACCTGCAAGTTCCCCTCCAAGCCACACACCATCCTGATTTGGAACTATATCACCATTCCTTCACCGTCACTAGGTCGAAATCCTGGAACTCCCTTCCTAACAGCACTGTGGGTGTACCTGCACCACATGGACTGCAGTGGTTCAAGAAGGCAGCTCACCATCACCTTCTCAAGGGCAATTAGGGATGGGCAATAAATGCTGGTCTTGCCAGCAATGCCCACATCCCATGAATGAATTTTTAAAAATGGCAGGATTAATTGCAGAGGCAACAGTGACCCGGAATGCACAAGTTTGAATACATCTGCAAGGGGCCATCTTTGTAATTATTGTGGATTTGTATGGATGTTTCTGATCTGTGTAATTGGATACCTAATGAATTGAACGAGCAAGTGCAATCAGGACATCACACCTCAGCTGCAGAAAGTGGGATCTTGTATATGAGCTGTGAATTCAGTTCCAGAATACGCCCACAGAGTGTAAACTTCCCACTCCTGCAGAGTTGGGTTTGAAGGCGGGCCTGGGAGGAAATTCACAAAACTTGGCGTCGGGTCAGCAGGTCAATGTGTTCCCGCCTCCGGACATTCGTCCTGGAGGCGCGTCATCGCCGGCAGAAGCTAATTAAGTGTCCCTTTGTGGCTGATTGGGAGCCGCTGTGGCTGCCAGCCATCCTGTGGAGGGGTTTCCCCTGGCAGCTGTGGCCACCCGTTGGAGGCGCCCTCACAGTTCCCAGCCTGCAGCGGCAGCACTCACTGCTGCTGCTGGGGCGGCCGTCCTTCCACGGCTGCTGGCCCTCTGGCTGGGCCTACAGTCTCAGGAACCCACCTGCTCTCTTAATTGGACAGCGGACCCAGAGACACCCTCTTAATTGGCTGCCTCCGGGGAAGATCTCCTAGGCGAGTACCCTTTACAGCCAGTGTGGGGTCCAGCCTGGAAATGGTATTGACCCGTGTTTATTTTTTAAAGGGCACAAAATTCCGACCATCAAGAGCTGCCAAGGAAGCAAACCTCATTTAAGCTTCTCTTATATCAGAAATACCACTGTTCGTACATAAACAAGCACACATATATGTCATCAACCTAAACAACCAGATTACTATTACAGTTGAAAGCTACGGTTTCGCACTATTAAGATGCTTGTCATGCAGCCCCCACCTGCCAAAAATGAGGCATATTAGTTTTGTCATATAAACATTGATTTTAAACTGGGAAGAGGAGAAGGCCTGTTACAGGGGCTGCCAGACACTTAGCTGAAAAAAACATTTGCATACTAACAGACAGTGCTTGTGGAGACAAAAGGACCAATCCCTGACACATGCAACCCACAATGGATTTGATCACCAGACATTGAAGTGGCAAGGAAGAGCATTCCAGAGACTGCTAAGGTGATACAATCCACAAATGCCAGGACTGGTTAAACCAGCTAGTCACATGAGTAACTGGCTGGCCCAGGGTTTTTTATGAACTAGCCACAGAGGTTTTGAACTCAAAGACTGTTTGCTCCCGGAGTGAGAAGATCTCTCCTGTCTGCTCCCATCTCTTTCGCACAAGCCACTGGATCCACTGAGGACACATGAACTTCAAGAGAGAAAAGTCTCCTACATCGAACAACGTCTAAGATGAATACTGGGCCCCAATGAAAAGCAAGTCATACCTACAATCAAGGACTCTATAGTGAGCCTTGTTTGTCCTCCCAAAATGCATCACCTCACACTTCTCAGGATTAAATTCCATTTTCCACTGCTCCGCCCATCTTACCGGCCCATCTATATCGTCCTGCAATCTAAGGCTTTCCTCCTCACCATTTATGACACCACCAATTTTCGTGTCATAAGAACAAAAAGAACAAAGAACAGTACAGCACAGGAACAGGCCATTCGGCCCTCCAAGCCTGCGCCAATCTTGATGCCTGCCTAAACTAACACCTTCTGCACTTCCGGGACCTATATCCCTCTATTCCCATCCTATTCATGTATTTGTCAAGATGTCTCTTAAACGTCGCTATCGTATCTGCTTCCACCACCTCCCCCGGCAGCAAGTTCCAGGCACTCACCACCCTCTGTGTAAAGAACTTGCCTCGCACATCCCTTCTAAACTTTGCCCCTCTCACCTTAAAACTGTGTCCCCTAGTAACTGACTCTTCCACCCTGGGAAAAAGCTTCTGACTATCCACTCTGTCCATGCCACTCATAACTTTGTAAAGTAACCAAACAGTAACCAAAACTATCTTCAGATATTGCCTCAAACTTTTCCACTCTATTTCTTCTCTTTTCTGTCTCTGTTTCCATGTATGTATCGCGTATGCATGCCTAGCATGGGCACAACATGTATCCGTAGGAGTTAACTGAATTAGAGTGGTAAGTTTAATAAAGTTCAATGTTTTTTCTTTAAACCTAAGAAAACCTGTTTGGCTGGTTTCTTTGCCTTACAATTGGAAAGCAGTGAACAAGGATTCACTAAGGAGGAACTAAAAAAAATGGTGTGTTTAAAATTAAACCCTGTTACAGTAAGACCAGGTGAAGGCTGAGAGGGAACCCTAGACCCCTTTGTCACCTGGTCGTAACAATGCTACATAGAAGGATTACCATAAGAACAACTCCGGGCATCTTAGTAGTTGCAGTGTCAGAATATGAGAATCCACATGAGGTCCTGACCAAATCCTAGTCTCAGCCCAACTTTGTCAGACTCGTCATGTTACCATGAAGGTGGGAGGAGCAGGAGGCAGAGAGAGGAAGAGATGGTTGGAAACTGGGTTACTTTTCTCCCTGCTGTAGCACGCCTGGTAGAATGAGTGAGCAATATTACTGAGCTTTCTGATAGAAACGTACAATGGCTGCTACAGCATTCCTGGTTATATGACAGTCTTGCATATTCTGGAATTTTGGACCCCTCAGAAAAGATTCTCCATTTTCCTTCAAATCTGTCATGTCTGTTTTGGACCAGGCTATTTAATTTGAACTGTGAGCACAGAACTCGAGGACGGGGGCTCAAAACATAACAAGCCTCAAGTGAGGCTTGAGGTTAGAACAAAGTTTTTCCCTGAGTAATTGATATATGGAGCAGCTTCCAACAAAAGCAGCTGGCATTCTGTAAGTTAACTCCTTCAAAAAAAAAAGAGCTAGAAACATCTGGTTGGGAATAGGATTCGCAGATGCAGGGATAAGTGTTACAAATTGACCTTGCTCCAGCTACTCCTTCCTAATGCACAGCATTAAAACCCACTTCAGTAGGCAAGCTGTCACTCCCTATGAACTAAAACATGGCCTTATGCACTGGTGCTTGCCCTCAAAAACTGTTATAAATGTTGAATGCATTGTGAAATTCTTTCCACTGCTATCAGTCATGCAGGGCTGTGCACCCAGATATGCTCACTTGAACAGAAGGAAACTGACAAATTCCACCCTCAAACTCACCAAGAAGTAAAACCAACAGAAGCAAGATTAAATCAAAGCTGATGAGTACAGTGAAAGAAGATTCAGTTCTTCTTCCGCACTTTAAAACAGATTGAAAAAGAGTAAAAACTCCTGAGTCTTTAGTAATGTTCAGAAGCAATGTGTTTGACTCTTAAAATGCCCTTTGAAATGGCCTAGCAAGCCAATCAGTTGTCAAAGGCAATTAGGGATGGGCAACAAATGCTGGCCTTGCCAGCAAAGCCCACATCCCACAAACGAATAAAAAAATGGATCATATATGAGTAGGAGGAGGTGCTGCAGAGGCAGGGAGCAGTTGGGCAGTGTTACTGGTGGGCACGGGAGCAGGGTTGATAAGGGCACTGGGCAGGGGATCCTCTTTTTGTTAAATTAGGGCTTCCTCTTCAGTGTCCACTCCAAACATGACATGTGGAGTTGGAGCACTGTTTTGGTCTATTTGCATTCTGAGGCGATCCCCATTGAAATTTATTTTGGGGCTTTAATGAGCCTTGCA
This sequence comes from Heterodontus francisci, assembly GCF_036365525.1. NCBI lineage: Eukaryota > Metazoa > Chordata > Chondrichthyes > Heterodontiformes > Heterodontidae > Heterodontus > Heterodontus francisci. The sequence goes on along the minus strand of NC_090407.1, from coordinate 7,589,482 downwards.
CACAGTTTGTGCGTAGGCTCTCAGTTTCCTTTGCTTACCATGGCATTATTGGTTTCTTGGTGTTTCAGAACACAGCTGTGACTTCCACTCACAAGCAGGGAGACCAAGAGAGCCCAGTAACTACAGATGAATCTCCCTGATGTCCATAGCTCTTTAGCTGGTTCCTCAAGTTCTTTTGTGGTACATGTAACAAAGAGGCACAATCCAAAAGAACATGGCTGGATTTTGTTCGTGTGAGGAATGTATTGAGCTGGTTCTGGCTTTGTGTGATCACAGCACATTCATTGTCATCCTCGGGGAAGATCTAGCTCTTTCCACTGACATTCTTGTGGCCTTTGCCCTTGTGCCTCACGAAGAAGCTGAAAGCTATGGCAAGATGTGGCTAAATCTTGATTTGTTCCCAGTAACACTCAGTTAGATTTGGCCGCCTTAGACATTCCCTCTCAATTGCGATGTTGAAAAGATAAAAGCAGTGAGTAAAACTTTTGAAAAGAATGCAAGGCACAGCGAAGATTAGAAACAGGGGTGGGGGAAATTCTTGAGTTATTTGGTTCTTTAAGACGTAGTTAAAACCCTACAAAATTTCAATTTCCTCCAATATAACCCTTAATCTTCATAATCCTTTAGCAATTTGCTGACCATGACACAGATTGAGTGAACAGCAGATTATTCACGTCTCCAGATGAGTTTTCCGAGGGCTTGTCTTATTTAAGTGAAACAATGACCTAACATTGTTCACACCACCCTCTGATTGTGGCAACTTGAAACCCAGTACCGTGTAAGATTCAACTTCCAATTAACTTTACCAGGGAAAGTGTACGCACACATTGCTGCATGGATGTCTGAGGGAACCGTAATCGAGAGTACTGCAGATTCTCTTTATTATTCTGTACTTGGGAGCTGTGGGGAGGCAATTTCAAACAGCTTATCTGGAAGTGAATGAGACACTAAGCGGATGTTATATCAGAGATTGTGTCTAGCTGTGGTGTTATAATGAGGCCGCTGTATATTCCAAACAAAACACAAGCCAAAAATGTACTGTTCCAAATAACTGACTGTACATTTAATCAATGACCAGACCTGCACACAGAATCAAGCAGAATTTACACTTTTATTATGATATTATAGTGGCCCTCCCTATAACAAGATAAACTTTGGGGTTCCACTACAGTCAATGGAATGAAATATCAGGCAGCCAATCCAATACCGTCTGTTTATCGCCACCGCCTGAGATGAATTTCTAGCCAAGTATGTTTATTGGGTTCAGCCTCTACTCCTTAAATGTTGCCTCTCAAATACACATACGTATGTCAAACACACAGCTAACACTGCACTCCCCTGACGGCAATCACCTCCAAACCCCCTCTCATCACTTACCTTAGTGCTGGGAGCTGTTCCCTCAGCACCTGCTGGGCGAAATCCCAGTCCTGCACCCGCCATTCCCACCAGCTTTCGACAGAAGTCCTTCCTGGAAGATGGCAATGAGCCTCACACAGGCACCATATTGGGCACTGACCCCCTCCCCCTCACCCGAGACCCTACGTGCCAGGAGTAAATGTCCAGGCTTAAGTGTTGGTACAAAACTTAAAACACTTCACACCATCACTAAACATGTAGTATAAATGCATTGTTAATCTGTAGGAAGGGGATTATGACCCTTGGGAAGGTAGGGATGGGAACACCAATGATTATTTTGTGTATCAATTTGAATTATGTGGATCCCATTGAGGTTGTTGCTGTTTTGCACTTCCAGTCATTGTGTTGGCTTTAATTTTCTTAATTTCCACTTAAGAGCTGCATGGAGTGTTGCAGCAATAATAGGCACTACTGAGAGGACAGACATGTGTTGACACTTGTGATTTTGCAAACTAGGAATTACTGATCTCAATGGGCAGCTGGTGGTAAAGGCAGTGAGCTTCCACATACACAAGTAAGGAACATCAAAACAACAGTGACCCAGGCCCTGATCTTCTACTAACACTGGCTGTAATGTGTTATAGGCCAAAGTCTGAGAACAGCTTCTCCTCCCACCTCTTCTTTGGCCTCCTTGTCTCAAGAGACAATGGGTAAGCGCCTAGAGGAGGTCAGTAGTTCGTGGAGCAGTGCCTGGAGTGCCTATAAAGGCCAATAAAGTGACAGACTCTTCCACAGGCACTGCAGATAAAATTGGTTGTCGGGGCTGTTACACAGTTGGCTCTCTCTTTGCGCTTCTGTCTTTTTTCCTGCTAATTGCTAAGTCTCTTTGACTCGCCACTCTTTAGCCCCGCCCTTATAGCTGTCCGCCAGCTCTGGCGATCACTGGCAACTGACTCCCACGACTTGTGATCAATGTTACAGGACTTCATGTCACGTTTGCAGACGTCTTTAAAGCAGAGACATGGACGGCCGGTGGGTCTGATACCAGTGACGAGCTCGCTGTACAATGTGTCCTTGGGGATCCTGCCATCTTCCATGCGGCTCACATGGCCAAGCCATCTCAAGCGCTGCTGACTCAGTAGTGTGTATGAGCTGGGGATGTTGGCCGCCTCGAGGACTTCTGTGTTGGAGATGCGGTCCTGCCACCTGATGCCAAAGATTCTCCGGAGGCACCGAAGATGGAATGAATTGAGACGTCGCTCTTGGCTGACATACATTGTCCAGGCCTCGCTGCTGTAGAACAAGGTACTGAGGACACAGGCTTGATACACTTGGACTTTTGTGTTCCGTGTCAGTGCGCCATTTTCCCACACTCTCTTGGCCAGTCTGGACATAGCAGTGGAAGCCTTTCCCATGCGCTTGTTGATTTCTGCATCTAGAGACAGGTTACTGGTGATAGTTGAGCCGAGGTAGGTGAACTCTTGAACCACTTCCAGAGCGTGGTCGCCGATATTGATGGATGGAGCATTTCTGACGTCCTGTCCCATGATGTTTGTTTTCTTGAGGCTGATGGTTAGGCCAAATTCGTTACAGGCAGCCGCAAACCTGTCGATGAGACTCTGCAGACACTCTTCAGTGTGAGATGTTAATGCAGCATTGTCAGCAAAGAGGAGTTCCCTGATGAGGACTTTCCGTACTTTGGTCTTCGCTCTTAGGCGGGCAAGGTTGAACAACCTGCCACTTGATCTTGTGTGGAGGAAAATTCCTTCTTCTGAAGACTTGAACGTGTGTGAGAGCAGCAGGGAGAAGAAAATCCCAAACAGTGTAGGTGCGAGAACACATCCCTGTTTCACGCCACTCAGGATAGGAAAGGGGTCTGATGAGGCGCCGCTATGCTGAATTGTGCCTTTCATATTGTCATGGAATGAGGTGATGATACTTAGTAGCTTTGGTGGACATCCGATCTTTTCTAGTAGTCTGAAGAGACCACATCTGCTGATGAGGTCAAAGGCTTTGGTGAGATCAATGAAAGCAACGTAGAGGGGCATCTGTTGTTCGCGGCATTTCTCCTGTAGCTGACGAAGGGAGAACAGCTTGTCAATGGTGGATCTCTCTGCTCGAAAGCCACACTGTGCCTCAGGGTAGACACGCTCAGCCAGCTTCTGGAGCCTGTTTAAAGCGACTCAAGCGAAGACTTTCCTCACTATGCTGAGCAGGGAGATTCCACGGTAGTTGTTGCAGTCATCGCGGTCACCTTTGTTTTTATAGAGGGTGATGATATTGGCATCGCGCATGTCCTGTGGTACTGCTCCCTCGTCCCTGCACGATTTCTAGTACATTTTGCTGCATTCACTACATCTGCTGAAGTCACTGAAATCCTCTCCGGTTTTGATTGCGTGAGTTACTGTCTTGTGAGTAGGTGACAAACTATGAACTTTAACACCTTTTCGCTCTTATGTGTTGCCCAGTTTCACAAATACTGGAAAGGCATGCAAGTTAACAAGAAACGCAGAAGGTTATGAATGTTAAAACAAGAGATGCTATGGTGCTCTGTGAAGCCAGAAAATTATCGATTCATTGAGATTTCCTGTCAGCCCCTCCTTTGAAAAACCTTCTCAAAACTCATCTTATTGATCTGACCTTCAGTCACCTTTCTCCATTGCCTTAGCTTCCATTTGCTTTGTGTTATCTGTATAAAGTGCCATGGGGAGTTTTGAATGTTAAGAGTGCTCTATCCAACCAAATTTGTTGTTAATATTTCCCCTGGGGAATCTAGAACACGGGTTTACAGTCTCAGAAAAAGGGTTTGGCCATTTAGGACTGGGATGAGGAGAAATTTCTTCACTCAAAGGGTTGTGAATCTTTGGAATTCTCTTCCTCAATGAGCTGTGGAAGCTCAGTCATTGAGTATATTCAAGACAGCGGTTGATAGATCTTGGGTACTAAGGGAATTGAGGGATATGGGGATAGTGCAGGAAGGTGGAGTTGAGGTAGAAGATCAGCCATGATCGTGTTGAATAGCGGAGCAGGCTCGAAGGGCCAAATGGCCTAATACAGCTCCTGTTATGTTATAAAGAATTTTAAACATTTTATAACTGCGCAATTGTGTACAGTGCTCCATTCCATTGCCTCATTGTACTGTGCAGGTTATTGGGTTCTTTGCAATATATGGATTGAAAGAGCACTGTGAAATCTTACGAACACATTAATTTGGAGTTCTTGTAACCACCACTTCAATAATAACTCAAACCAATTTAAAATAAATATGCTGACACTTAGCTACGATACAGACAGAGGTCTTAAATTAACGCACTAATGCACATCATAACTTCAACCCAACACTCTCTGACTATTAAATAGCAGCATCAGGGTTTTATTTTCTGAAGTATTTTGCTGTCATACACCAATTTGTCTCTGATGAATCAGTTATTCGTTCTTTCGCTCACTTCATAACGGTGTAAAATTACTTTGCTTCAATAGAAGATAAAAGGAGAATACATCCTTACAGCAAAGGTAATTTTAAATCATGTTTATTGCATACTCTGAGAGTCTAGCCTAAAAATAGCATTTGGGAGGTCTAGACTGCGTTGAGTTTTAATAATCTTTCAGAAGGATATTTTGGGTTGAGCTGCACAGGTGATGTTCTGAACTTACATTTCTCCTGCCAGGGAAGGCAGCTGTGGCCTCCAGAGCCCTCTGAGCTAGAAGGAACATCAAAGCACAACATGTGAAGAGAAGACGAACTGTTTCCTTTGGGCTAGGCTTTGCAGCAATGCAATCATTTCTTCTGCAGCCTAGCCCAGACATGACTGTATCCACGCTGTCTGGTATTTTTGGAAAGCAAGATCTAGAACTGTCAATTTTGCCAAACATTGGCACGGAGGAGCTTTTAATCTGATTCAGAGCTTTTAGTGCTTATACTACCAAAATTTTCTGCTTTTTTTGATGGTGTATTCCCTTTTGTATTCTGCCTCTCTCATTTCAAGCTACCTCCAGTCAGCAAAGTGGTTTTCTAGCATATCTCTACGGAGCTTTGGTGGCAGTTTTTGTTTAATTGTTTCTTTAGTTGAGTTAGTTGCCAAGGGAAGCATCTGCTTTTAGCTTCTGATTGAATATTATTGACCACAAGTTAATTGCTAGCTGATTTCATGAACACAGTTTGCAGGGTTGAATTTCCAAATTTTGGACTGAAACTGAGTCCAGGTTGCCTTCTGAACAGGAAAATATGTGAATAAATAGGGAATTGAAGAGATGCCTCCAGCTCTAGATGAAGTTATGTGATGTTTGTCCATCTGGTTGTCTTCCTGTAAGAGGAAGGAAGACTTTTTTTTCTCAATCATGGTTCAATACTTACCCAAAGTAGCCATTCCTCATCTGTGAGACTAGACAGCAAGTGCTGGCAGACAATTTGACTGCAGGCTCATCGAAGCTGAGTCCAACCCTGTCGTCAAGCAACACTCAACCACTTGCACTTCCAGCAGAAGGAACCGCAGCTGATCTTCTCCTCTGTAAGTGTAATGCTGCAATCACCTCATTCGAGAGAGACTGGTGACCATAAAGGTCTCAGCTACTTAAAGGGCATTTTGCTTTTTAACTGTAACTAAAGTTGAACACTAGTATGTGTTTTAAAAATAATTCTTTTCTGTGTTCAGTGTCGCAGTGAATTCGATTGCTGTATGGTGGATATTGCCTATTGATGTAAATACACTTTGTCACATTTACAGCCCCCCAATTTTGAGCATCATCACCACCAGATCTCTCCTTCCCCACCAACTCGATCTCATTTAAACATAAATGCCTGGGGAAGGGAATTGTTAAATAATTTTATTTAACATTAGCACTAGGCCATTTAAATTCCATTGTCCACTATTGGAGGTTGGGAAGGTCTCCAAGTTCTCTCCGAGCTACCTTCAGAACAAACACTCAAAATAAATATAAGCAATTGCCAAAAATAAGGGAACAAGAGATTTTTTTTAAAACTCCAGCCAGGTCCCAGTATACATAGTTATACATCCTGCACAAGATAGGAGAAGATTACGTTACTTTACAATTTTTTAAAGCCATAACATTTTCTGCCTGCATGATATCCTGCCTGCAGTTTACAATTGCAGAAAAATATATGTTCACTACTATCTCACTATGTTGGTCCCTCACCCCCGGTACTCATCTTTTAAATTGTTCTCAGGATGTCAGCCACACTGGGCTGGCCACGTTTGCTACCCCTCCCTAGTTGTTTTATATGTAGTAGACGCCACAGGTTGGAAGGTGCTGTCAAAGAAGCCTTGGCGAGTTGCTGCAGTGCTTCTTGTAGATGGTGCACACTGCTGCCACTGTGTGCCACAGGTGGAGGGAGTGCATGTTGAAGGTGGTAGATGGGGTGCCAAACAAATGGGCTGCTTTGTCCTAGATGGATGTCGAGCTTCTTGAATGTTGTTGGAGCTGCACCCATCCAGGCAAGTGGAGAGTATTCCATCACCAGGGATAGGCACCAACATGTTGCACCACAGACATTCGACAAAATTATTGACTCACCCACGGACATGGGAGTAATTAATCTGTATAAAATGGGTAGACAACCTAATGCCATAAAACACAGTCCAATTTAAAACACATTGCTCCCTTTAAATATAGTAACTATGCATACAAAAATCAAGGGAGAGCAGCACAACTATATTGGCTAGCTAGCAAGCAAAACAGTATGCAATGCCAATGTGAATTATTAGCTACACCATGTGCTAATGTTGCGTTAGCATGTAGCCAGGCAGCTAAACCATTACGCGATAAAAAAACAGGACTGTGAGAAGTAACTTTATGTCATTCAACCAGTAAAATTGCAAATAATTTTCCACACTGGAAAAAGAGATTTGCTAGCTGTGCTAGTTAGCTAGCAAGCGAATAATAATAAATTGATATGTAGGTCAGAAATAGCAGTGGGCTAATACTGAGCCCTGGGGCAACCCATTAACGACTTCCACACCACACTCTAGAACCAACCCCAATATTAACCAACACCTGTTATTTGCTATCCTCCATTTTTTTTTATCCAGACCCAAGTTTTGCCTGGAATCCTCAGTTTTGAGCTTTCAGTTTAATTCATAACCTTTTGTGTGGAATTTAAAGTACACAACATCAGAACATTTACAATAGTCAGTGAGAATTGTCACATTCAAAGCATTTTAGTACTGCGAGGTGAACCAAATTCAAAGTCTGACATTGACATCCCTAATGAGTGGGCATTAAAAGGCAGCGATTCATCCTAGATGGATTGAAATCGACCTGCAGTGTTTAAAAGCAGAGAAAGAGATAGAAATGTAAACACTAACAATGAAGTGAGCTCATTTGTTTAATTAAGGCAGTGGGACCTTACCTGGTACATCCATGCAGTGCAAATTTATATTTATGGCCACCATGACAATTAGGCCTTCAAGGGCTACAAAGGCTCTTGATAATCAGCTTGAGAGACGTCACTAGTCAACACCAGTACCACACAACGGGCTGATGGAATATTGGGCAACCGGTTTTACATCAGAATCAATTTTATTAATGGAAAATCATCCACTGTGTATAATAGACTCCCAATTCACTATTAACCCATTTTGTGCCACTGGCATTGACCAATTTCACGCATAATCCTTTTCTTTGGCCTTGATTTCTTTGTAATTCACACTCTGCTCCATAATGATACTTGCTGCTTCATGTTCCAGGACCTAGCCCAATGCCCCAATAATCCTAATCCTTTCTAATTACTTTTGGTCCTCTTAATTCTAAATGTCTTGCTCCAAACTGATCCCTGTCCATCACACTCCTGCCTTGCAAATGGTAGAATGGCTTTGGGGAATCAGGACATGGGTCACTCATCGCAGAGTGCCCAGCCTCTGACCTGTTCTTGTAGCCACAGTATTTATGCATTGTTTCTCATCCATGTCACAGCCAGTCTCCTACTCTCAGATCGTGATATTCAGATGTGGGGGAACACAGACTCTGACAGCATCAACCTTAAATCCTTGTAGACAACTTTTGAGACCTGCTAAAGAATTCCATCTTAGCCGATGGGATAACAAGGTGAAGGCAGAAAGTGAGCACCATTCCCAGAAAATCCAGGCATTCCTAGATAGTATGGAGAAAGCAGGAAGTGCACCATTTCCAGGATAGCATAGAAAATGCACTCCATGAGTATCATTTCCATTAGCACGAGGGAAGACAAAACTATTGAAAGTATCAACTTGCTGAGCTGGAAATCTTAGCGTGGACAAGTTAATCAAAATGTGTCACAGAACAGGCGACTGAGTCACTAGATCACTGGAAGCCTTGAGGGAGTAAGGACATGCCTCTGTTTATAGTTACCAGATAAGAAGAATTGCTGCAAAGATAAGGATAAAGTATAGTGCACAGATATTTTCCCCTCAGACTTCCATAGGAACATGACGCTCTTTGAAACTTAAGTCCTATATCTTTACCATTTCCATGGAGCCTATGGTTGGCCTGTACAAAGATCACACAAACTATAATTGCTGGCTATGCCTGCTGGATAAATAGAGTATCTAGTGGGCTGCTAACCTGGTTTCTGTCTATATCACGTGTATAAACAGAATGCACTAACCGCAATAGTTTAAACTTTGAGTGTGCCACACATTCCACACCTGAAAACGGGGATGTACCTCATTGCTCTGTCACAGAAGACAATGTAGGTCCTTGAAAACATGGTTCTCATGGGTGCTGTCTGTTGCTGTTCGCACTTTGGTTAAAGGAAGTGGTCTTACACATATGAAGTATTTGGTCTTTGGGGATTTAGATATGATCAACGTTGATCTCCGGCAGCCTCCTGCTGCACAAGAAACCAAGTCAAATTCTTGGTAAACATCTGGGGTGCAATGTGAAAATCAACAATTTCCACTAGTACGATTAAGCCATTCGTGAGCTGCAGGCATGTTGTTAGCTGGACGAGTCCATGTTCTCACCTTACCGTGTTATTTCTAGTCAATCTCATTAGTGCTGAATAGCGACACACAAGTTGAGAAACGGCAGTTTATTTGGCACAGCTTCTCGAGCCAATCATACTGAATCTGCTAAAGGGATGGCTGTCACCTTACAAAAACAGGCAGAAACTTTGCAGTGGTAATTGGCACGTCGCCCACCACTCATTATTTATTTTTAACTGTTCAGAGCTATTATTTAGAAAGTCACAACAGACTCCGTGATCACTGCTGTGTTTAGTAATGCCAAATTCTGCAGGATTTTTGTCATCCTTTATCTTAAATATAATTGTGAAGTTGACACATCACATTCCGCTTAAAACATATGTGTTGGACTGCATCAAAATAAAAGATTCTTTGAAACGAACCTTGGAGAAATGGTAACCGCAGAAGTTCCTTATACTTGAGGAAAATTCTGCAAAGGAACATCGTCTGCACCACAGTTTCTGTCATCCTTGGCTCAGTTGGGAGCACTCTTCCTCTGAGTCAGAAGATTGTGGGTTCTGTTGTGTTATTGGCTCTTAACACGGAAGCACCAAACACTATAACAATGACTAGTAAACGAAATAAAGGATTCTTTATTGAAGAATAGCAGGATTCTAGAAGAGCTCTTCAATGCATGTGTTACCTGCTGACTAACACTGTTCCAACTACTGTATCACATGTTAACTTGCATCACTTCCTGTGATGTTGCATACTATATTATTTACATATTCAGTAGTATGTTAATCAGTATTAAAGCAATTAAAGCAATATCATAACAGGTTCAAGTCCCACGCCAGGACTTGAGCACAAAAATCAAGGCTGACACTTCATTGCAGTACTGAGAGAGTTCTGCACTGTTGGATGTGCCATTTTTTGGGTGAGACGTTAAACCAAGGACCCGTCTGCCCTCTCCAGTGGACGCAAAATATCCCATGGCACTATTTTGAAGAAGAGCAGGAGGGGTTATCCCCGGTGTCCTGGCCAATATTTATACCTCAATCAACATCACAAAAACAGATTATGTGGTCATTACCACATTGCTCTTTGTGGAAGTTTGCAGTGCACAAATTAGATGCCATGTTTCCAACATTACAACAGTGAATGTAATTCAAAAGTAATTATTCGGCTGTTTAGTGCTTTGAGACGTCCATTGGTCATGAAAGGCACTATATAAATGCAAGTCTTTCTTATCTTTTTTTCCGTGCTTTTCTTAAGCTGGTAGTAAATCTCCCATGCTATTTCTCATGGGTAGTCTGGAGTCTTGGGGCACAGTTCTGATGTTTACTTGCGAGCCTGGCCTATGCTCCGAAGGACACTGCTTTTAATCAGCAAATCCAGGAGGTTGTAGCTAATGAGGAGATTTGTTCATGTAAATTTCAGGCTCCAAGTCAATGAATGGCTTCTTTTCTCTTCTGTTTGAGATAGTTTTCTATCCGTATCACCTTGAAATATAACCTTAGGAGTGTGATATATGTGCAGTAGATGCAATACACTGTTTATCTTTTGGATATTTTGCCCTTATTCAGCAATGTTTCTCTTCCCCGGACTGTGATGAGTGGGATCGGATCCGACCTGCCCACCCCCGCCACGATTTAATGTGAAGCCTCTCCCGGTTCTCCCAGCTCCGCCATAAAGTCAGTAAGAAAATGGATTTACCTTTCTGATGCCGACCTCCAACGATGATTAATTCGACTGATACGAGCCTATAGGAACTGGGCGCAGGGTGCATGTTGCGGTCAACTGCAATTGAATTTTGCAATGGGGGCCTGAAATAAGATTAATTATTCAAAAGGCCTACCGCCTGTTCATGGCACATGTCCCAGGCGCCTCCAGAGGATTTCTAATCAATATGGTGGGTGGAGTATTTCTAGTGTGGAATGAGAATGCCACACTGGACTCTTAGGCACCTGTTTCAAGCCTTTAAAAAGGGTGCAGTGTGATGCAGTTTCCAGGCTGTAGTCTCTAATATCTACAAAATGATTTTGTGTTTCACATCCTGATTTAATTTGTAAATAAGCATATTAGTTATTGTCTGTCATTTCCAAAGTGACTGCGGCAATATAGCATAAGCCTCTGTTGAACGCAGTCTGCACATAACTACAAATAGGGTCACCATTAACACTCCAGGTCAGGCAACTCCACTGGAACAGATCACTAGAAAGCTGGACCTTCTGGATTATAGGGGTCAGGGTCCTCTCAGGGCCTATAGCCACTGCAGTGCAACTGTTGTGAAAGACAAACCGTTCAATAAAAGCCAAAACAGCAATGTACAGGAAAAAGACAAATTCTAGGCTAAAGAAATCAGATGAGCCAAATTGCATTATTCCTCACCAATTTTTTTCTTAAGAGCAGTGAAAATTGAGCTCTGTACCCATCCATTAGTGCACTTCTGGACACCCATAATCACGTCTTTGACATTGTGGCCTGGTTTTTTTCCCCCAGGATAGACTGGTCTGAGGAAGAAATCACTCACAGTCTGTTTAGGAAAAGCGCTCAAGGAAATCGATAAAGGGAGAGAATGTATAAAACACTAGCAAGGCCACAGCTGGAGTGCTGTGTGCAGTTCTGGTCACTGCACGATTGGAAAGATGTGATTGCACTAGCGAGGATACAAAGGAGATTTACGAGGATGTTTCCTGGACGGAGAATTTTAGTCATGGATAGGCTAGGGTTGTTTTCTTTGGTACACAGTGGGCTGAGGAGAGACCTAATTGAAATGTATAAAATTATGAGGGGTCTAGATAGAGTGGATAGGAAGGCTCTATTCCCCATGGTTGAGGGGGGCATACGTTTAGGGAAAGAGGTCGGGGGTTTAGAGGGGATAAGAGGGGAAATCTTTTCACCCAGAGGGTGGTGTGGATCTTGAAATGACTGGCCTGAAAGGCTGGTAAAGGCAGAAAACCATATAACATTTAACAAGTATTTGGATTTGCACTTGAAGTACTGTAACCTACAAGGCTACAAACCAATAGCTGGAAAGTGGGATTAGACTGGATGGCTACTTTTGGCCAGCGTGGGCACGATGGGCCGAATGGCCTCCTTCCATGCAGTAAATCTCTATGATTCTGGGATTTTTCTTCCATGATTAAAATCCCAGATAGTGAGCTGCAGTGAGGCATGCAAACCCTTTCTGAAACGGGGGCCTGAGAGTTATGGAACAGCTGGAGTGAGTGGATGGCAGCTCTTACTGTGTATCTGGGGAGACACTTTTCATAGCTGACTCCCTTTATTTTGCTCACTAATCCAAAGTTAATAAAAGTTGGCCTTGGTTTACATTCATTTGAAACTTGGCTTACAACTAAGAAATTAGTTGTTTCAAGAATTTGGTCATAAACACACAAATGCACTTTCCACAGCAATGCTTTTCCAACAAATTGAATTGTGGCTTTGAAATTCTGGTGGCGTTGAAAGGGGATAGATGGCTGTATCGCTCACAGTAAGGCATCACAACATGGGATGGAATGTGGGTCCACCAGGTTTACATCCCCTCTAATAACCAAAGGGAAATTCTATGTGATGGACATAGGTGGGGGTAGCTTGAGGAGCGGCTGAGTCCTCTGTCTGTGACCCCACACCAAAGTACTCCTTTATGCAGGGTATGTGTGTGCATTCCTGGAAATTTCCCCCTGTACACCAGCAATACACCCGAAGGGCCCTCGGTTTCTCAGAGCTGATGTACATCCCATGCTGGCCTTTCCCAGGCTTTTATATTGAATGGTGATCTTTCTCTTCAGGGGAAAAGTTAGCATTTTCACATCAGCCCTTTAAGAGACTCAGACTGTCCCCAACCATCAGAAGGTACTGCAATGCCACTTTAATTATCCATCTGCCCACACCAATCAAGAAGAGACCCCCACAGCCTCACAATTTGGAAGTGGGTCCATATCCTTGGCTACAGATGGAGAGGAGCTGTTAATTGTGAATCAATTGTTTAATTATATGCAGGTGGAGGGTGTTAATTGGGGTCTTGGTTGAGCACTTATAAGCAGATACTTACTGAGACTGGTGGAGGGTTTGAGTGAGGAGATACATGTTTATTACTTTGCATAATAAATGTGAAACTGAGTAAAGAAAGGCTCCAGCATTATCCTTCCATTGCAAGATTTCAGGAATTTAACACGATCTGTCGGAATCTCAACCTCACTTTGTTTTTAAAGTGAATCCCTGCTTTCAAAATTCTGGACCTCATTGAAAAAAAGTGGAAAAAAATTCAGAATCCTCATTAGTATGTAGCCTCGAACAGTACAGTCCAAACAAGTAAAGTAATATTTCTCTCTGTTATTTTAACAGAGGCATTAACCTGTTTGTTTATAATGGGTTAGTCCCACTGCTAAAATAGCAGAATTTGATATGCATGTAGCAGCATTTGTACAATAACATCAGAGACTCCATTTCTATACTAATGACCAGTTTTACAAAGAGGAAAAGATTATGGAGCGCCTCGAAACTCATTCCTTTCTCACAAGTCAATCCAGCCTACCTGCTTTCTCCTCAAAGCTAATATCTACCTCAATCTGCAGCATTTACCTATAAATTCACATGTACTTTTTCAATAACATTAAAAGATGGAAGCAATATGTCTCATGGAAGAGTATTCTTCTAATTGCAGCATCTCCACTTCAACAACCTTCCCTGATAATTTATAACTCGGAGCTTTGCAGGAAAGCATTCCACCTAACTTACCTCCTGATTCCCATTTTAAACAGGAAACAATTGTCTGAAAAGCCATTGTGACCTGGTTTTGACCAGTGTTACTGGAGCAGACCCAATGAGCAGAATGCACCGTCTGGTCCTTTTAAACCTTTGTACTTTCCCCTCTGGTGGCCAACTGGACCCAATGGGCAGGTGACCTGCACCTGTGCCCGTGTTAATGAAAGAAAGAAAAACTTGCATTCATATAGCACCTTTTGCAACCTCAGGTCACCCCAAAGTGCTTTGCAGCCAATGACATTCTTTTATGGAGTGTGGTCACTGTTGTACCTTCTCAAGGGTAATTAGCGATGGGCAATAAATGCTGGCCTGGCCAATGACACCCACATCCCATGAACAAATAAAAAAAAACCTGATGGTGTTTTCTCATTCAAGGTACATGCCATAACAAATTCCACAGACCCTATATCACAACTTGCATCTTCTGTTCTTCTGACTCTGGTCTCCTGACAATCACTCACTCTCTTCTATTGTAGAGCCCTCAGTATTCTTGGCCTTGCACTCAGGCCAACCCCTCCCAAAATCTTTGACCATGCAACCTCCCTGCCGTCTTTAGGAGCTTACACAAGACTTTGATCCCCAATTCTTCCACTATTGGTTGGCACCCATTTCTCCTCAGATGCTAAAGGTTCTATGCAAATGCAATTAATTGTTGCCTTTGGCATTCTTCTTGTTTCTGTTGTTCTTATTGCTGTTGCTATTGTTCTGTTCTGTTGCAGTTGTTATTTAATTCAATGTAATTCTCGCTATTACTTCTGTTGTAATGTGGCAACTTCCTTGCCACCCAGATTTCTATTAGATTACAAAGATAGATCATTTTAGAATTTTTTTTTTGGGTGATCAGCCAGGAATAGATCTGTCAGAGGAGCTGTTGACAGGCTCCACATAATTAGTCCCTTTGTTAAGATCTGCTTACAGTGCAATGATTTCAATGATTTCCATAAACCAGCTGTTGGGCTAACGAAGACGTGACAATGCACATTGAGTCTCAATGGGGCAATTTCTCAGTTTCTAACAAAGCTGTATTCTTCAAAAACCATCCTGAGCTCCCAAGCTGTCGCAAAACACGACACGATGTTGCAATGAGTTTCAAGGAGGAATTAATATACACTTTGAAAATTCAAAATATCAGTCTGCAGGGCTTAGGTTTAAAGCAACCTTCTGAATGTCAATCGTATCATTCTGCTCCCATTAATATATACTTACTGCTGAGAGAAATCTTTCATTAAGGAAATCTCTTCTCCAACAATAGACAAAACACTGGAAACATAGCCAATTAGTGTGAATAGACAAAACAGATAGAAAGTCAAGAGGGAAATAATTGTGTTTTAATACAGAATCTCCCTGTAGTTGATAAGAGAAACTGGAAGTGCTGTTGTTCACACGATTGAGCAGATCATCCTGGGTTATAACATGATTAATATCTGTATGTTATAAATGTGGAGCATTAATTTCACATCAGGAAATGTCAGAGAAAGCACAGCTGTTGCAGTAAGACATCAATAATGGAAATTGCAGTGTTGCAGGTCGGATTGCCAAATGGGATATATTCCTGGAAGTTCAATCACCAGACTTTTAATCACATGACATTGTCCATGTTTGCGACATGAAGAGTGCACACTTGGGGGTGGCAGTGAGAGTCAGTGCCAGGGGGACTGTACCCCAGTTAGAGTCAGTGCCAGGGGGACTGTACCCCAGTGAGAGTCAGTGCCAGGGGGACTGTACCCCAGTGAGAGTCAGTGCCAGGGGGACTGTACCCCAGTGAGAGTCAGTGCAAGGGGGACTGTACCCCAGTTAGAGTCAGTGCCAAGGGGACTGTACCCCAGTGAGAGTCAGTGCCAGGGGGACTGTATCCCAGTGAGAGTCAGTGCCAGGGGGACTGTAACCCAGTTAGAGTCAGTGCCAGGGGGACTGTACCCCAGTGAGAGTCAGTGCCAGGGGGACTGTACCCCAGTGAGAGTCAGTGCCAGGGGGACTGTACCCCAGTTAGAGTCAGTGCCAAGGGGACTGTACCCCAGTGAGAGTCAGTGCCAGGGGGACTGTATCCCAGTGAGAGTCAGTGCCAGGGGGACTGTACCCCAGTGAGAGTCAGTGCCAGGGGTATTGTATCCCAATGAGAGTCAGTGCAAGGGGTACTGTATCCCAGTGAGAGTCAGTGCAAGGGGTACTGTACCCCAGTGAGAGTCAGTGCCAGGGGTACTGTACCCCAGTGAGAGTCAGTGCCAGGGGTACTGTACCCCAGTGAGAGTCAGTGCCAGGGGTACTGTACCGCAGTGAGAGTCAGTGCCAGGGGTACTGTATCCCAGTGAGAGTCAGTGCCCGTGGTACTGTACCCCAGTGAGAGTCAGTGCCAGGGGTATTGTCTCCCAATGAGAGTCAGCGCCAGGTGTCTTGTCTCCCAATGAGAGTCAGTGCCCGGGGTACTGTACCCCAGTGAGAGTCAGTGCCAGGGGTATTGTCTCCCAATGAGAGTCAGCGCCAGGTGTCTTGTCTCCCAATGAGAATCAGTGCAAGGGATACTGTATCCCAGTGAGAGTCAGTACAGGGATACTGAATCCCAATGAGAGTCAGTGCAAGGGATACTGTATCCCAGTGAGAGTCAGTGCCAGGGGTGCTGTACCCCAGTGAGAGTTTGTGCCAGGGGTATTGTATCCCAATGAGAGTCAGTGCAAGGGATACTGTATCCCAGTGAGAGTCAGTGCAAGGGTTATTGTATCCCAATGAGAGTCAGTGCAAGGGGTACTGTATCCCAGATAGAGTCAGTGCCAGGGGTATTGTATCCCAGTGAGAGTCAGTGCCAGGGGTATTGTATCCCTATGAGAGTCAGTGCAAGGGATAATGTATCCCAGTGAGAGACAGTGCCAGGTGTATTGTATCCCAATGAGAGTCAGTGCAAGGGGTACTGTATCCCAGTGGGAGTCAGTACAGGGATACTGAATCCCAATGAGAGTCAGTGCAAGGGATACTGTATCCCAGTGAGAGTCAGTGCCAGGGGTACTGTACCCCAGTGAGAGTCAGTGCCAGGGGTATTGTATCCCAATGAGAGTCAGTGCAAGGGGTACTGTATCCCAGTGAGAGTCAGTGCCAGGGGTACTGTACCCCAGTGAGAGTCAGTGCCAGGGGTATTGTATCCCAATGAGAGTCAGTGCAAGGGATACTGTATCCCAGTGAGAGTCAGTGCCAGGGGTATTGTATCCCAATGAGAGTCAGTGCAAGGATACTGTATACCAGTGAGAGTCAGTGCAAGGGATACTGTATCCCAGTGAGAGTCAGTGCCCGGGGTATTGTATCCCAGTGGGAGTCAGTGCAAGGGAACTGTATCCCAGTGAGAGTCAGTACATCCATAGCTAGCACTCCCTTCTAGAGAAAGATTAATTTCAGATTGCCAGCAGTAGCTTTCAGGTAAGTTCTGAGATGTAGAGGGGAGGTGTGAAGGTGGTGGGGGTTGTGGGGGTGGGGATGCAGCGGTGGGGGGGTGGCATGGCAAGGGTTGGGGGGAGCAGGACAGGGGTGGGCTTGGATCAGGCAACAGACAGGGGAGGAGGACAATTTTCAGAACTGTGGAGTTGGGAGTGGGGGAACACCTGACTCTCATGGCAATGGTAACACAGTAACGGTGACTCTTTATAAATTAAAAACTTCCCTGCAGTTGGCAGTAACGTGAGGGGCCATTGAAGAACCACGAGGAGACTTGGACTGAACCCTGTCCTGCTCATCGGGAACTAATTTAGCAATGGGGACCTTCACGGGTGTTAGGCCATTTACTAACATACTTCACGGTCCTAATGCCTATTTTGAGGACCCCTCCAAAATGGTTCACTTGGTATCCATTTAATGTCCAAGAAACAATTTCTACCCCTGTAGGTCTGGCTGACAATAAGTCAGGATCCAACAACCTTCCAAACACAATCCAGGCTTTGAATAATCACCAAAAGTCCATGACTTGCAGCCAACAGGAAAGACACGAGACAGGAGGGTCCAATACGTGAGATGTGTGGGATTTAAATTATATTTATAACCAAAATCTGCCACAGAGAGATAAGCTATATCATTTTTTTATAATTGTGAGTTAATTTGAAAGAAAGTTTTCATTGCAGATTTAATTTGATTTCATTTGATTCAATGAAAAGGCAAAGCATAGCTTGCAGGAAATCATTTTCATGTCTGAAAGAGTTCCATACCAGATTGTTTTATTGACAAATTGAAGTCACTCATTTTTTTTTTAAAGAAGGAGATCCTTTGTTGAATTTATGAGCCCTGCTTTGCAGAGTGGTTTGAGGTTGGGTGAGATTGTTGTGAACTTTGTCCCTGTGGCTGCTGGAGCTGGTTAATTGAGTATTGGAGCAATAGTTGTAGCATGAAAGTTCAGAGTATAACAATTCTTTGTACATTTGATGCCAGGCACCGGGAAAAGAGGGGAAGCTCCTCTGTTTATGGACAGGATATGTCTAATCTCTGCCATGTCAATGTAACCTGAATTCCCTTTGTGTCCAATCACGTGCACATTTTGGCTGTTGCTCCAGATCCAAGCCAATTACTTCTATCTCCTTTGTTTATTCTCTTGGTTCCCTTTGGACCCTTCTCTCTCATCCCCTCCCCTTCCTGTCACCCAGTCATTTCCGCCTTTCATTTCTCCTTTCTTGGGTAAACATAGAAACATAGAAAATAGAAGCAAAGTAGGCCGTTCGGCCCTACGAGCCTGCACCGCCATTCAATACGATCATGGCTAATTGTCCAAACTCAGTACCCTGTTCCTGCTTTCTCCCCGTATCCCTTGATTCCTTTAGCCCGAACAACTATATCTAACACTTTCTTGAATATATTTAATGATTTGGCTTTCTGTGGTAGAGAATTCCACAGGTTCACCACTCTCTGGGTGAAGAAATCCCTCCTCATCTCAGTCCTAAATGGTTTACCCTGTATCCTTAGATTGTGACCCCTCGTCCTGGACTTCCCCGCCATCGGGAACATCCTTCCTGCATCTAGTCTGTCCAGTCCTGTTAGAATTTTGTAGGTTTCTATGTGATCCCCTCTCATTCTTCTAAATTCTAGCAAATACAAGCCTAATTGACCCAATCTCTCTTCATACATCAGTCCTGCCATCCCAGGAATCAGTCTGGTGAACCTTCGCTGCACTACCTCCATAGCAAGAACATCCTTCCTCAGATAAGGAGACCAAAACTGTACACAATACTCCAGATGTGGTCTCACCAAGGCCTTGTATAATTGCAGCAAGACATCCTTGCTCCTGTACTCGAATCCTCTCGCTATGAAGGCCAACATACCATTTGCCTTCTTCACTGCCTGCTGCATCTGCATGCTGACTTTCAGCGACTGGTCCACAAGGACACCCAGGTCTCGCTGCACCTCCCCCTTTCCCAATCCATCGCCGTTCAAATAATAATCTGCCTTTCTGTTTTTGCCACCAAAGTAGATAACCTCACATTTATCTACATTATACTGCATCTGCCATGTATTTGCCCACTCACTCAACCTGTCTAAATCACACTGGAGCTTCTCTGCATCCTCCTCACAGCTCACACTCCCACCCAGCTTTGTGTCAGCTGCAAACTTTCATATATTATATTTAATTCCCTCATCATATTAATATATATTGTGAATAGCTGGGGTCCTAGCACTGATCCCTGTAGTACCCCACTAGTTACTGCCTGCCACTCGGAAAAAGACCCGTTTATTCCTACTCTTTGTTTCCTGTCTGCCAACCAGTTCTCTATCCATGTCAGTACCTTACCCCCAATCCCATGTGCTTTAATTTTGCACGCTAATCTCTTATGTGGGATCTTATCGAAAGCCTTCTGAAAGTCCAAATACATCACATCCACTGGTTCTCCCTTATCTATTATACTCGTTACATCCTCAAAAAATTCCAGTAGATTTGTCAAGCATGATTTCCCTTTCGTAAATCCATGTTGACTTTGTCCGATCCTGTCATTGTTTTCCAAGTGCTCTGCTATTACATCTTTTATAATGGACTCTAGCATTTTCCCCAAGACTGATGTCAGGCTAACAGGTCTATAATTTCCTGTTTTCTCTCTGCCTCCTTTTTTAAATAGTGGGGTTACATTAGCTACCCTCCAATCCACTGGAACTGTTCCAGAGTCTATAGAATTTTGAAAAATGACCAGCAATTCATTTACTATTTCAAGGGCCACTTCCTTAAGTACTCTGGGATGTAGATTATCAGGTCCTGGGGATTTATCGTCCTTCGATCCCATCAATTTCTCTAACTCCATTTCCCAACTAATACTGATTTCATACAGTTCCTCCTTCTCACTAGACCCTATCTTCCCCAACATTTCTGGGAGGTAATTTGTGTCCTCCTTTGTGAAGACAGAACCAAGTATGTATTTAATTGGTCTGCCATTTCTTTATTCTCCATTATAAATTCCCCCGTTTCTGACTGTAAGGGATCCACATTTGTCTTCACTAATCTTTTTCTCTTCACATATCTATAGAAGCTTTTACAGTCAGTTTTTATGTTCTCTGCAAGCTTACTTTCATACTCTATTTTCCCCTTCTTAATCAATCCCTTTGTCCTCCTTTGCTGAATTTTAAACTGCTCCCAATCCTCAGATTTGCTGCTTGTTCTGGCCATTTTATATTTCTCCTCCTTGGATCTAATACTATTCCTAATTTCTTTTGTAAGCCACAGTTGAGCCACCCTTCCTGTTTTATTTTTGCGCCAGACAGGAATGAACAATTGTTGTAATTCATCCATGCGCTCTTTAAATGCTAGCCATTGCCTATCCACTGTCAACCCTTTAAGTAACGTTCCCCAATCTATGCTAGCCAACTCGCGCCTCATACCTTCATACTTTCCTTTATTTAGATTCAGGACACTAGTCTCGGAATCAACTCTCTCACTCTCCATCTTAATGAAGAATTCTATCATGTTACGTCCCTCACACACACACATCCCCCCACTAATCCCTAGCCCAACCCATAAGTATTCTGATGAAAGGTCACTGACCTGAAACGTTAACTCTGCTTCTCTCTCCACAGATGCTGCCTGACCTGCTGAGTATTTCCAGCACTTTCTGTTTTTATTCCATAAGTATTCCTCTCTTAGTCACTGTTCCAATATTGACTCCCCCTTGAATGAGCCCCCAGCTGCCCTCTGAGCTCCTCATGGAATTCTTCATCACTGCCTTCCAATGAGCAACAATTCCAACTGCCTCATCCTCCTCTTTCGTCAACCTTCCCATCCAGTACATGCTCTGGGGCCTTAACCTCAGCAACCTGCTCATCTCACCTTCTTGGACTCTGCCAGTGGATCGATCATTGCTACCCTCTCTGTACTTGCCTCCAGAGTGGCCCCTTCACTTGCGGCCGTGCCATTCACAACCCTAGCTGCACAGACATCCTCATTTTCTCAGCTGAGAAGAAATTGTATGTTTTTCTGGTGAAACATTGGTTTCCATTAGGGTTTCTGGCTCTCTAGTGCTTCCTTCCATCAGCCGGCTTAGATTTGAGGCTAAAAACATAACTCTGCTGATCACAGGTCTCCATCATTACCAAAGAAAGAAAGTATTTGCATTTATATAGAAGTTTAATGATCTCAGGATGTACCAGAGTGTTTTACAGCCAATCAAATACTATTGAAATGTAATGTATTGTTGTAATGTGGGAAAAAAGGTGAAGAACACATAATAAAGACATTCCCCCTGCATGAAACTAGTGGAATCATCTGTTGATTTACAGTGAGACTCCTTAGCTCTCCTAACCCCAGCGTACCATCGAGTTCCGATGAATTCATGGTGTTGCTGGAAAGGAACTTCATGATGTGGCAAAGTAGCTGAGCCCAGGTTGCCTTTAAGTAACATTTCGAAAGCATGAAAACTTCCCAATGTCAGAATGCTTCAAACCTCTCAACCATCTTATAAAGAATAGCTAGCCATTTATATTAAATTTTCTTCATTCATCGCTTAAATGTGACCATATTTTACTTAAAATATGAACAGAAAACATGTTGGGAGCTTGTTAGATGTGATATTTGTCCAAGGAAAAAAGGAATTATTAGTTACTCAGTCAGATCCATTCAGCATATACGAGTCAAATCCAACAACTTCCTCATATGTTGGTTAGTTCCGCTGATTTAATGCTGGAGTTAAGCCCAGAAGGTCATGTGTTCAAAAACCTCTCAGCCCTTATATTCTTCCAAGGTGAATAAAATAAGTGTCATGTCTGAGGATGTGGGCAGGAAACTGGCAATCCCATACTTAATGGAGACCAATCCCTCTCCTTTGTATGCCATCCATTTATCTCCAGTTCTGTTCATCCAGAGCAGTATGGTGCAACCAGCTAGGACTGCATTATCAGTCTGGGTATGTTCCTTGGCTAATTGTCATATCAAACTGATTGGATAAGGGTTTTTTCTCATGAGACGAGCCAGAACGCATCAATAATGATGTCATTTCTGAGTTATCTACTCAGCCTCACTTATCACATTGCTGACCGTGAGATATCATTGCAATATCAGAAACCTTATCTGACTTTGTTTCTTTGAATTAGAAAGGATGTGACACACAGCAAAGGTGAGCTGGAGTAGGTAATATTCAGGTTCAATACAACGCTACCATGACCTTGGGGCATGTGTGTTAATGATGCTGGGAATTAAGGTATAGGTAAAGCACCTTACACGAATGAAAATTGCTATATTCCATCGTATTGGTTTGTTCATGGGCTAACAGGGACCAATAACACGCCGGTATGGTAAAAAGGGATGCACGTTCAGGGAGAGAATCAACTGAGAAAAATTAATTAATTAGAATAAGGCACAATGTAAAGAGTTGTGAATATGGACATCAAGGAAAGACAATTTGTAAAAAGTTGAAGAAATATATTCTCCTGAATCTGAATCAGTCCATAATTTCGGATAATGTCAACAAGAAGTTATATTTATGTAGCGCCTTTATCATAAGAAAACATCCGAAGGCACTTTACAGGAATGTTATAAAACAAAGTATGACACTGAGTCACATGAGATGTCAGATGACCAAAAGCTTGGTGAAAGAGGTAGGTTTTAAAAAGTGTCTTAAAGGAGGAGAGAGAGGTAGAGAGGCGGAGAGGTTTAGGGAGGGATTTCCAGAGCTTAGGGCCCAGGCAACTGAAGGCACAGCCACCAATGATGGAGCGATTAAAATCGGGGATGCTCAAGAGGCCACAATTAGAGGGCACAGATATCTCAGAGCTTTGTGGGGCTGGAGAAGATTACAGGAAAAATTGAAGAAAGCGATTGACAATGCCAATAGCTATTATTTGATGTGTACCAGCTACAAGATGCACTGCACAAATGCACCAAGACTCCTCAGACAGCACCTTCCAAACCCGCGACCTCTACCACCAAGAAGGGCAAGGGCAGCAGATGCAAGGGAACACCACCACTTGCAAGTTCCCTTGCAAGCCTCACATCATCCTGACTTGGAACTATTTCACCATTCCTTCACTGTCACTGGGTTAAAATCCTGGAACTCCCTCCCTAACAGCACTGTGGGTGTACCTACCCCAATGCACTGCAGCGGTTCAATAAGGAAGCTCACCGCCACCTTCTCAAGGGTAATTAGGGATGGGCAACAAATGCTGACCTTGCCAACCATGCCCACATACCATGAATGAATTTTCTGAAAATTTACTTTCGATTTCCTTGCAAGTCACTTTAACTCACTTGGTATCTCTCTTGCCTTCGCGCCTCTGAAGGTTATAGATTCAAATCCTAGTTAAGGACTTCAGCAAATAACTCTGATTGTACTGAAGGTGTGCTGCACTGTCACAGGCACTATTCTTGAGTGAAAGTGGTAAACAGAGGCCCCTTGTTTGGCTGTTCCAACAATCCATGTGGATGTTGCAAATTTCTCAGTGCTAGTTAATGAGTAGAGATCTCAAGTGGTGTCCTGGGGAACATTACACACTTAATCAAAAACATTAATTTGTTATTCAATCTCATTATTGTTTGTAGGATCTCACAACCAGCTTGAAGTGGGTTATGAGACTGGCTTTCTTCCTTGGATAAGTGTCATATCCAATATATTATGGAGGATGTTGTACAAAATGGCTGCCACATTTGCTAATGTAACAGCAATCAATGGTTTAAAAAGTACATCTTTGTACAAAGTGCATTGAGATGTCTGTGAGAGATGTGATCAGATATTAATCCAACACAACCCTTTCCTTCTTTCACAATTGCAAGGATATTGTATTTGAACAATGAGGGAGAATCTGATTATAGGAACGAGTGAGGTGGGGCAGTGATTATCCATAGGGACAGTGAGTGGGAGCAGTGCTTATCTATAGGGACAGTGAGGGGGAGCGGTGATTATCTATAGGGACAGTGAGGGGGAGCAGTGATTATCTATAGGAAACAGTGAGGGGGAGCAGTGATTATCTATAGGGACAGTGAGGGGGAGCGGTGATTATCTATAGGGACAGTGAGTGGGAGCAGTGATTATCTATAGGGACAGTGAGGGGGAGCAGTGATTATCTATAGGGAACAGTGAGGGGGAGCAGTGATTATCTATAGGGAGCAGTGAGGGGGAGCGGTGATTATCTATAGGGAACAGTGAGGGGGAGCAGTGATTATCTATAGGGACAGTGAGGGGGAGCGGTGATTATCTATAGGGACAGTGAGTGGGAGCAGTGATTATCTATAGGGACAGTGAGGGGGAGCAGTGATTATCGATAGGGACAGTGAGTGGGAGCAGTGATTATCTATAGGGACAGTGAGGGAGAGCAGTGATTATCTATAGGGAACAGTGAGGGGGAGCAGTGATTATCTATAGGGAGCAGTGAGGGGGAGCGGTGATTATCTATAGGGAACAGTGAGGGGAGCAGTGATTATCTATAGGGAACAGTGAGGGGGAGCAGTGATTATCTATAGGGACAGTGAGTGGGAGCAGTGCTTATCTATAGGGACAGTGAGGGGGAGCGGTGATTATCTATAGGGACAGTGAGTGGGAGCAGTGATTATCTATAGGGACAGTGAGGGGGAGCAGTGATTATCGATAGGGACAGTGAGTGGGAGCAGTGATTATCTATAGGGACAGTGAGGGAGAGCAGTGATTATCTATAGGGAACAGTGAGGGGGAGCAGTGATTATCTATAGGGAGCAGTGAGGGGGAGCGGTGATTATCTATAGGGAACAGTGAGGGGAGCAGTGATTATCTATAGGGAACAGTGAGGGGGAGCAGTGATTATCTATAGGGTGCAGTGAGGGGGAGCAGTGATTATATATAGGTGCAGTGAGGGGGAGCAGTGATTATCTATAGGGAGCAGTGAGGGGGAGCATTAGTTATCTATAGGGAACAGTGAGGGGGATTGGTGATTATCTGTAGGGAGCAGTGAGGGGGAGCAGTGATTATCAATAGGGACGAGTGAGGGGGAGCAGTGATTATCTATAGGGTGCAGTGAGGGGGAGCAGTGATTATCTATAGGGAGCAGTCAGTGGGAGCACTGATTATCTATAGGGAACAGTGAGGGGGATTGGTGATTATCTGCAGGGAGCAGTGAGGGGGAGCAGTGATTATCCATAGGGACAGTGAAGGGGAGCAGTGATTATCCATAGGGACAGTGAGGGGGAGCAGTGATTATCTATAGGGTGCAGTGAGGGGAGCAGTGATTATCTATAGGGAGCAGTGAGGGGGAGCAGTGATTATCCATAGGGACAGTGAGGGGGAGCAGTGATTATCTATAGGGACGAGTGAGGGGGAGCAGTGATTATCTATAGGGTGCAGTGAGGGGGAGCAGTGATTATCTATAGGGAGCAGTCAGTGGGAGCATTGATTATCTATAGGGAACAGTGAGGGGGATTGGTGATTATCTGTAGGGAGCAGTGAGGGGAGCAGTGATTATCCATAGGGACAGTGAGGGGGAGCAGTGATTATCCATAGGGACAGTGAGGGGGAGCAGTGATTATCTATAGGGACAGTGAGGGGGAGCAGTGATTATCTAAAGGGAACAGTGAGGGGGAGCAGTGATTATCTATAGGGACAGTGAGGGGGAGCAGATTATCTATAGGGACGAGTGAGGGGGAGTGGTGATTATCTATAGGGACAGTGAAGGGGAGCAGTGATTATCTATCGGGACAAGTGAGGGGGAGCCGTGATTATCTATAGGGACAGTGAGGGGGAGCTGTGATTATCTATAGTGAGGGGGAGCAGTGATTATCTATAGGGAACAGTGAGGGGGAGCTGTGATTATCTAAAGGGAGCAGTGAAAGGGAGCAGTGATTATCTATAGGGAGCAGTGAGGGGGAGTGGTGAGTATCTATAGGGAGCAGTGAGGGGGAGCAGTGATTATCTATAGGGACAGTGAGGGGGAGCAGTGATTATCTATAGGGAACAGTGAGGGGGAGCAGTGATTATCTATAGGGAACAGTGAGGGGGAGCAGTGATTATCTATAGGGACAGTGAGGGGGAGCAGATTATCTATAGGGACGAGTGAGGGGGAGTGGTGATTATCTATAGGGACAGTGAAGGGGAGCAGTGATTATCTATCGGGACAAGTGAGGGGGAGCAGTGATTATCTATAGGGACAGTGAGAGGGAGCAGTGATTATCTATAGGGACAGTGAAACGGAGCATTGATTATCTATAGGGAACAGTGAGGGGGAGCTGTGATTATCTATAGTGAGGGGGAGCAGTGATTATCTATAGGGAACAGTGAGGGGGAGCTGTGATTATCTAAAGGGAGCAGTGAAAGGGAGCAGTGATTATCTATAGGGAGCAGTGAGGGGGAGCGGTGAGTATCTATAGGGAGCAGTGAGGGGGAGCAGTGATTATCTATAGGGAGCAGTGAAAGGGAGCAGTGATTATCTAAAGGGAGCAGTGATTATCTATAGGGAACAGTGAGGGGGAGCAATGATTATTTATAGGGAGCAGTGAGGGGGAGCAGTAATTATCAAGGGGGAGATATTGGAATATTGTGTGCAGTTCTGGTCCCCGTGACTGAGGAAGGATATACTTGCCAATAGATGGAGTGTAGTGGAGGTTCACCAGACTGTTTCCTGGGATGATGGGATTGTCCTATGAGGAGAGATTGGGTAGACTGAGCCTGTATTCTCTGGAGTTTAGAAGAATGAGAGGTGATCTCATAGAAACGTACAAAATTCTTAAAGGGATAGACAGGGTACGTGCAGAAAGGATGTTTCCCCTGGCTGGGGAGTCGAGAACAAAGAGACACAATCTCAGAATAAAGGGCAAGCCATTTAGGACTGAGAGGAGGAGGAACCTCTTCACACAGAGGGTGGTGAATCTTTGGATTTCTCTGCCCCAGGGGGCTGTGGCGGCTCAGTCATTGAGTATGTTCAAGACAGAGATCGATAGATTTCTTGTTGCTAATGACATCAAGGGATATGGGGATAGTGCGGGAATACGGCATTGAGCTAGATGATCAGCCATGATCTAGAATGGCGGAGCAGGCTCGAAGGGCTGAATGGCCTCCTCCTGCTCCTTATGTTCCTATGTTCCGTCCTATTGGTTTTCAATATGAGCAGTGAGGGGGAGCATTAACTATCAACAGATTGCAATGATTATTTATAGGGAGCAGTGATTATCTATAGGGACCAGTGAGAGTGCCCATTGATTGTCTATAGAATGCAGTGATTATCTATAGGGAGCAGTGATTATCTATAGGGACCAGTGAGAGTGCCCATTGATCGTCTATAGGAAGGAGTGATTATCTATAGGGAGCAGTGAAGGTGCCCATTGATTGTCTATAGGAAGGAGTGATTATCTATAGGGACCAGTGAGAATGCCCATTGATTGTCTATAGGAAGGAGTGATTATCTATAGGGAGCAGTGATTATCTATAGGGACCAGTGAGAGTGCCCATTGATTGTCTATAGGAAGTAGTGATTATCTATAGGGAGCAGTGATTATCTATAGGGACCAGTGAGAGTGCCCATTGATTGTCTATAGAATGCAGTGATTATCTATAGGGAGCAGTGATTATCTATAGGGACCAGTGAGAGTGCCCATTGATTGTCTATAGAATGCAGTGATTATCTATAGGGAGCAGTGATTATCTATAGGGACCAGTGAGAGTGCCCATTGATTGTGTATAGGAAGCAGTGATTATCTTTAGGGTGGAGTGAGGTGAGAGCATTGACTATAGGAAGCAGTGATTATCTATAGGGACCAGTGAGAATGCCCATTGATTGTCTATAGGAAGTAGTGATTATCTATTGGGAGTAGTAAGGTGGGAGAACTATTGGAAGTTCCTTTCAAGTGACAATATGAATCAGATCCGTGTTTGTAAGCAGCTCTCTCGAGCGCTTTTATGATGCTCTGATGGGGAGGTGACTCTCGTAGTGAGTATAGTTTGTTGGTGAGCTAGGAGGATGTGTCAACCAGCAGTCAGGTCTTTAGCCTCACCCAAACTCAGACTTGCTGGCCAGCTACACCAGAGGAGTCGGAAATGCTTCCTATGGATGAATTTTGTTCTCTAGTTGGAGGCGGGTTCATTGGCATGGGGAGCTGGAGAAATGCCGCCGAGCTGTCTGCCACGGAACCCGGCGCCGTAACGCTGTTTGCCAATTTTGCCGGAGGCGGGGACGTACTGTGGCGGCACTGACGCCCCAATGCATCGTCATTTAAATGTTATAAATACTGCTTTAAATAAACTTGAATCTCATTCCCCATGATCCAACAAAGCGTTCTCAATTCTGTGCGTGGTGTGCGACACTCACGTGCCTTCAGTTTCTCGACTTTCAAAAGCTGGCACTACCGAGGTGAGAGCCCTCGGTGCCGCGAAAGGGAAACTAACCTCACTGGAGTTTTTTTTAGGGGAAGTGGGCTTTGAAGCAGCCATTGCCGCTATGCTGAATCTGCAAGGGGCTTGCTTGTGAATGGAGGGGAGGGGCCACCCTTGTTCTGACATCTGATATCGTCAGAATGATGCCTGGGGGGCTGTTTGCTGAGTGACAAATTTATTGCAAACCACAGAGCTGTTCATTTAATAAGCTGCGACTCAATGCTCGGAGAGACTAAATGCAGGGCCAAGATGGTGCCAGCACCTACTCCAATATCAAGTGACGCTGTGAATGGCATCTCCATTGCCGCCCCCGCCAAGTGAGTGGGGGGGGGGGGGGGGGGGGAACGGTCGCCTCCATTGTGCAAAATGGCCGACCGCCGCGTAAGCGTTGACGTTACAGGCGGGACTGCCTGCCATTTTGCACACCCACCACCACTCCCGCCGGTGGGATCAGAAAACCCAGCCTGATGCACGGGATTATAAGACATCCCTGGCCCAACAGTAAATGAGATACTTGTAAGATATAAATGAAAATCTATTGTGCTGGTAGATAGCACTTCTCTGATTTTGAATGACATCCCCCCCATGTCATTTCAGTGGCACCTGTTAGATACAGTCGACATCATTCAGAAAAAAACATGCTACTTAACCCAAATAATTGCTGAATATTGCACTTCTTTTGTTGCAGTGGTGTGTGAAAGCATTGCTGATTTTGGCTGCAATGATGGAGATAAGAATATGTTCAGCATGACACAAAGCAGCAATCAGTCTGCCTGCAGATCTGTGCATCTGTTTAGTGTTGCAGGGCCCTCTATCGGACAAACATGATATCACTGAGAGTCCTCTGGACAGTTTGAGATTTGCAGTTTTTGAATATATAGCAGAGTTTTACTTGGAGCCTGTGCACCTGATGACTGCCTTTGTCCCTGCCGACACGGAGATGTCCGGCCAGCACCCTGGCAGCAGCAGACACGCGGTCTGGATCTCCAGGGAGCTTACACTGCGGAGCGTGTTGTAAAGGGCCAGGCGGGAAGCCTCACCCACCATTCGCTAGAAAATATCTTCACAAAGGAATTCATGATGTGCGTGGCCTCGGTGGTGATGCTGACATCAGGGTGAACCAGCTCCATCATAAGACCATAAGATCTTCTACCTTACTCCACTTTCCCACCCTATCCCCATATCCCTTGATTCCCTCAGTGCTCAGGAGTTATCGATCACTTTGCAGATGCACATGGAGTGACTCTCCCTCCTTGACTTTCTCCACCTCTTAGGTGGAGGTTTCCTTCTGCCCCTCTTGGGAGCTGCTTTCTTCTCCTCGGGCATTTTCAGTTGAGAGTTAGCAGTGTGGTTCCAGTAGCAAGCACCCATACTAATATCTCCCATGGACACCCATTTGCAATGGTTTCTGGGGATAAACCAAAATTTAATTTCAGTTTACTGTTGAATCTCCACTGCGGTGCACAAAGGATTTAAACATAATTGTTTTGTCATTTAATCATCTCTTAACCTGTGCTCCAACCCACGCAATCTTTACACGCACTGTAATATTTGTGTTTGGCAAGGAAACAATGTGTATAAGATGCTGGGCCTATCTGACCTGTGCTCTGTAATGCAATTAAGGGTTAACCTGACAAGCTTGTGCTTCCATGCTGGAGTTTTGCACTTGCAACTTTGGTTGAGTTCCTGAATTCCTGTTCTCAAGAGTGAGGATCCACAGTGAGGGTGTGATTCCCTTCAGCGTCAGCGGGACTCACTGAAGTCACTCTCACCTCTAAAACAGTAGGCTGTGGGTTCAAAGCCTGACTTGAGAATCTAATCTAGACTGATATTTCAGTGCAGTACTGAGGGAGTGCTGTATTCTCAGAGGGGCTGCCCCTTTGAGTGAATTGTTAGCTTGAGGCCATGCCTATCACTTTGGACGGATGTTAAAACCACATTGGGTGTTTCAAAGGAGAGCTAAGTGGTGTTACATTTATCCTTCAACCAATGTCACCAAAGAGAGATTAGTTGTTTATTTGCTTTGTTGCTGTTTGTGGGATCTTGCCATGTAAAAACAAAAATGATTGCTGTGTTTAATCACGTGACAGTGGCAAACTGCTTCAAAATAATATGCTGTTTGCAAAGTTCTTTGGCATGTTTCTGAGAGATTTGTTGAAGTGCTGTACAATGGAATCTGTTTTGATGCATTTATATTCCAGAACTGGATCTCGTTGCTGTGGGACATCCTCCTGTTTACATTGTAGTACAGTTTCGACAGCAGTCAGCGCAGAACAGAACACAGCTGCCATTGTTTGGAAGTTGCGATTTGCAGCCAAACTGCTGGCAGCCATTCCTTCACCAGTGGCTCGGGAAAGTCAATCCACATTAGTGAGACATCAGTGTTTGGAATGGATGGACTGACTTGTTCAATTGCTGGGGCTGCTCTCTTCCACCCCGATTCTGTTTAAGTTGCTGTAAGGGAGGGGCGGTCACTGGAGGCGCTTGTGCAAAACTATCCGTACTGACAGAGCATCCCACCTCCCCAGGCACAGGTCCCATCTTGGAAGGTCCTGAGGTTGTGAAAGGTGCTATACAAATGCAAGTCTTTCTTTCTTTACACCGTGTTAGCAGTGAAGTGACAAAGTAAATTTTGTGTCACTGTGTTCAGTGTGTAACAGAGCAACCAAAATACAGGGTTCATCCTACGCATACCCATTGCACTTCAGTGGCATTAAAACCAAAGTGAAGTATTGCTCCATCTAGCTGGGAGAGAGGAAGAAACTACCCCTTGTCCAGGTTCAGGGTGTGCTTGCTGAACTGTGATGTTGGACAGCCTCATGCATCTAGACTGGACTGGGCTGTGCTGGCTGGAATCGGCTTCGTTGCTTGAAGTACGATGTATTGCGTTGCACTGTGTATCCCAATCTCAAATGAACAAAGGTTTGGAATTTGGCCTGGGGTTTGATTGCTTTATGTTGCATTCGATGTCATTAAATAAGGTGATACGGGAGCAATGAGAAAAATGCAGTAAGTATTTCAAGCAATTTAGATGCAGTGAGAACTAATTCTGAGTAAGTCTGTGGTTGATGCAGGTTCATATCCAATTGCTTTCTTTGTCTGGGGATTTGGTGGTGTTCTGGTTTTGGTACTACTCCAGTAACCCCGAAGTCATGAGTTCAAATCTCACCAGCATGAGACAAGTAACTTGTGAGCTAGTACCAGAAAAATAACCATAAGAAATATATGCTGAGACTGTGAAGTAAATATCAGCGCTGCCTGGGTCCTAAGCTGTAGAATTCTGTTCCTAAATCTTTTATCCTTTAAGACACTCCTTAAAACTATTTCTTTGACCAAGTTTTTGGTCATCTGACTTGGTCTCATTATCTTGTTTTGTAATGTCCCTTTGAAGCACCTTAACATTTTATTACCTTTTCTTTGGGCCTCCTTATCTCGAGAGACAATGGGTAAGCGCCTGGAGGTGGTCAGTGGTTTGTGGAGCAGCACCTGGAGTGGCTATAAAGGCCAATTCTAGAGTGACAGGCTCTTCCACAGGTGCTGCAGAGAAATTTGTTTGTCGTGGCTGTTGCACAGTTGGCTCTCCCCTTGCGCCTCTGTCTTTATTCCTGCCAACCTTATTACTTTAAAGGTGCTATATAAATACACATTGGTGTTGTTTGCCAAAGCTTTTATCAAAGAGCTGGATTTTAAGGAGGGGCTTAAAAGATGGTCAGGGAAGTGATGAGGTGAAGGGACTTACAGAACACAGAGGTGAAAGGAAGGGAAGGAGATTTGGGAAAGGAAACTTGCCGGCCTTACCCATGATTCCAGTCCCCCAACCTGTGACTGACACTTGTCAATGGCCCCCACATCCCAAGAACAAATAAATCTGCCTATATTTTTTTTTAAATACACTTGCAATAATAGTTAATAAAATGTATTTTGGGCAATCACATGTCCAAAGTTGTTGTGCTCCTAAAAGATGACGTTAACGTAATTGGCTTGCTTATAAAATCAGCATGATCTGTAACATCAGATAACTTTATTAGTGATTAAGGTAACAGGATTTAAAGTTAGAAGCTTCTATCACTTCCTGAAGGTCTTGCCGGGGTACAGTTAGGGTTGCCAACGCTCCAGGTTTGTCCTTTGAGTCTCGAGCTATTAACAATTAATCTCTTGAACATTGCTGCAAGGAACCTGTAGGAAATACAACAGCCAATTTGCAAATCGTACAAATGCCACAATCAGCAATGTGACGACTGGATAATTTGTTTTTTTAGTGATGTTGGTTGAGAGATAAATAGTGGTCAGGGCACTGAGGAGAACTCTCCTACAATTCTTTGAAATAGTGCCGGGGATCTTTTACATCCAACTGAGAGGGCCTCAGTTTAATCTCTCAACTGAAAGACAGCACCTCCAACTGTGTAGATTGCCCTCACTGTTGCACTGGACATGGATTATTTACACAAGTCCCTGGTATGGAATTTGAATCCATGATCTTCTGACTCCAAGGCTAGCATCCTTCCATTGCACCATGGCTGACACTGTTGTAGTGTTGCTGATGAGAGAGTGGGTGGCCAAGACATATGGTGGCAGCAGGTATAGGAAACTGCCGCTTTAATAAATAGAAATGAAGGCAACTTTCTTTGTGCTGGTAAAAAGCAAGTAAGACAAGGTCCTGTGCTGAGAGAAGGGGGCATTAAGCAGTTCTACAAGCTGAAGGAGCTTTTTCCCCGCCCCCCCCCCCCCCTTCTAGATGCTTTATCCAAGTTGTTGAGACAGAGAAAGTTGAAATATCTCAGCACATCTGTTCTTGTGCTTGTAACCAATCAGTCCCCTCAAGCAACAGCTTGACATGCTGAAACAATCAAGTATTTGTGTCGTACTTTGCACATATGTAATAACTTCCATTGGGAAAACAGCTTCTTGCTGCAGGGTATGTTTAAGATAAAGATTATGGCATTATCTTATTAGTACTCAGTGTTTGCAGTGTGGCCCAAATGTGTGGGCAATCTATAGACAATGGCAAACATTTTAACTGGTTCCATTGCTCTGTTCACCAAACAAGACCAATAACATTCATCCACCTGATTTATTGTTCTATTTTATGCTAATGTTATTTATATTGTATTGTCAATGTGCAACACGAGTGGATGCTGAATACCGTTCAACCATATTGTGCTGCAGGGCCTAATTGTCCTTGAGGATTTCCAATGAGTGAAAGATTTCTTTGCAAGAGAAATGAACTTGCAACCGATTCTAATAAATTGTGAATATCAAACTGTCACACCAGTTGTAAGAGATTTACGAGCCTGATCATAGCAGTCAGGGTGGAGGATCCAGGAGTTCAGAGAGAAGATTGTGGAGGTCAGAGTGATCATGGTGGTCGGGGAGGGGAGATCTGGATCATGGGGCAAGGAAGACTGATCATGAAAAGGGAAGCAGGTTAGCTTGAGGGGGAAGCACCCCCTGCTCCACTTGCCCCACATGCAGTGCTGGAAAGACATTTACCTGCTGGATCCGGTCATTCTCACCTCCCTTCAGCTGTTGGGTTTCCCAAGTGCTGGGAAGCCTGGCCCACAGCAATTAAAAGTAAAAATCAGGTAAAATTTGGTGCATGCAGCCACATTAACATGTTTAAATGACTGACTCAACTCTCAGGAGCAGGTTAGTCGCCTGCACCCCAACCTGCCTCCATTAAGATCATAAGAAATAGGAGCACGAGTAGGCCATTCAGCCCCTCGAGCCTGCTCCGCCATTAAAAAGATCATGGCTGATCTGATTGTGGCCTTAACTCCGCTTTCCTTCCAGTTAAAAGTGGACATGGGTACACTGGAGGTGGGTTGAGGTCGGTTTCAAATCTTTCAAATTTTAACTTTCCCTCTGTCTCCCACCCATCCTGGGATGGGGGTTAAAATTCACCCCCCCCCCCCCACCCCCCCACCACCCCCGTGTTTTGAAGCTGCTCGCTGCCATGATTTTGCTGGTAGATCATTAATTGCACGGAAAATGAGCATTTCTTACTTTTATTATAGGTGAATTTTGGACCCTGTCATCACTTAATTCCCAGTCCAATGGTAATTGAAAGATTGCCAATAGCGACTCGATTTACCTAATACTGCCTTCAGTTCAGCAGTTCAGGTGTTATGTACATCAGTCTGGATTCTCTTCTTTTTACTCTCCTTCTGAAGGATCTCTGCTGATGTCCATAAAATAAAAACAAGAAATGCTGGAAATACTCAGCAGATCTGTCGGCACCTGTGGAGAGAGAGGAGAGTTAACGTTTCAGGTCAGTGACCCTTCATCAGAACTGGCAAATATTAGAAATGTAATAGGTTTTAAACAAGTAAAGTGGGGGCGGGGCATAGAAAGCAATGAAGGTGAACAAGGTAAAAGAGACAAACGAAAATCCCATCGGAGAGAAGAGCAGAACTTCTTCAAGGTAGGCATTCCTGGAAGAGAAGTGACAGTGAATTAAACACTAAAATAAAAGTTAAATACTGCAGATTCCACACACTCCAACATCCTTCAGTATTCCCATTATATACGTGTGATCCTTGGTCGCAAGTGGAAGTCAGATCACAGGGACATCACATTCAGGCCTGAACTGCATTTACTTCCACCAGGGAATGCTTGATAGAACTCTGGAACCAAAATAGATCAAGTTTGCATCTGATGTTTCCCTCCACATGAGCCACATATTTTAACCCTCCTCTCCTGCTTGCATCATTT
Source organism: Heterodontus francisci (assembly GCF_036365525.1). Lineage (NCBI taxonomy): Eukaryota > Metazoa > Chordata > Chondrichthyes > Heterodontiformes > Heterodontidae > Heterodontus > Heterodontus francisci. The sequence goes on along the minus strand of NC_090407.1, from coordinate 7,553,982 downwards.
GCCTTTTAATATGTCCCTTTTAGAGCAACTATCTCATTCCTTTTTTGAAAGTATTAATGACAACGTCAACAGACAATTCCAACACTAACCATTTATTGTGTGATCATCTTAAATTTTTGCCTCCTTGTTGCCATCTGACTGATCGATCAGAGTCATCTGTCACTCCACCTCCTTTTGCATCCTTCTGTTGTCTATCTGGTTCCTTTCAATTTTGTCAACTCCAGCGAACAAAGCCCTAATTTCACAAGTCTCTCTTCAGAATGTGACCCCATGCTACTGATTCTACACTACTTCTTTTTCATTGGATTTCAATCCTTTCTACAATGGGGTGAGGCAATTCTGCCCAGCAGCTTTGAAGAGTCTGTCCACAACTTTTGAAAAGTGTTAGATAACTTCTGTAGTTGCAAAGAAAGGAATAATATGGAAAGCAATTACATAAAATAGTATAGCATAGCAGCTTATTTAATTAGTGGAAAATGTATTATTTTCTATTACAGAGAGGAGATTGCTAAGTCCAGTAACTACTGTAAAGATACTACTACAGTCTACTTGTTCTGTCCCTGTTTAATGAATGTGTTTAGCGGTTAAAATCTAAGACAAGGTCTACTGTAGTGTTATTCTGCTGCCTTACCAAGATAACAACAATTTGCTTTCATATGAGCACCCTTAACATAATAAAACATCCCAAGGTGCTTCACAGGAGCATTATAAAACAAACTGTGACACTGAGCCACATAATGAGATGTTGGGACAGGTGAGTGAAAGCTTGGTCAAAGAGCTAGGTTTTAAGGAGAAGAGTTAGAGAAGCGGAGAGGTTTAGGGAGGGAATTCCAGAGTTCAGGGCCCAGGCAGCTGAAGGCATGACTGCCAATGGTGGAGCAATTAAAATTGGTGATGCTGAAGAGGCCAGAATTGGAGGAGCGCAGAGGTCTTCGAGGTGGTTCTGGAGGAGATTACAGAGATACAGAGGGCGGCACAGTGGCGCAGTGGTTAGCACTGCAGCCTCACAGCTCCAGGGACCCGGGTTCAATTCTGGGTACTGCCTGTACGGAGTTTGCAAGTTCTCCCTGTGTCCGTGTGGGTTTTCACCGGGTGCTCCGGTTTCCTCCCACATCCAAAGACTTGCAGGTGATAGGTAAATTGGCTGTTGTAAATTGCCCCTAGTGTAGGGAGGGAATATGGGATTACTGTAGGGTTAGTATAAATGGGTGGTTGTTGGTCGGCACAGACTCGGTGGGCCGAAGGGCCTGTTTCAGTGCTGTATTTCTAAATAAATAAAAGATAGGGAGAGGGGAGGCCATGGGGGAATTTGGAGGAGAATCCCAGAACAGAACTTGAGATATAGCTGAAATAAGTTAAAAAAAAGGATTCTCTGTTTGTTACCCAGGCATGCTATAAATTTTACATAGGCATCAATGGAGGTTAGGGGTAATTTTAGCTTTGAGTGATGGTGCAGAACGTGCGATATCGATTCACTCGGCTGTTCTCCATCTCTCCCGAGTTTTAGTTCCTTTCACTTTTTCACTTTGTGTAACAGGCAGCGAAATCAATATTGTTGTACACTATCATCTGTGATCAAAAATACCCGGACTCTGGGGCATGGGGGGAACTAGAGCTTATCTACAAGAGAAGTCGGAAGTATGGAAACTAAAAATATCTAGGGTGCAAACACGGTAAAAGAAGCCCAAAAGCGTAACAGTGGTGGTCTCTCTCATTTGTCTACAGATTGCATCCTCAATTCCCTTTCCACGCTTGGGCAGCCTATAATATACTCGATCAGGAGGCCAAATGAGAACCTTGGCTGATTTTTTTCCCTTCTAAACCTAGGCCAACTGTAATGGCTCCATCTCCAGTTGAGATCATCAAATTCAGTACAGAGCAAGAATAAAACTTCAGAGCTTGTTTCTCTGCATGGCCCCCTGGATAAAGTCACTGAGCCACCAGGGAACCTCTGCCTACTCCATAAGAAGTGAAATATTTAACTCTCATCTCACAACAAAAAGAAAATCCACCCAGTGTTATCCCCTATGCACAAAGTATTGCCAGAATGTCATACTGAATCATAAAGTAAATGTATACTTAAATCATGGGATACAATTAGCAGCAGGATAGGTTTGGTAAGAGGCCGTATTAAATCAACAGGATGTGGTTTACAGCATTGAAAGCGAATGTGGAAAATATTACATTGGTGAGAATTGCAGAACAGTATCACCAAGATCATAGCGTGTGAAAGAATACAGTCATACAGTAGATCAATCAGTGAGTGACTCACAAATGGCATCAGCAATAAGAACATTTTACCTTATCACTGACATCGCAGGTAGCAGTTGGATTCAAATGTCCCATATGCAATGCCACAAACAAACCCTCCCACTCGTCCCTCTCTCAAAGAGTTGACATTTAAACAGCTGCCTACCTGTAATGTTCTCATGAAAAGCATTCAGTGGATTGATTGATTCTGGAATTCAAGAACAAGGGCGTTTTTTTTTTGATAAACTGTTCAAAACTCTACAAAGGCAAGACCTCATGTTATATCCAAGGATTCTGAGGGAAACCAAGGGAGGATAGCAAAAACTATAATTTTCCAGAGAAAACCCAGCCCTATCCCCTTGATGCTCAACAGCGTTCAACAACGAGTACCTCACTATCAATATCCCCCATTGACCAGAAGCTGAACTGGATGGGCTCTCTCAACTACAACAGCAGGTAGAGGCTGGGCACTCACCTGGACGGGTCACCACAGCAACATTTCAGAAACTTGGCGCCATCCAAGATTAAGTTGTTCACTTGACGTGTTGCCCTTTCGCTGGATTCATTATCCACCTTCTCCATCATCAGCGCACTGTGGCTGCTGCAGTATGTTTGATCTACAGAACACACTGCAACAACTCAGCAAGTTTACTTCAATAGCAATTCCCTCACATGTGACCTCTAACACAAAGAAAGACAACAGCAGCAATGTCATCGGAACACCACCACCTTCGCATTCCCCCCCATGCTATCCTGACTTGGACATGTAATGCCATTCTTTCATGATCACAGGATCAGAATCCTGGAATTTCCTACTTAATATCATCACAAGGACTGCAGCAATTCAGAGAAAGCCAACCGCTTTCACTTCTGTGTAACAAGGAATGGGCAAAAAATGCAACCTTGCCTTTATCCCAAGAATATTTTTCTCATAAGTAAAAATAGAGAAAAGTGATGCACCTTTAATGGTAAGATGTTAAATGGATTGGGGGAGCAGGAGGACCTTGGTGTACAGATAAATGTGTCATTAAAAGTGACAGTGCAAGTAGATAAGATCATTAAAGAGATAAATGGAATCCTTGAAGCAGTGAATACAAAAGTGAGGAGATCTTGCTGAACTTGCACAGGACTTTAATGAGGCCACACTGGAGGCAACCCATTATAGGAAGGAAATGAAAGCAATGGAAAAGGTGCAGCCCAAATTATTAAGGAATTACCAGGAATTAGGGGCGATGATTCTAAGTTTAGACTCGAGAAGGTAGAGTTTCTTTCACTGTAGCAGAGAAGGTTACTGTGTATCCTCATGGGGTCTTGAAGATTACAAAGGATTATTACATAGTAACAACAACAAGAAATGCTGGAATCACTCAGCAGGTCTGGCAGCATCTGTAGAAAGAGAAGCAGAGTTAACGTTTCGGGTCAGTGACCCGAAACGTTAACTCTGCTTCTCTTTCCACAGATGCTGCCAGACCTGCTGAGTGATTCCAGCATTTCTTGTTTTTGTTTCAGATTTCCAGCATCCGCAGTATTTTGCTTTTATTACGTAGTAACAGATTGTCTCCACTGGTTAACAAGATGGTAAAAATTTAAAATAATCAAAATGAAATTAAAAGGCAGGTTGGAAGAAATCTCTTTCTACAGATGATGGTTAGAATGTGGAATTCTCTGCCACAAACTATTGTCCACATATTCTTTGAAAAGGAAATTGACACTTGCTTGAAAAAGTGGATTGTTAAAGGGTATAGGGAGTGTGCAAGAGGTAGGATTATAGGTGGATTGTTTGGAGAAAGATGCTGATAGAGACTTGATGGGCACCCTCTGTGCTGCAGCTGTCTATGATTCTAGTCTGGTACAAACTGGTATGTCTGATGTTACTGTGCCATAGAGACAGGAATGGAAAATGGTACAAACAAAAACAAGGTAAAGAGACAATATAGCAGCACAACAGGTTTAAACATTATCAAGAAAAGGCTAAACAAAATACATTATTAAATGCATTATTTATCCGAAGGCCACGGTGAGTGAATACACCAGCCAGCGTGATGTTGAGCTGGACAAACACAAAGGTCCCAGCTCTAGAGTCTGCACTGATTTAGCTAATCTCAGTTGAGCAGTGGTAGTGATGATACAGTTGGCCTCAGTTCCAGGATTCATTTGCTTGGTTGTTAATGTGTCAGCTGTGACTCAGTTGGTAGCACTCTTGCCTCTTAGTTTGAAGGCTGTGGGTTCAAGTCATACTCCAAGAGCTGAGCCTAAAAAACAATCTAAGCTGAAACACCAGTCAGAGGTGCCTTCCTGTGGATGAAATGTCAAACTGAGGTGCTGTCCATCCACTCGGGTAGGCATGAAAGATCTGATGCCACCATTTTGAAGAAGAGCAGGGGAATTATCACCGGTGTCCTGGCCAATATTTATCCTTCAATCAACATCATTGAAATCAGATTATCTGGTCATTATCTCATTACTGTTTGTGGGAGCTTGCAGTGCGCAAATTGGTTGCCAAGTTTCCCACATCGCAATAGCGACTACACTTCAAAACTACTTCATTGGCTGTAAAGCGTTTTGGGACATCCTGAGGTCATGAAAAGCGCTATATAAATGCAAGTCTGTCTTTCTTTCTAATGCACATGTGTCAATATCATTTGAGGATTGAAGCTGGCTTAACTTAATATCCCATTCTTATCTTTCCATCTTCATCATCAACTCGCCTGCTAACATCCATTGAATTGTCCCTGATGAGTGGCCATTGCAATAGGTATCAAAGGTCATCACTTAGGGAAACTACACCCCAGCCCAGTTCACCACCTTCAGAAGATATGGGGAGGTCAGTGGTAAGAAATACCCAGGAAGGGGTTAAATGTTATTACTATGGGGTTTAGCTAACATCATAAACCATCCAAGGTTTGGTCTCCTGGCTTATGATGTCATTTGAATCCCTCAATTGATTTCATTGCCTTGTAACTCCCTGCAAGACAATTATTATTGTTCCTGTTGCCTTTGGTTCTTGTCAGACCATGTGTTGATACCCAGTGTGGCGCTTGGAATATTCCAAAGAGCTGTACAAACATTCATCTTGGTATTTGAAGCTTTAGCTTGTATCTGTCATATCTTAATGCCTGCAAAGTCGATCTTTTCAGGGAAACTGTAGTGCAGAAAGCAAATTAATTTCATGTGCCTGGAGCTCAGAACTGCAGGCTGAACAAAAATGCTGTAATTGGATGCGCAATGGGAATTATTCTTGGAAGCAACTGGAATCAAATCCAAGGAATGTGCAAAAAAGGTAAAAATTCTCAATTGTCTGGAACAAACTTGCTAGGTTTCCATGGAGACAGTTGCCACAGGAGTAAAAACAAACGGTATTAGCTTCCAAAATAGTGACCCTCCTGATTTCCATCCATTGGCAGTAGATGTACAAGAGCTAGATTTCCTTGTGTTATATGGGTACAGTTATGGTTTTGGCAAAGATATCTGGAGTAACATTATAAAGAATTACATGACAAGAGTTTAGTGCATGCATAGTTACCAGGACTTTGAATATTTTCCAGGGACACTGTGGTGTGCAAAAACACATTCTTTACTCCCAGACATCACACAGCAAAAAACAAAAAACTGCCATAGGAGATCCAGTTATGTTCAGATCTGGTTCCTTTGGATATTTCCAGGTACTGATAAACATGCCGAACTGCATTTATATATAATGCCCCAAGATGGTGTTAAAGGATCACAAACTACCCAAGGTTTTCATATTCTGTTTTCTTTTTTTTTATTTCCAAAATATACTTTATTTATAAAAATCTGTAAAGATTACATTGCCAAACAGTTTCAAAACAGCACCAAAAAATACAAACATTGCAAGGGAGATCAGTTTCCTTCAATACTGTCATGAGTTTCTTCCCAACCCTTCCGTTTCACAATTGTCATGTCAATTACAGTTTTACATTTACAGCAATTGAGAATATTAACGATACAGTTCGAGGGGTTTCCCATGGATCCAGCCCCTCAGTTCAGCTTGGTGGGGGGACCTTACACTGTGGTCTTTCCCCATTGAGCTTTTGCTGCGGCTGCCCCAAGCTTTAGTGCGTCCCTCAGCACGTAGTCCTGGACCTTGGAATGTGCCAGTCTGCAACATTCGGTGGTGGACAACTCTTTGCGCTGGAAGACCAGCAAGTTTCAGGCAGACCAAAGGGCGTCTTTCACCGAATTGATAGTCCTCCAGCAGCAGTTGATGTTTGTCTCGGTGTACGTCCCTGGGAACAGCCCGTAGAGCACAGACTCCTGTGTTACAGAGCTGCTTGGGATGAACCTCGACAAAAACCACTGCAACTCTTTCCACATGTTTTCACATTTTGCTTCATTTAAGATAATGAAGTGCATGGCCACCTTCTACAAGTAGCTGCAGGTCACACCAGGAGTTTTCAACACACCTCAGAGTCATAGCGACACCGCTAATTCTGCTTATGAACTGCGTCAGGTATAATGTCTTTATTGCTTTTGTTCAACATCATTACAATAATTAAAGTGAGTGCATTGACTGTCACCATAAACTAGATGCCCCTGATTTGGACCCCATGTTTTTAGTCTTCCAATATTTTTCTGAATTATCTATGCCCCTTTATCTTCCAGTAAGAAAGAAAGAGAGAGATGGAGATCTAAGCATTTAGTGTCTCTGTAACTGGTGGTAGCAGCATTGATTTCAGCAAATAGACTGTGTGGCCACCATCAAACCCTTGAACTGTACGTAACCACGGGGAAGTAGTGTGTGCGGCTAAAAGTGGTAAACAAGTATCCACAGCAGGGAAGCAGGAAGTGTTGAAGCAGCAATGTGGTGTAACGGTACTGCTAAAGAGGAAGTAAATGTATTAAAACCTGCAAGGTTTGATGAAGGCATGGCTAAACGATAGCTAAGTTTGTAACAGACGTGCCATGTGGGCTGGTAGCTTGGAGACCGGGGGTCAGCAGAGTGAGGTAATGCCTTGTTATCAGACAAAGGGTTGGAGAACGGAGAACTAGCTATGCAATGTGGTTGAAACTTGAGGGATGAGGCTACCAAAAATAAGCCGTTGAAAGCTTGACCGATTATGGCTGACGTAGTGCACCCGCGTTGTTAGCAACAGCTGACCAACCAATCACTGTACATTGGATAGTCGGGTCTGGCCCATCCCAAGCTGACCACGCAGGCAGCATGCACGAAACAGGGTATAAGAAAGCGTGTTCAGAAGTGCTGGCTAGCTAGCTCAGGACTAAGTAGTCTGATCAACTACTTGGAGAATCGGAAGGGAAGGACTGATCTGTTCCCACTCTCGGATGAACCTAAGTAACCAAGCTTACATGGACGTGTGAGTATAATCTCTGTTGAAGATAAGATTTTGAACGTGCCATGTGTGAACAATAATTTGGTACTCTTGAGTCGTTGATACCCAGGGTAAACCTCCAGACCAGTAGTAGGGATAGCCTACAGTAACAATATTAGATATGATACGTTGAGACTGTTGGGCTACAGCAACAGAAGAAGTTATGGAAAGAATCGGCCGATTCAGAGCATCAGCTTATTACCTTGTATGACATCGGCACTTCTCAATGTTAATTTCCTTTGGAAACACTAGCCATAGATGATATCTCCATCAACATTTGACTCATTTTAAAGCTATTTTACGTGTTTTATACCTCACAGCAAGTTAACAGTCTCAGTCGCATTCCCTCTCAATCTCTTTCTCCATTGAAATTGAGTACTGTGACCATCTGTATAAAGTAAGTTCTACAATCATTGTTATTTCTTCACTGAACTCCCCAGTACATTAATATCCCTTGATCAAATAGCATGCTCAAAACTGAGGACAACATCTAAATGTGGGCTTGCTAAAGAAATAGTGAAGGAGGAAAGTAATCTATTTTTATTTACAATCAAATGTCCTTAAGATGTATCCCAGTACTTGATTAATCTTGTTAATAACAGCTTCGCATTGACTGAAGAGTCTCTGTAAATCCTCAATAATTACAACCACATCTTTTTCCTTTTCCAGTTTTCCTGATTAATGGTCATTCATCCTGTATACATTTGCTGCTCCAGCATACATTAGGTTTATCCACAGGATAGGTGGAACAGGTGGTGTTAAAGCATTCTGAAGGCACTGTCTAGTGGCAGAGAATTACAGAGTGTTTGTCCATTACAGAGCTCATATTGTCATTCATTCCACAATGAACAATCAGAATTGAATGATGATTCCTTACTTAAATTTCACAAGATATATAGGTATATTCCCAGATTGTAGTTTTTCTCATCCACAAATCGAAGGGCTGTGCCAATGTTGCTCTACAAATTCTAGAACATGTGAGAGCTGGATTTAACCTCTGATTCTCACTCCATTTCTGTGCTAATATTCTTCATCTCTGTGTGGCATCTCTTCCACTCTCTCCTATGTCCCCAATCAAGAACCAGTCCAGCTCCCTCATCAGGATTATCTTTTATTTCTTTAATTTACAGATAGAAAGTCGGTAGGTGGGGATGGGTGGTTGGGTGTTAAACCAACCATTGAACCTCCAATGATTACACACGTAATTACACAAATTTACCAAACCTAATACGGGACATTGACAGGATGCAGAGCTCAGCTGAGAAGTGGCAGATGGAGTTCAACCTGGAAAAGTGTGAAGTGATTCATTTTGGAAGGTCGAATTTGAATGCAGAATACAGGCTTAAAGACAGGATTCTTGGTAGTGTGGAGGAACAGAGGGATCTTGTGGTCCATGTCCATAGATCGCTCAAAGTTGCCACCCAAGTTGAAAGGGTTGTTAAGAAGGCGTATGGTGTGTTGGCTTTCATTAACAGGGGGATTGAGTTTAAGAGCCGCGAGGTTATGCTGCAGCTCTATAAAGCCCTGGTTAGACCACACTTGGAATATTGTGTTCAGTTCTGGTCACCTTATTATAGGAAGGATGTGGAAGCTTTAGAGAGGGTGCAGAGGAGATTTACCAGGATGCTGCCTGGACTGGAGGGCATGTCCTACGAAGAAAGATTGAGGGAGCTAGGGCTTTTCTCATTGGAGCGAAGAAGGATGAGAGGTGACTTGATAGAGGGGTACAAGATGATGAGAGGCATGGATAGAGTGGATAGCCAGAGACTTTTTCCCAGGATGGAAAGGGCTATCACCAGGGGGCATAATTTTAAGGTGATTGGAGGAAGGTTTCAGGGAGATGTCAGAGGTAGGTTCTTTACACATAGAGTGGTGGGTGCGTGGAATGCGCTGCCACCGGTGGTCGTAGAAGCAAATACATTAGGGACATTTAAGTGACTCTTGGATAGGTACATGGATGATAGTAGTATGAAGGGTATGTAGGTAGTTTGATCTTAGAGTAGGTCAAAGGTTCAGCACAACATCGTGGGCCGAAGGGCCTGTACTGTGCTGTACTGTTCTATGTTCTATGTTCTAATACATTTGAACTTTAAAGAGAGGGCTATTCACATGTAGAGCCTGTGATACACAAAGCCTGTTTACTCCTGACTTTAGATTTGGAAAGAAAAAAAATGTTGAAAAGACTGAGCCAAGGAAACAAATAACAGAGAGAACAGCATGTTCCAGAAATTTCAAAAGGATTTGGACATTTTTCCCCCTGAATGGGCAGACTTCCACTCTGCATTTAGCAAATAATTGATACATATTCTGCCAGTGACTATAGTTCTCTGGGAAATAAGTAGGAAACTAGAGAATATAAAAGATAGTTTGATGCCGGCGATTTGAAGTTCAAAGTGAATGAGTGTAGACAGGGGAAGGGTACATGTGGCTCAATTAGAACTGTCAGAAGACAGAAAGCAGCAGTACAGGAGACGGTCGCCTCATCTGGAAAATAGTTCATTCAAAATAAATGAGTCAAGAGGAATCAGCAAGCACATTCTTGACAACTCCCTTCTCTTCCTAAGTTAATAGAAGGGTTCCAGTCTAAAATGGGGATGGGGAAGTGCACTGGCTCATACCCTTTTCTACACAATTTTCAATCTCAAATGTTGAATGATCCACCAGATATATGAACGCAGAGAAATACTTTTCACCATTACAAAAGTCTAGTTTTGTTACGCGCTTTGTTTGAAGCATCTTATCATGTTCACAGGACATCCCAAAGTATTTCCCATCCATCAACCTACTTTTGGAAGATCAGTCACTGTTGTTATGTAGGGAAAGGCAACTAATTTGTGCGTGTCAAGGTCCCTCAAGTAGTTTTGGTAGGTAGATATTCCAATTTATCTTGAAACTGCCGTTTACAATATCAGTGTGCAAATGCTAACAACTGTGCGTGATCTTCCTAGGTCCCAGGTGTACATGCATAAAGAGTTGGGGAAAAATCAGGGGTAATTACACAAATTGGAATTATGGAAATAGAAGAAATAACCCATAGTAGCGAAATTTGGGGGTTGTGTTCCTCTAATCCTCTCTTAATGGTTGCACCTATATTCCGTCTACAGTTTAATGGAGATATTACCCCTTTTAAGGTGCATTAATTTCTCAGACCATAGTTTTTGGGCTATTGTGATGAGACAGAAAAGACATTGTACTTCACTTCAGGCGAACTCAAGTGCGAACCTTAGTCAGGAACAGGTGAGTGGAAGTCATTCTATTTCACTGATTAGACTTTGTAGTTTGCAATAGAAACAGAGAATAAACATTGGGACAATGAGGTAAGATTTATGTATCTTCCACACATGTTGACATCTGGGTTTCTAGGTGCAATGTCCGGGGAAATGAAGAATGTGTCTCGATTACCCAATAGTAATCAGCTAGAACTTTGTTCACTGTTTTGCAAAGCAGCCGTAACAAGCTGTGAATCAATCTGCAGCCACTTTGTCTCCCTGATCTTTCTTCCTTAATGGGCATAATATATGTGGCAGCAAGAGCCCAGAGTAGGAATAGAGGTGAAATAATGAAATTGGGAGGAATGTTACTGTTTTTCACTATTAAAACTATTAAAACCTCATAAGTAAAACTTTGATAGCTTCCAGTCTTATTGTAGAATCATGGAATCATAGAACGGTTAGAGGACAGAAGGAGGCCATTCGGCCATCATAACTGTGCCGGCTCTCTGCAAGACCAATTTAGCTAGTTCCATTCCTCTGCCCTTTGGCAATAGCCTTCAAATTATTTCCTTTCAGGTGCTTATCCAATTCCTCTTTGAAAGTCACAACTGAATCTGCTTCCAGCACACTTTCAGGTAGTCCATACCAGATCCACTCGCTATATAAAAATGTCTTCCCCTGCCGCCTTTAATTTCTTGCCATTCAATTTATATTGGTGTCCTGTGATTCTCGACCCTTCCACCAATGGGAACAGTTTCTCTCTATCTACTCTGTTTAGCCCCTTCATGATTTTGAACACCTCTATCAAATCTCCTCTCAACTTTTCTTCTCTAATGAGAAGAGTCCCAGTTTCTCCAATCTATCTATGTAACTGAAGTTCCTCATCCCTGGAACCATTCCTGTAATTTTTTTCTGCATCTTCCATTTTCAGCTGGGCTGCAGGCTCAGCAGTGGCCACCGCTCCCGGTGGCACTGCTGGGACAGAGAGCTGCCAGCCCGCTGATTGGCTGCAGCTCCGTTAGGTGAGACTTCCTTCCCCAAAGAGGTGGAAGTCCTGCCAATTAAGGGCCTGGGAACTGAAAAATGCGGTCTGGATCCCCAGGCCAGGTGGAGGCGGGATCGCCTCCGACTTTCCAGTTGGTGAACGGCTCCCATCCGCCAAGGGTAAAATTCCGGTCTACATCAATGTTATGTTGACAAGTTGATGTCCACTGGCAAACAATGAACATGTTAAACTAAAAGGAAGTCTTGAACTGCAAGTCAATGCTTCTAAACCAATCTTAAGGTAACATTATTGCTGTATGGTTGTGCAAGTTTTATCGTGTCATAGGAAGCCTCAAACTGATTAAACCATAAGGCTGAACTCCTTAACCCAGCTTACGGTCCCATCCTCTGCATGGATCTTGGAAACTTTTTTGAGTATTATTTTTCTTCATTTGTGTTAGATCTCGCTATACAACAGTTAAGGAGGCACACTGACTTGTACCAGTGTCAGCCTGTGTTTCAGATGCATGCAAGTCTGACCTGGGGTGGCTCACCTGCTAATTTTCTATCAGTCCTTTTATCCCACTCCAGAAACTTCAGCGTAAGGTTTGGTCTGACACTTCCAGTGCAGCACTGCAAGGGGTGTTGCACTTTCAGATGTTTGTGGGAGCTTTTGTGTGTGCAAATTGGCTGCTGTGTTCCCTACATCAGAACAGTGACTACTTAAAGTATGTAATTGGCTGTTAAGTGCTTTGGGACGTGCAAAGGACATGAAAAGTGCAAGTGCATAAATGCAAGCCTTTCTTTATTCTGCTAATGCATCCTAAGGAAATTACACCGAATTGGGGACCCATGACCTCAATGTGGTGCTCTCCCGTGTTTTATTAGTCTGGTGTTTCTATGAAGGAAGAACTGATGGAAGTCAGAGGCCAGCTGGTAAATTTCTTCCCCATTAAGATGAAAAAGTTAAACTGAAAAAACACTGTTCCTGATATTAGCAGTCAAATACTTAAACTATTAGTAGGTGTTACAATTTTGGTATCTGCCATTGATGTCTCCTGGAGTACGATGACATCAATCACTTCTGTAAGCAGTCAGTGTGTCTTATATTAATGGAGGATGACTCACATTGCACTGTAGCATAACTGTTAGAAGCAGTGAGGCTAACTATTCCCACTGATAAATCCATTGGGATCCAACTATGTTCAACTTATTCTTAAATTAAATCTAATAGCAGCTCCCAAACCCAGCAAAATCTGAGGCTTCTGCTGCTTTTTGAGTCACAGCAAACTTTTATATTTCATTTTGCCACCCGTCACACTTATCCAACATAAAAACATCCTTTAAGGAAGTGTGCAGGGCGGCACAGTGGCGCAGTGGTTAGCACCGCAGCCTCACAGCTCCAGCGACCCGGGTTCAATTCTGGGTACTGCCTGTGTGGAGTTTGCAAGTTCTCCCTGTGTCTGCGTGGGTTTTCTCCGGGTGCTCCGGTTTCCTCCCACAAGCCAAAAGACTTGCAGGTTGATAGGTAAATTGGCCATTATAAATTATCACTAGTATAGGTAGGTGGTAGGGAAATATAGGGACAGGTGGGGATGTTTGGTAGGAATATGGGATTAGTGTAGGATTAGTATAAATGGGTGGTTGATGTTCGGCACAGACTCGGTGGGCCGAAGGGCCTGTTTCAGTGCTGTATCTCTAATCTAATCTAATCTAAATCTAATCTGTGCAGGCCAGCCCTCTCCCACCTAAGAGCAATCCGAACTCAGATTGGATATTCACCGCAAGCAGAATCGTGGACTTAAACCAACATCCTATCCCTGCACAACACTATGCACTGTGACTGGGTTAGAATTGTCACTTATCATTTTAAAAGATGTATTAAAATGCACAAGCCAATGCTGATAACTGTTGTCTCCATTAAGGTGAAAACAGTAGTGCCTAAAAGTGGCTGTTTACGATATTAGCAGACATCATTTTTAGGAATTGTTGACAAACTCAGGTCTGCTGTAGGTACCTTCTGAGGCTCAGTAGAATTAGTCGCTCCCATAAGTGCTCCTTATGACTTACTTTTATGGGAGTTGATTTAAACTTCCCTCCATCTTGTATTACAGCACAGCTCAGAGACGTAACCACAGCTTTCCCTGCTGTTTGTTGCCTTCCCGGGAAAGCTTCTTCAGTCTCTCCAAAAGCAAATCTTTGGTGAGATGTGACTCCAGCTGTATCATTAAGCTGCTCTATTATGAAGTAAGGTGAACGTGCTAATTGTTAGTTATAATCAGCCTCATTAATTACAACAGTTCAACTTATCGCTGTATAATGAAACAAAATAAATAGCACACCACACGTCCCCGCATCAGTGGGCCATTTTACATGGCTTAAGCAAGATGTTCTTTCAAAGGTTCTACCCTCTTAGTCTTGGCAAAATCCCTTTCAGCTTTTGCTTTAAATACATGTGCAGCAACCTGGTTCAAAAAAGGTTGTTTTACTCCTTGCTGCCCAGAGCTGGAAAAATGTATCAAAGAGTTTCCAGTGCAGTGATATATGTTGCTTTGCAATTTCCAAGACAAACTACAAATTGCTTATTATTTACAGTCTATGAATGAAAATAGCAAAACTAGCACTTTTCCATCTTAATTACCATTGGTCTCCGCCTCTCCTTTTTAACTTGTCTGAATGCACTAGAATTTGAAAAACCCAGTATTAAAAGTTATCTTTTTTCCCCCTAAGTCTTTTCTGTTTCCAATAGCATCCTGAAAGGTGAGACTATGATTGTGGTCCGCCTACTGTTGTCATGCAGATGGCCAGAGAAATCCCATACAAGCACATTAAGCTTCTGTCCACTAATATCACCATCCATAGCTTCTAGAGTTTTTTTTTTAAGTATGTGGAACCAGATTATTTTTCATTTGTGGTCTTTCAATAGAAAATGGGAATTAAAAGATGCTGACCTAGGATTTCCATCAACGTTTTCAACTTAAAAAAGGTTCAAGTAACTTAACATCTTTTCAAAATCCCAGTCTGGTTAAGCACTTCCTTCATGGCAGGTGCCGTTACATACTTCAGAAAAACAGAGTGTTCACTCGCAGCCGCACATGGTTCCGATTATTCCTACATTATGTCACCTTGTAAATTTGACACTCTATCTTTCGTATTTTTACACATTTTTTCTTTTTGATTTATATGCTTTCTTTCCTTCTCTCTTGTGATTTTTTCTTTTGCTCTGTTGCTGGCTGTTACAGATAAACACTTACCCAGCAACCAGCAAACAGCTTGTGTTTGGGTAAAACTCACGAGGCTATTTAACGAAGAGCCCATTTTTGCAGCATTTGGTAAGGTTTGAGCACTTAAAGCAACAGTGTCCTCTCCCTTAATCTGTTCTATTGACATAAATTTGAATTAAGGAATATTTCAGAAAGGCCTACACTTTATGGTGCCAAGGGATCAATCTCTATGATAGAATTTCACATTCAGTTTAAGGGTGAGAAGAGTGTGACTAAGACTAGTGTCTTAAATTTAAATAAAGGTGATTACAAGGGTGTGAAGACAGAGCTGGCTAAAGTGAGCTGGGAAAATAGGTTAAAAGGTAGGACAGTAGAGGAGCAGTGGCAGATATTTAAGGAGATATTTCATAACTCTCAGCAGAGATATATTCCACTAAGAAAGTAAGACTCTATCAGGAGGATGCACCATCCGTGACTATCTAAGGAAGTTAAGGATAGTATCATATTGAAAGAAAAAACAT
This sequence comes from Heterodontus francisci, assembly GCF_036365525.1. Lineage (NCBI taxonomy): Eukaryota > Metazoa > Chordata > Chondrichthyes > Heterodontiformes > Heterodontidae > Heterodontus > Heterodontus francisci. The sequence continues at coordinate 7,538,440 of NC_090407.1, read as the reverse complement.
ATAATACTGCGAAGAATAGTGGTAGGTCAGAAGATTGGACAGATTTTAGTAACCAGAAAAGAAGGATTACAAAAAAAATAAGGAGGGAGAAATTAGAGTACGAGAGAAAGCTAGCTAGAAATATAAAAACAGATAGTGACAGTTTCTACAAGTATTTAAAAAGGAGAGTAGCTAAAGTGAACATTAGTCCCTTAAAGGGTGAGACTGGGGAATTAATAATGGGAAACAAGGAAAAGGCGGAAGCATTGAACAGATATTTTGTGTATGTCTTCGCTGTAGAAGAGGCAAAGAAATCCCAAGAATACTTGAAAATAAAGAGGTAAAAGGAGGGAGGAACTTAAAACAATCACCATCACCAGGGAAAAGGCACTGGGAAAACTAATAGAAATAAAGTCTGACAAGTCCCCTTGACCTGATGGCTTGCATCCTAGAGTCTTAAAAGAAGTGGCAGCAGAGATAGTGGAGGTATTGGCTGTGATCTTCTAAAATTTCCTAGATTCTGGAAAGGTCACCACGGATTGGAAAATTGCAAATGTAACACCACTGTTCAAGAAAGGAAGGAGACAGAAAGCAGGAAACTATAGGCTGGTTAGCCTAACATTTTAATTGGGATAATGCTAGAATCCATTATTATGGAGCTAATAGCAGGACATTTAGAAAATCATAATACAATCAGGCAGAGTCAACATGGTCTTGTGAAAGGGAAATCGTGTTTGACTAATTTATTAGAGTTCTTTGAGGACGCAAAAAGCAAGGTGGATAGAGGAGAACCTATAGATGTGGTGTACTTGGATTTCCAAAAGGCATTTGATAAGGTGCCACATCAAAGGTTACTACACAAAATAACAGCTCATGGAGTAGGGGGAACATATTAGCATGGATAGAAGATTGATTAGCTAACAGAAAGCAGAGAGTAGGGATAAATGGGTCATTTTCGGGTTGGTAGGGTGTGAATAGTGGAATGCCACAGGGATCAGTGCTGAGTCCTCGACTATTTGCAATCTATATTGAATGACTTGGATGAAGGGATTGAATGTATGGCAGTTAAATTTGCTGATGCCACAAAGATAAGTAGGAAAGTGAGTTGTCAAGGGAACATAAAGAATCTACAAAGGGATTTAGATAGGTTAAGTGAGTGGGCAAAAATTCGGCAGATGAAATATAATGCAGCAAAATGTGAACTTGTTCACTTTGGCAGGAAGAATAGAAAAGCAGTATACTATTTAAATCGAGAGAGATTGCAGAACTCCACAGTACAGAGGGATCTGGGTGTCCTGGTGCATGAATCACAAAAAGTTAGTATGCAGGTGATTAGGAAGGCAAATGGAATATTGCCATTTATTACGAGGGGAATCGAGTATAAAAGTAGGGAAGTGTTGCTACAGGTACAGGACCTTAGTGAGACCGCATCTGGAGTACTGTATACAGTTTTGCTCTCATTACTTAAGAAAGGATATAATTGCAGTAGAAGCAGTTCAGAGAAGGTTCACTCGACTGATTCCTGGAATGAAGGGGTTATCTTATGAGGAAAGGTTGGACCATTGGAAGAATGAGAGGTGATATTATTGAGATATATAAGATCCTGAGGGGACTTTACAGGGTGGATGTGGAGAGGATGTTTCCCCTTGTGGGGGAGTCTAGAACTAGGGGACACCGTTGAAAAATTAGGGGTCTCCCATTTAAGACTGAGATGAGGTGAAATGTTTTCAGATGGAGAATTCTCTTTTCCATCGAGCAGTGGGTGCTGGGTCGTTAAATATGTTCAAAGCTGAGTTAGACAAATTTTTGATAGTCAAGGGAGTCGAGGGTTATGGGGGTGGGGGGTGCAGGGTAGACAGGAAAGTAGAGTTGAGGCCACAATCAGATCAGCCATGATCTTATCAAATGGCGGAGCAGGCTTGAGGGGCCGAATGGCCTACTCCTGCTCCTAATTCTTGTCATAGTCATAGAGTTATATAGCACAGAAACAGGCCCTTCAGCCCACCGTGTCCACACCGGCCATCAAACCTATCTATTCTAATCCCATTTTCCAGCACTTGGTCCATAGCCTTGTATGCTATGGTGTTTCAAGTGCTCATCTAAATATTTCTTAAATGTTGCGAGGGTTCCTGCCTCTACCAGCCCTTCAGGCAGTGTGTTCCAGATTCCAACCACCCTCTGGGTGAAAAGATTTTTCCTCAAATCCCCTCTAAACCTCCTGCCCCTTACCTTAAATCTATGCCCCCTGGTTATTGAGACCTCCACTAAGGGAAAAAGTTTCTTCCTATCTATGCCCCTCATAATTTAGTATACCTCAGTCAGGTCCCCCGTCAGCCTTCCCAGCTCTGAGGAAAACATTGCTAGCCTATCCAGTCTCTCTTCATAGCTGAAATGCTCCAGCCCAGGCAACATCCTGGTGAATCTCCTCTGCACCCTCTCCAGTGCAATCACATCCTTTCTATAGTGTGGTGACCAGAATTGTACACAGTACTCCAGCTATGTTCTTGTGTTCTATTTTCTATTGACACAACCAAAGACTATTAGCTACAGATAACATAAGAACATAAGACACAGGAGCAGATCATACAGCCCCTCAAGACTGCTCCACTGTTCAATACAATCATGGCTGATCTTGGGCTTCAATTCCACTTTCCCACCCATTCCCCATATCCATTGATTCCCTGCAAGGCAACAGCAAAAATTCTTTAGTGTCTTCAGCCATTATTTTTGCAGTTTCAGTCTGAGGGTATAACTACTAAACTGCCTTCCATGGTTACTTCCCCAGGTCCACTGGCATTGGTAATAAACCATACCCAACAATAAAACACAATTATGTACTTTAAGTGGTATAATGCGAGGCAGGGCCAAGTAACTCTGAGTTATCTTTGCATAACTGTCGAGTGATTTTACTTAAGTCCATTCTGGCAAGAGAAAATAAAAGTGATGATGCTGCATTCTGCTCCTGGGATAAGTCAAGGAAAAAAAAACAGCCGAGATTCTCGCTCGTGATTTCTATCCGGAGACCACTACTAGAAAGTACATGTGTGGAGGTTGGGTGAGGACAGATTTCATTGCAACTCTGATGCTTTCCATGGTCAAATAGCCTGCTGGCACTCACTATCAGCGCCACGTGTGCGCACAAGCACACATACACATAGACACACCTAGATATACACACGCACACACAACACACACACAGACAACACACAGACACACACATAGATAGACATATATACACATAGATACACAAATGCACAAACACACATAGATACACACACACATAGACAGACATAGTTACATATAGGTACACACAAACACACACACACAGATACACACACACGCACACACACAGACACATAAAAATACACACAGACACATAGATACATAAACACACACAAGGACACACACACATAGCCACGCTTACACAGACACACACACAGACACACACACAGACACATAGACAGACCCACACATACAGATACACACACACATATACACACACACAAACAGACACAGAGACACACAGACACGTAGCTATATAGACACGCGCACACACACAGATACAGGTACACACACAGACATATGCATACCAACACACACACACTGACACAGACAGGTACACACATGCACACACACACCAGGAAGCCAGGAGGGAGGAAAGTTATGAAGCACAAAATTAGCTTAATGAAGTGCAACATTCCAGTGAAGATAACCAAGGCCGGGATTTTACGTTGGGCGGATGGGAGCTGGCCATCGACTGAAAAGTCGGTGGCAAACCCACTTCCGCCTCGCCTGGGGATCCGTTCTGAATTTTACGGGTCCCCGGGCTTTAATTGTTCTGAGGCGGGACTTCCACCCACTTGAGGGAGGAAGTCCCACCTCATTGAGTTGCCGGCCAATTAGAGGACCGGCAGCTCTTAGTCCCAGCAGCGCCACTGGGAGCAGAGGCCACTGCTGGGACTGCAGCCCAGCATGAAGAGACGATGCCTGGGAGCCGGGAGGAAAGCTACGTTTTGGTTGCCTCACCAGGGGTAATCGGTCGGGCCCCGGCATGACAAGAGTGGTCGGTTGGGGGGAAGGGGGTCGTGTTGGATGCTGGGGATGGTTGAGACGATCTTCAGCCGCCTCCTTTTCCCAGGCAGCTTTTCCCGGCTCCAGAATGCCCGCTTGCCACGCATAAATTCTGCATGGAGGCAGGTGAAGGCCCTTAAGTGGCCGTTAAGTAGCCATTTAAGGGCCTTGATTGGCCTGGGGCAGAGCGTCTGTTTTTCGCCCCCACCCCCACCATGTAAAGGGTAAAGGGCTGCAGAGACGGGAGCGGGTCGGGATAGCCTCCCGCTCCATTTTACACCACCCCTCCCCCTCCCCCACCACCACCATCCCGCTTGTTGGGGTGGCGTAAAATTCCAGCCCAGTTCTGTTCAGTGAGAAAAGTCAAAGCCGCAACGACAAGTTGCAAAGAGGATCTGAGGAGCAATTCTTGCATTTGAAGCAAGGAATGTGGAGAAGAGTACATAACCCTTGTTACAAATCATTTGAGGAGTGTGGTCCCAGAACCTTCTCCTCCCCCACCACTAGTGCCTTCCTTTATGTATTTACCTCCAAGGAATGCTAAGAATTGTTCTGATGAAAGGTCACTGATCTGAAATGTTAACTCTGCTTCTCTCTGCACAGATGCTGCCAGACCTGCTGAGTATTTCCAGCATTTCCTGTTTTTATTTCAGATTTCCAGCATCTGCAGTATTTTGCTTTTATCTTAGTTATCACCTATGCCTTTATTGATGGAACAGAAGATTAAAATAAAAGATAGCCATCTTAATAAGCAAAAGAGAGACATCTGGAGAAATCTGTCTCTTCTTCGAATAGTGCCATGGGATTTTCACCTGAACCCCTTGGCCTAGGAATTTGATGGCGTCACAGGAGGCTTTTCGGGTGCTAAATGAGCACCTAAGCCTCCAATAGGACACCTCACCAGCACTATTTAAAAAGATCACGCAGAACTTATAGGTTAGTTGTTGATTTCTTCTCCCCAACATAGAAATTCACAGGAAATCAACAAGTAAATTACATCCTGCAGAAGTTAGTACATAGGAATTACACCACATTAACAGTCCATTTGGACCAACTAGCCTGTGTAGGTGCTTCTCCTCTACATGTGTGGTAATCCTAATCCCAGGTTTCCCCTTTTTCCCATATCTTTTTATTCCCTTTTCCTTCAACAACCTAAGTTATTCTTAAATACATACACAAACACACACGCATTAGTTTATTTTTAATTTACTGAACATTAGAAGTTGTTTGATTGGATATCATTTTGCACTTGGATAAGGGAATTGGCCAGCTCCATTGAAGTGAATGCAATGGGCTCTGGTCAGTTTAAATGTTATGTTTAAATCAGTGCTGATTGTATTATCTGATGCAACTAGTAACTCACCACCCGTCCTTCCACAGCATCTTCCAAACCCGCGACCTCTACCACCTAGAAGGACAAGGGCAGCAAATGAATGGGAACACCACCACCTTTAGGTTCCCCTCCAAGCCACACACCATCCAGACTTGGAAATATGTCACTGTTCTTTCACTGTCATGGGTCAACATCCCGGAACTCCCTCTGTAACAGCACTGTGGATATACCTACACCACATGGACTGCAGCGGTTCAAGAATACAGTTCACCATCACCTTCTCAAGGGCAATTAGAGATGGGCAACAAATGCTGGCCTTGACAGCAACACCCACATCCCATGAAAGAATAAAAAATGCTGTAACATTAATATTTGATATTGGCAGCATGCATGTAATGCACCCATTGATATAAACAAACTGAAGCCTGTGCCTTTCTCAAGGCCTTGAAAACAAGGGCTTCCATCCAATGAGTGAATAGTGAACCGCAGTACATAACAGAGTAAAAATGTTTACAGCATTCATCAACTGTAAGTCTCTGCTTAAGTGTTACTCACACACTCGAATATTCCCACGTCTAACCAGTAATCAAAGCCAACCAACTTTAAACCCCATCTTGACAGTTACTGTTGTCATTGTATAACAATGAACAAGTACCTGGTTAGTACAGGATTGTAAGGTTAAATGCATGAAAAGATGATTGGCTGTTGCCTGGGAAAGGCTGGCTATCAAATTGAAATGTCATGCAAAGGAAGACAAATACAGCATATAATGTGCAGTTAGATAGGTGTGCCGGGATGTTCCTTGATTTTTCTTGGTGAGGAGGAGGGTCAGAAAGAAGCAATTACACTTTATCTCAAGAGACTAAATGGGTCGGTTGCAGTTTATATGTGGTTAATAGAAGGTGTAAGTTTAATGGACAAAAAAGACTTTCTCAGACCATGCTTTCTCATGTTTTTTGTCATAAGGTGGTCCAGAAAAAGTCCCTTGCGGTACTTGAATTTATATGCTATCTTAGTTGAATAGAATATGGCTTTGAACATGGCAGCAGTTTAAACAACGAGTTGTTAAGTGGCATGATCTTTTTCTTTGGGTCAGCATATTGCAATCCAGCTGATTGAGCCCAAGGGAAGAGGCCCAATCTAGGACCGAGCTGCTTGGAGAACAAAACAATTCACACTCCCTTTATGAGGACGGTCATATATTTATCAAACACAGTATCTATTTGCCAACCTTTCCATAAATTTCCAGTGGCACGTTACACTAAAAGATCCACCACAGCTGCGGCTGAGACAATTATCTTCCAATGAGATTCCATTGGCAATAAACACAACACAATGGCTGCTTTCCACAGCGGTATTTATTTTCTGGCTCTAAAAGCTGTGAAGCTATTTCTTGCTGCCCTGACTCCAATATTAAAATGCAGTTCCAAAATAGTGAGGCTTCTTTAAAGCTTCTTTGTTTTGGCTTTAGTTTGACAAAACTACTGATCCAACATTCTGGCTAAACAAATGCACAGTGCCAAATATCTGAGCCATTCTTCTGGAATCCTGCTAGTACAGCTACTTCAGAATCATTGTTGTCAACAAATGCTTCCTATGGGAGTGGCAGAATTTTTTTCTTTAACCTTTTAGTCAAACATCATTATCCTTTTCACAATTTTTTCCCCTTTTGACACTCTTCTTGTTTGTCCAGAACTTGTCGTTTGAATAAAAAATAAGGTTTTTGCTCTGCTGAGGGCAACGATGCAAAACCAGATCAAACTACATTTTTGGTCAGACTCCAAGCCAGTTCTTCGGATGCTCAGCTGTGACTCTTGTGTGTTTTACAAGTGCATGCATATGCTTTACATTAGAGCTGCACACCAGTGAGGGGCTTCTCACAAAGAAGGAAATGTTTTGTCGGCAAATCCTAGATTCAGTTCCATATACAGAAAAACACATAAATTAGAATTAGTGCCTCATGATCCATGGCCGTGCTGGTGTTGGTGCAATGTTATAGACATGTTATAGTCCTGTACTTTAATGAACACCCAATAACAGAACTGTACTGCTAAGAGACCCAATGTTGTAAAAATGATAGTACTTTCCACCTATGCCCGTTGTATATTTTTTATTGGACTTTTATAGCCTGTAGTGCAGTGCACATAATTGCACATTAAGTATATATTAAATTTCATTGCGATTATCCATAAAATAAGAGGAAGTTACATACTTCCAAGGCAATCATTGCAAGAGCTTTAACACATGGCATATCAATATCATGCACCTTTCTAAACTGCACAGAAAAACTTGCTTCTCAAGGAGGCAGAATGGGGATAGTGGAAGAGAATGGTGGACAATTCAAGGGGTGGGTCAGATGTTAAACTGAGGTCCTGTCTGCCCTCTCAGGTAGGTGCAACATATCCCATTATTTGGAAAAGAACAGGGGAGTTCTCCTGATGTCCTGGCCAATAGTTATTTGTGGGACCTTACCGTGCGAAAATTGCCTTACGTGTTTCACTACATTACAACAGTGACCACACTTCAAAAGGACAAATATTCATTGGCTGTAAAGTGCTTTGGGAGGTTCTGAGGTCTTGAAAGGTGCTGTATAGCTGCAAGTTCTTTCTGGAGTCTGGAGTCAACAGTCCCACTGTTTTGTTAATGTGCATAAAATGTTTTCACTAAACTTTATTCCTTGCTTCCATTCACAGGTTAGGTGAAAGGATTAGCCACGGATTCCTGTAGCAATTGATGCTCCCAATGGATTAACTGATAGACACCATAGTTCCATCAGGTAAGACAGATGAAGTGTCAAGTTTTCTTTGTTGCGAAGAGCTGCACAGCACATATCAACTAGCAAAAACATTCCAGCCAGAATGCCTGAGGGGGAATCTGCTGATCTGGGGAAATATAACATTAGGAAGGCTGGGCTGTCACATTATTGCTGTCTTTATATCTGCACCTTAACCATTGTGCCTGGTGCTCTACATGACCTTTGCTGTACCTGTGCCAAAACTTCAGTGTGATACAACTGATGTGATCAATGATAAAGCGAGCTGTAAGCGATGGTTTTATTCACTTTGGCTTCACATGAAGGATGATAATAAAACCTGCCTGTAGAACTCCTGCCATTAATTAACATTTTTTTTTAAATATGAGATGAAGGCGGAGAGTTAAAATGGGGTAATATAAAAGCAAAATACTGCAGATGCTGGAAATCTGAAATAAAAACAAGAAATGCTGGAAATCCTCAGCAGGTCTGGCAGCATCTGTGGAGAGAAAAGTACAGTTAACATTTCAGGTCTTCATCAGAACTGACAAATATTAGAAATGTTATAGGTTTTATGCAAATAAAGTGGAGGTGGGGCAAGAGATAACAAAAGAGAAGGTGTTTAGATTTATAGATACAGCACTGAAACAGGCCCTTCGGCCCACCAAGTCTGTGCCGACCATTAACCACCCATTTATACTAATCCTACACTAATCCCATATTCCTACCACATCCCCACCTGTCCCTATATTTCCCTACCACCGACCTATACTAGTGGCAATTTATAATGGCCAATTCACCTATCAACCTGCAAGTCTTTTGGCTGTGGGAGGAAACCAGAGCACCCGGAGGAAACCCACGCAGACACAGGGAGAACTTGCAAACTCCACACCCAGATTTGAACCCGGGACGCTGGAGCTGTGAGGCTGCAGTGCTAACCACTGCGCCACTGTGCCGCCAAGGTCACAGAGAATAACTGACCCGAAGGTCATGGAGCAAAGACAAATGGTATGTTAATGGTGTGCTGAAAGACAAAGTGTGAGTGCAGAGAGGGTGTTAATTGACAGAAAAATGAACAGCCCTGGCCCAACACACAAACATGAAAAAAAACCATGGGTAAGCACAGTAGAAACAAACTAAACAAACTAAAATAAAATAAACAAAGAAAAAAGAAAAAAGAATAAATAACAAAAAATAAAAATAAAAAGGGGGGCCCATCATGCTCTGAAATTATTGAACTCAATGTTCAGTCCGGCAGGCTGTAGTGTGCCTAATTGGTAAATGAGTTGCTGTTCCTCGAGCTTGCGTTGATGTTCACTGGAACACTGCAGCAATCCCAGGACAGAGATGTGGGCATGAGAGCAGTGGGGAGTGTTGAAATGACCAGCAACCGGAAGCTCGGGGTCATGCTTTTGGACTGAGTGGAGGTGTTCCGCAAAGCGGTCACCCAATCTGCATTTGGTCTCACCAATGTAGAGGAGACCACATTGTAAGCAGTGAATACAGTATACTACATTGAAAGAAGTACGTTAATTGCTGCTTCACCTGAAAGGAGTGTTTGGAGCCTAGGATAGTGAGGAGAGAGGAGGTAAATGGGCAAGTATTACACCTCCTGTGATTGCATGGGAAGGTGCGTGGGAAGGGGAAGAGGTGGTGGGGGAAATGGAGGAGTGGACCAGGGTGTTGCGGAGGGAACGATCCCTTCGGAATGCTGAAAGGGGAGGGGAGGGGAAGATTCCTTTGGTAGTAGCATCACGCTGGATGTTGCGGAAATGGCGGAGGATGATCCTTTGGATATGGAGGCTGATGGGGTGGAAAGTGAGGACAAGGGGAACCCTGTCGCGGTTCTGGGAGGGAGGGGAAGGGGAGAGGGTAGAGGTGCGGGAAATTTGCCGGACACGGTTGAGGGCCCTGTCAACCACAGTGGGGGGGAATCCTCGGTTGAGGAAAAAGGAAAACATATCAGAAGCACTGTCGTGGAAGGTAGCATCATCAGAGCAGATGCATCAGAGACGGAGAAACTGGGAGAATGCAATGGAGTCCTTATAGGAGGCAGGGTGTGAAGAAGTGTAGTCGAGGCAGCTGTGGGAGTCGGTGGGTTTATAATGGATATTAGTAGACAGCCTATCCCCATAGATGGAGACAGAGAACTCGAGGAAGGGAAGTGTCGGAGATGGACTATGTAAAGGTGAGAGAAGGGTAGAAATTGGAAGCAAAGTTGATAAAGTTTTCCAGTTCAGGGGCGGGAGCAGGAAACGGCACCAATGTACCGGAAAAAGAGTTGGGGGAGGGGCCTGAGTAGGACTGGAACAAGGAATTTTCGACATATCCCACAAAAAGATAGGTATAACTAAGACCCATGTGGGTACCCATAGCAACACGTTTTACTTGAAGGAAGTGAGTGGAGCTGAAGGAGAAGTTGTTCAATGTGGGAACAAGTTCAGCCAGGCGGAGGAGGGTGGTGGTGGATGGGGACTGGTTGGGCCTCTGTTCAAGGAAGAAGCGGACAGCCCTCAAACCGTCCTGGTGGGGGATGGAGGTGTGGAGAGATTGGACCCCCACAGTGAAGAGGAGGTGGTTGGGGCCAGGAAACTGGAAATTGTCAAAATGACGTAGGGCATCAGAAGAGTCACAGATGTAGTTAAAATAGGGGCTGCTGTGTTGTAAGCTGGGCAAATCATTCAAGAACCCCAATGTCGGAAGATCAAATTTGTCCCATTTTATTCCACTTCCACAGCAGGCCCCTATTTCTTTTCACATGTTCCTCCCAACAACACCAGCATGGAAGACCATCAGCCACCCTTCACTAAGCTACCACATGTAAATGACAGGAGCAAGATGAAGTCCCATGACCTTATCTGCTTTCCCTTCCCTCGCCCGTCCCTGACACCGATCCCAGGGACTGTTAAGAGGGGTTGTGGTATCTGGAAGGCTAGTCAACCCCCCATTGGTACATACGAACAGGAATGGGCCATTCAGCCCCTCAATCCTATTTAACATTCCAATTAGATCATGGTTAATCTGTATCTGTATCTTAACTCCATGTATCTGCCTTGGTTCTGTAACCCTTAATACGCTTCTCTAACAAAAATCGATCAGGTTTAGTTTTGAGATTTGCAATTGACCTAGCCTTAATTGGTTTTGGAGGGGCCAGTGTTCCAAATTTCCACTACCTACTGTGTGAAGAAGTGCTTCCTGAACAGCCTAGCTCTCATTTTAAGGTTCTGTCCCCTTGTTCTAAACTCCCCCAGGGGGAGAGAGGACCTGGTAGTGGGTAATTCTCCCTCTCTTCTGGCCCTAGAACTTAGCCTTTTATAAACATGAACCCAGTTTGAGTCTTTAAAAAAAAAATCAACGTTTCCATCTCAAAGCCATTTCTGAGCTATGAAACTTTGCTCCTCTCCTTTTGGTGGGTCCTGTTGCATCGTTACTATACCTTCCCTTCCCGACTGTGGCAGATTCCTTCTTGTTGATGGAGATCCCACCTCGGAAAATACATTGGGATCTTGATAGCAATGGGGTGACGGGCAGAAGTTCCTCTTTGACCTTCCTCCAATCGTAAACCCAATGTTGGAGGGCAAATCCTGTGTGTGAATTGGCTTAAATGCACTGCATTTTAGAAATCATCCTCAGTTCAGTCTTCAGTGGTGTCAAAAGTAACAGCTGGATTTGTGCAGCCAGGATAGGAACATTACTTTGTCTACAGGCAAGCATCCCTTCAGGAAGCCGACAAAAGTCTGCTGGATAACCAGACTGAAAAATACATTCTGAACAAGATATTTTAAAATATTTTTGAATTGACTCGACCATTAGTTTTATAAATTTTTCTTCTGCTAGTTTTTGGTTGTATCTTTTTGGTTCGCTGTAATAATAAATTTTATCAATAAATCTGATGGTTAATTTTAGCCTGCCTTTCAGTGTGACCCTGGTGTCACATTTGACCCCAAGATGAGCTTCCAACCTCATAACTTGTGCCATCACTAAAATCACCTATTTCCACCTCCATAACATTGCCCGACTGCCCCATCTCAGCCAACATGCTGCTGAATCCCTTATTCATGACTTTGATTTGATGATACAGCACTGAAACAGGCCCTTCGGCCCACCGAGTCTGTGCCGACCATTAACCACCCATTTATACTAATCCTACACTAATCCCATATTCCTACCACATCCTCACCTGTCCCTATATTCCCCTACCACCTACCTACACTAGGGGCAATTTATAATGGCCAATTTACCTATCAACCTGCAAGTCTTTTGGCTGTGGGAGGAAACTGGAGCACTCGGAGGAAACCCACGCAGACACAGGGAGAACTTGCAAACTCCAGACAGGCAGTACCCAGAATTGAACCCGGGTTGCTGGAGCTGTGAGGCTGCGGTGCTAACCACTGTGCCACTTTGTTACCTCTAACCTTGCCTATTTCAACACACTCCTGGCTGGTCTCCCACATTCTACCCTCTGTAAGCTTGAGGTCATCCAAAACTCTGCCATCAGTGTCTTAACTCACACCAAGTCCCATTCCCCTTTCACCCCTGTGCTCGCTGACCTACATTGGTGCCCGTTCAAGCAATGGCTTGATTTTAACATGTTCATCCTTGTTTTCGAATCTCTCTATGGCCTTGCCCCTCCCTACCTCTGTAATCCCTCCAGCCCCACAACCCTCTGAGATATTAATTTTAATGGCTCCACCATTGGTGGCCAGGTCTTCAGTTGCCTGGGCCCCTAGTTCTGGAATACTCTCCCCACACCTCTCCACATCATTACCTTGCTTTCCCCCTTTAAGACACTCCTTAAAACCTACCTTTTTGACCAAGTTTTTGGTCATCTGACTTAATATCGCCTTATGTGGCTTGGTGTCATATTTTGGTTTATAATGTTCCTGTGAAGCACCTTGGGTTGTTTTATTACGTTAAAGGCACTATTCAAATATAAGTTGTTGTTGTTGCCTTTCAGTGTGGATTGGAGTATATAGTGGCCAGTCTGGGAAAGTCCCAGTGCAAAATATTATGGTAAAAGCAATGGTTAATCCTGTTGCCATTCACAGCACACATAAAGGTGTACATTCTGAATCACAGGAGATAGAGAAGAGGCGAGAAGGACTGTTCCAGATGGTTAGAGGATTAGAAAGGGATACAGTCTCATAATGAGGAAAAAATATGGGCAGTAAAATAGCTGATGAGACACACAGAGAGGATAGCTTAAGAATGAAAAGAAGTTTAATTTCAATTCCTTTTGCATTTTTGGAACAGCTATGTACTTTTAGATTTGTGTTGTGTAAGTTCTTATCTTGATATGTATTTAAATATGCCCTTTATCACAATGCAACATTTTCAATAGTTGAGTGACAGCTGGTTGTACAATTGCCATCAGAAAATTAAATTGCTGCAAATAAGCCATCCAGATGTAGACTAAATATCCAACTCCTCGTTCCTGTGGTTTAAATGTATTACCAATTGACGTCAGAGTTGCCAGCAGATGAACAAGTACTTGTGGGTGATGAGTGGGATCTGAAAAAACAAACCGCTGTCCATTACTAGGCGTTCTGCTCATCACACATGCACTGTTTTTATAGTGTTGTCACTTTAATTGTGATTGTCCAATTTTAACAGTTGAGACCTTGAGTGTTCAGCTCATTAGGACCACACACTGGCAGAGAAAGTCATTTCACAGTGGCCATTAGCGTCACTACCCACAGGGTTTCATATGAGGTATCAACAGGAATGGTTATGCTGTACTCCCGTAGAAACTGCATTCAGATCCAATTATGACCGAGTCAATGCAATCGAAACTCCAAGGGTTTGCTCTTGACTGCTTCCCCAGTCCTGTTCATGCACCAATTCCGAATGAATTACCAGCCAGATTCCTGCATAAACATTGTTTCCCTGTAGAACTCAGCATCTGATTTGTTTCTGCCTCATCCCAGTTTCCTATTTTGTGCCCAGATGTCTCTGGTCTCAAGAGATGAGTGTTTTACACTGAGGTGCTGTTAGAATAAATGACGAGATACGATTAGCCTTGCCCTTCTTTTCTAGGTTACTCTCCTGCTCGGCTCTTTGCTTGAGAAGTAAGTTCAGATCCAGCTCATGATCCTGCACCATTGCTGCTCTTCAGGATAGCTCGCTGCGTGATTCTTAGACTCACCTACAGAAACATGACTTTACTCAGTGCCTAATGTGGGGCACAGCCAACATCAGGAACCCAGCATATGGGAGACCTGGCGTAACATGTTGGTGCTCCAACACGGTGCACAAACTAGCCACCCACTTAACCATTTGCACCCTTCTCCGTGTAGTGCAAACTAGCTATGTATTTACAGTACATATGGATTCATATCAACCGTGCAAACGTCTAGGTCTGAATTTTGCCAGTCCTTTGGCAAAGGGCTGGGAGGCAGGAAGGCTGGAACATTGGCGCGGGAAGGCATAGTGGATGCCCAACATCTTCCCACTGCCAATGGCAGGGAAAGGTGGCAGATGAGTCGCCTGCCGGGAGCCCAATTGACCCACTTAAGTGGCCAATTATGGGCCAATTTCCATCTCTGCAGGCATTTTGCCCACGTCGGGGGGACCAGGGTGGTGGGGGGAGGGGGGTGCCGACGCTGCCACATGGGGAGACCAACAAGTGAAACTTCGCAGCCTCCCAGCAGGCTCCAGAGGTGGGGGAGCCTCCTCTTTGGGCCCTCCATGACCCACTGAGGACCCTTCCCCCTCCAGTTGCCCCCGTGGCAACAGCGCCACCTATGCCTCACGACCATCCCCCAAATCTCGGGCCTGCTTGCCTGGCCCCGACATTCCCCAACTCCACTCACCAATCTGCAAGGGTGCCTCGGCCATTGAGACATCCTCTCTTTGAAGCTGTAGCCTCAGCAATGGCCATCACTAGTAAAGGCACAGCTGAGGCTGCTGATTTGCTGGCTCTCTGATTGGGCTGATAGCTCTTGTGGGCTGGCAGCAGCTACTTAATTGGCCACCGCTGGGTATATGCCTCCCCAGGTCCCGCCAGCGGCCAAAGAGGGGTCGCCTCCCGCTTTCAGCCCTGGTGGTGGGACTTCAGCTATCATGGAAAAGTTCCAGCCCTAGTGTTGCACAGTCCAAGCTGGTTTTCAATCCCAAATCTAATAAAATATTGGGGTTGAAATTTTACGGTGTGGCACATGTAATCCACAAATTGGCCTCCACACTTGCTGCACATGACAACAGTGCCTACACTTCAAAAATAATTAAATGGCAGTGAAGCTATTGTTATGATTGACCAGTCCAGTCAAAGCCCCCAATCAAAATATCTGATTCTGATTGTGGTGGGATAAACGCACTGTTAATTCAATCCCGTCCCTCCACAAATTGCCTAACATATCATTTTAAACTTTCCAAATTAAAGAAAAACCCAGCTAAATTGTGCCATCTAATAACCCCTGAATAACGCTAACCAAACCAGATGTCTTTAAATCAACAAATTAATTGTTTAATTAGACAAATTAAATTCTTAAACATTACTAAGATATAAACAACATTTAAAATAGAAAAATTAGAGTCCTTGCATATTAATGCTCCTGCCGAATGTGGAACAGTCCAAGGTTGCTGGAAGTACTCACAGCTGTCCGATGAGGAAAGAAGAAAAAAAGTTCTTCAACAGTAGAACAGTCTATAGTCTAATTCAACAGTAAGTGATGCTTTCCTTCTCCAGCAATGAATTTCTACAATTAACCACTTGCAAACACTTTTTAATTAATCAATTTGGTTTTAGAATTTTTGAGGGATAAAAGATTGTCACAGTCTAACTTCCCTTCCTTCAGTTTAAATTATCAGAGATCTCTGTTTTGGTTTGACGTTTTAGAATTTTGAGAGAGAATAATAAATAAACAGACTAAATTCTCTTCCTTCAGTTTAAATGGTCTGAGAGCCCTCCTTTCAGGTGCTAATACACAGCTGTCTGTTTTTCTGACTTAGAACTGTCTGTTTCCATGATAAGCCAGTTCAAAATTAAATTGTAACAATGTATCTCTCGATCTTTGGTCCTGAATGGTTGTATCCCGGGCAATGAGAATGCACTCTTTGACTCACAGTCTCTGAATGGCTGTATCCCGGACAACGAGAATGCATTTTTTGACTCAGTCTTTGGAGCTTGCTGTCTTAAAGCAGTACTGCTCCCTTTCCAGCCTTAAAGGCACACCGCATTCTTCCTGAAAAAAAAACTACAGGGTCATAACACTATATACGTGTAAGTTCTTGTTAGTTAAGTTTTAGTTTAGAGATACAGCACTGAAACAGGCCCTTCAGCCCACTGAGTCTGTGCCGACCATCAACTACCCATTTATACTAATCCTACACTAATTCCATATTCCTACCACATCCTCACCTGTCCCTATATTTCCCTACCACCTACCTATACTAGGGGCAATTTATAATGACCAATTAACCTATCAATCAGCAAGTCTTTGGCATGTGGGAGGAAACCGGAGCACCCAGAGGAAACCCACGCAGACACAGGGAGAACTTGCAAACTCCACACAGGCAGTACCCAGAATTGAACCCGGGTCGCTGGAGCTGTGAGGCTGCGGTGCTAACCACTGCGCCACTGTGGATTAGTATAGTTAAAACAGTGTATGAAATTTCTCTATTCATTGCTTAACAAAGTCTTAAGCGTTTTTAAACAGGTTGACAGCTTCTTCAAAATATGAGAATGTCAGGGAAACATCTGAATCTAGTAACATGATTGGAATTTCAAAGCACTTTTAAAAAAAGTACAGCTAATCGAAAAGACTACGGGGGTTGTTTCTGTTCAATCTGGATTTTATTCACTGTGTGGGGTTAACTATTCCCCCTCTGTGTAAGAACATTATTGCACACATTCCTTTTATACCTAGAGGGGTGGCACTTTGTCTCAGGCAGTGGTGAAAAGCACCCCATATTAGATCTGTCGATCATTGCTTGCAGCCCCGACATTTAATTCCATGCAGTGGAACTCAATATCAGGGGAAATCTTCAGGAACACATTTCTGATCTCGCTACAAATAATAACCAGGGCAATTCACCCACCCTGGGTGGTTTAATGGGTTAGCACACTCTCTAGTCATAAAATCTGGAATCATAGAATTTTACAGCGCAGAAGGAGCCCATTCAATCCATCAGCTCTGTCGCAACTCTGTGAAAGGGATACCCACTAAGTCCCATTCCCTTGCCCTCTCCTCATAAACTTTTTCAAATATTTACCCACTTGGTATTTAAGAGCTATAATTCTACATCCATCACAGTTTGTGATGAGACATCCTACATTCTAACAATGTTCTGCATTGAAATGAATGCCTCCTAATCTCTCTGTTTGTTTGTCTGGTGATAATCTTAAATTGCTGTCCTCTAGTAACAGACCCATCGACCACTGGACGTAATTCTTCCTGATTTAGCTTATCAAAACCCCTCATAACTTTGAACATCTCCATAAGATCCCTTCTTAATCTCCTTTGTTCCTCTTTAGCTTCTTAGATGAACTGAAGCCTCTCAATCTTTGGGGTCTGGGTTTGAATCCAACTCATACAGATGGGATGATCAAGGTCAGAAATGAATGTTGCCAACATTATCAAATAAACACTTAATGCCTTCTTATGACATTGCTTTGCCTCTTACTTAACACAGCTGGTAACCCATTTATTTTCAATGGGTTAATTCCTCTAGACAAAAAAAACGTCATCAGGACACATGAAGAATCCATCGAGTGATATTGGCAGCAGGAAGTTCCAGGTTAAGGTTGCTTCTTGCTTTTGCCCTTTAAGAATCGTAAGTGAAACGTACTCTGTCAGTCCCAATCCACTCAATCCCATCTTGCAATCAAGCATAAACAATCCATCTCTGACCATCTGTTCAATCAACATATCTGCCCATTTCCACCTAAAAGGTGGGCACTTGGGATGTTTTTACACTTGGACACATTCCTTTGGCAATGCTGACACTTCAAAATCGACCCAAATAGACTCAGATTCTGGTTGATTCAATGTCCGAGCAATTTGAGACTGAAGGGAAAAGTGATGGCAGCAAAATGAATCCCAGTCTTCCTCGTGAGTGTACAGCTATCTGGAGCACAGCAGGCGAAGCAATGGGCAGGCCTGCCTGTACATCCATCCCTGTTACCCATCAGTGCCAGAATCGTGTAAGTGAAGGTCTGTTCAGGAGATTAGACACTTGGGGTTTTTAAAGTTTATGTTAAGTAAGACCAGCTGTTGGAAGAGCTTGTGTTTTACACTGAGAGTTGCTTACACAACAATTAATGTTAAAAAGCTCTAATTATGTTGGAGACCTTTATCGCTTGCATTTGGAGAAATTAGGAATGTTTATAGAAATCTTTGCAAACTTCTATACAATCAGAGAATGTAATGGATTGAAAAACATATTTTGCATTTGGAAGTGACCCTTAGACTTCAACTGTATTACTTTGATTTCCTCTCCCTCATACAATTTTAACATTTATATTAGATTAAAATGACTTAGTTTAATATATTTGCAGTCGTTTATTATTTTCCAACAGCTGTTTTTTTAGTGAGGCCTGAAAGTGCAGTGATCTGACAGTTTATCTATGTGTTTATGATAGTGTTTATCAACTTGTATATTGGAAGAAAGAATGAGTGATGTTGTATTTATCAAGTACATTATCACAGCCTATAGTACTTTATAAACAACAATTACTTGTGATTTGTAATCATTGTTATAATGTAGAAGAAGAATGTGCATTTACATAGCACCTTTCATGACTTCAGGATGTCCCAAAGCACTTCACAGCCAATGAAATACTTTAGTAGTATAGCAGCAGCCAATTTGCATACAGCAAGCTCCCATAAACGGCAACGAGATAACGACTAGATCGTCTGTTTTAGTGATGCTGATTGAGAGATGAAATACTGGCCCAGAACACCAGGAGAGAACTCCCCTGCCCTTCTTTGAAATGATGCCATAGTAGTTTTGTACATCCACCTGACCTGATAAGGCAAACATCTGTTCTGAAAGACAGCACTTCTGACAGCGTAGCAGTCCCTCAGTACTGCACTGGAGTGTCAGGCTGGATTTTGTACTCAAGTGTCTGTGCAGCGCCTGAGGACAGAATCCAACTCAGCTCTGCTGCCCTTCGAAATTGAACAATCTGTTAATACTTAAGGTTACACATGAATATCGGCCGCCTGACCCACGCACCAGAGGAGGTCTAACTGCCTGTAATGATGCTCCATCCTTCAGAAAAGGAAAGATTCTTTTATAAATAGCCATCTTCACCCAGAGATCCAGCAAGGAGAGGAAGTGGGTACTGGAATTGTATACACTGATGCAGTGCAATTTAATCTTCTGAGTGTTAGTTAATACATTTTGGATGGAGTAGTGTACAGGAAGCTTTACTCTTCTATCAGCTGTCTGTATCTGAACATGGAGCATTTGATATTGAGACTGGGTGCCTTAAATGGTTAGTGTTCTAGTTCACAGCATTAACAAGCCTTGTCCTGATTACATAGGAACGGGAATAGGCCATTCAGCCCCTCGAGCCTGTTCTGTCATTCAGTTTGATCACTGCAGATCTTTATCCTAACTCCATTTACCCATCTTGTTTCCATATCCCTTAATGCTCTTGCCTAACAAAATTCTATCAATCTCAGTTTTGAAATTTTCAATTGACTCCCTGCCTCAGTAGCCTTTTGGGAGGAGAGAGCTGTAGATTTCCACTACCCTTTGTGTGAAGAAGTGATTCCTAACATCACCCCTGAACGGCCTAGCTTCAATTTTAAGGTATGCTCGGTTGTTCCGAATTCCCTCCACCAGGGAAAATATTTATTCCCTACCAACTCCTCTAAGCATCTTAAGCACCTCAAATAGATCACTCCTTAATCTTCTACACTCAAGCTATGCAACCTTCTCCGCATAGTGTAGTCTTGATTAGCACAATAACAGATTTTAAAACCAGGTCTGCTCACAACCTTTGTGACTGGAGGGATGAGGCCCTGCTGAGAGTTCTGTGAACAGTCAACATGTGATAAGAAGCTGCTTGGGGAAATGAGTGGCAGTCATGTGGAGGCGTCTTTACACATGTAATTTTATTTTATTTTATTTAGAGATGCAGCACTGAAACAGGCCCTTCGACCCACCGAGTCTGTGCCGTCCATCAACCACCCATTTATACTAATCCTACATTAATCCCATATTCCTACCACAATTCCCCTAGCACCTACCTATACTAGGGGCAATTTATATAATGGCCAATTTACCTATCAACCTGCGATGTTAGGCTCAGTTAGTCTCCAATAGATCTCATTTTGTCTTGGTTTACACAACTCCCAAATGGGATGAAGACAAAAGCAATATAATAAAAGCAAAATACTGCGGATGCTGGAAATCTGAAACAAAAACAAGAAATGCTGGATTCACTCAGCAGGTCTGGCAGCATCTGTGGAAAGAGAAGCAGAGTTAACGTTTCGGGTCAGTGACCCTTCTTCGGAACTGACAAATATTAGAAAAGTCACAGATTATAAACAAGTGAGGTGGGGGTTGGGCAAGAGATAACAAAGGAGAAGGTGCAGATTGGACCAGGCCACATAGCTGACCAAAAGGTCACGGAGCAAAGGTACTAATGCTTTGTCTTTCAAAACACCATTAACATATTGTTTGCCTTTGCTCCGTGACCTTTTGGTCAGCTATGTGGCCTGGTCCAATCTGCACCTTCTCCTTTGTTATCTCTTGCCCAACCCCCACCTCACTTGTTTATAATCTGTGACTTTTCTAATATTTGTCAGTTCCGAAGAAGGGTCACTGACCCGAAACGTTAACTCTGCTTCTCTTTCCACAGATGCTGCCAGACCTGCTGAGTGAATCCAGCATTTCTTGGGATGAAGACAAGTTGTCTTATAATTGTCCCTGGCAGTCATTGCCACCATTCCTAACCCTACTTTACTTCGCCCTAATCTGCCAATTCGCAGACTATTGGGTCATTACTCACCCTTTTTTTGACTGGGCCTTGTCATATTAATTGTACACAATGGTCAGAAATTTAATTTGCTTATAGTTTTTTGTCTCACTCTTTAGGCTTTAATTCACTTTTTCTGGGCACATTTCATTGATATGTGCCTCCTTTAATGTTGGTTGAATTATTTTAAGACAACTGTAATTGCTGACCATCCAATAAACTCAGCCGTTACCCTTTCTGTTACCGGAACTTGAACTTTCTGATATATATTAACTATGTGCTGAAGAAATCTTGCAATTTGCTTAAGACGACCTCAACACCAGACCATACGCTTTTATTACTACTGTCAGTATATTACAAATACCTTTATATGGTTCTTTAGGTTCGTTGATATTTAGTAAGCAACTTGGAGTTTTTTCACTTCATTGCCCTCTCTTTCCCTCACTCTCACTCTCTGTAATCCCACAGGACTGCAGTTCCGTATTCTCACTTGATTCTGCCCGTGCCTCTTGCTAATGTTCTGCCAGCTGCAGGGAAAAATAAACAATTGTCTGTCTCACAAACAATCACACATTAAAGGGGCAGTGACGCCCACAGCTTCAACGAGCACAGATGTGGTACACTTCCCTCCGGTTACGAATACAGTGTGAGCGGCATAGTGAGTAGGAAACCATTTTCTACTCAAACTGAGTTTTGCAGGAACAGGAAAAGGGTCGTTAGGTTCAACATGCTTGTTCTTTTTTGATTGATCACTGAGCCACATTTCCCATCCTTTAAATCCTGCTTTCTCTGGAAAAGCATCTACCTCTTGATCCTTTTTATTGATTCCCCGTTCCCCAGCTCTTCCCACCACCCTCACCATTATCGATCCAGGGCAAGATTTAGTTTCCGGTCCATGATACCCAGGGCTGAAAGGGTTAAATTATAAGGACAGGTTGCATAGTCCTGGAGTTTAGAAGATCAAAGGGGTAATCCAATTGTGGTATTTAAGATCATTAAAGGGGGTCGATAGAGAGAAACTATTTCCTCTGGTGGGGGGAGTCCGACACAAAGCGGGCAGAATCTTAAAATTCGAGCCAGGCCATTCAGGGGTTGATGTCAGGAAACACTTCTTCACACAAAGGAGAGTGGGAATCTGGAACTCTCTTTCCCAAAAAAGCTGTTGAAGCTAGTGTAATGGTGTGCTGGCAACTGAAAATTTTCAAAGCTGAGATTGATAGAATTTTGTGAGGCAAGGGTATTAAAGGGAAATGGAAACATGGCAGGTAAATGAAGTTCAGATGCAGTCAACCATGATCTAATTGAAGGTGAAACAGGCTCGAGGGGCTGAATGACCTACTCCTGTTCCTATGTTCCTTGCTTTAGCCGTAATTTGCCAATGTGGAACTTTGCCAGAAACTTGCTGGAGTAACCAAATCCTCTAAGCTGTGTAGCACAGCTGTTTGCACCAGGGAAATGTCAGAAGTGAGATTGATGATCGAAAATCGTGAGACAGATTGTAATCCCATTTAAACAAACGGTCTTTCAAGGTGAGCTTCCTAAAAAAGCAGCTACATTTATGAAACAAAAAGAGTGACTCTCACTTCAAATGATTGGATCTGAAGAGCTGTGAAGCTCCAGAAAGAAATGAATTTGGACAGTTTCAACCATGTTCCTGGTGGGCAATGGTCCACAACCACAAAAATGAGCAATAATTCAGAATTAATTAGCACTAAATTGGCAACTTCAATCAAAGAGTCCAGAAGGTTGGCTGCTGCAGAAAAATGGAAAATGTGATTCTGGTACAAAGAAAACATTCTCCTAAAATTCAGTGGGAACCAGGGGGCCATCAGGTGCAGTCGCCCTGGTTCCATGCTGTGCCAGAAGCAATGTAACCATTAACCAGTTTCAAAATCCCTGGAGGCTGGCCATAAATTATTCGACAATTGCACATGAGTAAAGCGGTTACTGAGTCACCAAAACAAAAGCATTCTCAGCAGTTTCAAGTCATTACTGATTAATACAGGGATTTCCACAGGTTAGAAGGACTCTTTAATTTAGTTACAAAGGGCTGGATTTCATGAGCCCGCTGTCGCGAGTGGTGGCGGGTGGTAGCCCGTACGTGCAGGCCGCATGCCGTCAAGCCGCCACGATCTCCCATTCAGTGGCTCATTTAAGTGCTCCAGTTGGCCGCACCCCTACCCCAATCAAGTGGAGGGGGTGGGCTCTCTGACGCAGCAATGGCATCAGCTGCCTGTGCACAGGCGCAGGTGCCATTTTTAAAGGGCAGCCAACCCTGCTGGAAGATTTAAATTTTTAAAGAGATACCGCCCCTCCCCCCCACCCCCTTGCAATCAAAATTCTAATGTCACGTTCCCACCCCCCCATAACAATAAAGTTAAATATCTGCCCTTTCCCCCTCAAAACACCTTATAAATATGACCTTCCCCACCCCCCCACCAAACTGTACAAAGTTCACAGTCCACCCCTTCCCACCATCCCCGACACTAATGACGATAATTTGACCCTGTCCCCCCACCCCAGCACTAAAAATCTGAAGGCCACTGCGGCGTCTGCTTTTCCCAGACAGGAAAGTGAAGGCGTGGGAGTGCCAGCCACCCCTCTGAAGATCGGGGCATGCCCCTGTAAGATCGCAGGTAAGTGTATTTTAATTTATTCATTACTAATTAACATATTTAAATTCAGGTCCCGTCACCCAGAGGTGGGGCTGCCATGGAGCCCCGTGCCACTGAGAGGATCGGGCCCCGCCCTCCCGGCATCGAGCAATGGGGCAGGCCGCTGCCAGAATGATCTTCCGCCCCCACCCCCACCCCCCAATCCCCCGACATCGGGGGCCCTGTAAAATCCCAGCCAAAATGTCTGGACTTCTTCGATCCTTTTTGTCCCTATTTGAATCTGATTTTGTTGTTGCTCTGCTGGGAAATACTTCAGTCTTACATCAGCTTGCAAGCTTACTTTTATTTAAGTAAAGTCAGCTCCTTTTTTTAGTATGTTATTCAGTGAAGAGGCAGTAAAATCATCACAGAGGCTGTACGTAAATAGCCACGGAGCTGATGCTATTCTTAAGCCCAGGTTAATAGGGAACCTTACTACAACAGCAACTTGCCTTTATACAGCGCCTTTTACATTGTAAAACGTCCCTAGAAGACGTTTTCTGTATCTGGTGCTCGGTGTGGCAGTCTGAAGGACTTTGAAAAATGTTGTTCTTTGTCCAGCAGTGTCAATCTGCACACGCTAAACTGTCCTGAGTGAGCTCACATGTTAAAGGGCAGCCTAGTGGGAGTTCAGCCTGGGTTACAGGGTCGCATCCAATGCTTTGGTCATCTTTTGCATTGATTTCTACACAGGAAATAGCAGGTTTAATGGCTTTGTTATGTCTCCTTGTTCAGTGTGGGGCCAGTTCAAGATCAACATAAACTAAACTGAATGAATTGGATACAAAAGCCCACAGAGACACATTAGATACTGTGCTAATAGAAATCACTGTTTTTATTTATGCCTCATTTTTTGTTAATTATATATTTGCACCATCTAATTAACTCCATGTTCTTTTCTACTGATACAATCAATAACACTGCCCTGTCCCATAACTTTCAGAACAGAAAGGACGTCATAGGTTTATGGTTCTGAAACTCTTTACACAATGTTTAACTCAGCAATATTTACTTTTCGGTGAAGGTTAAAAAATACTGCACGTCAAACATCTGGAAATAGAAGAAAATACAGAAACGAAGCATCCTAGAGAAAGAAATGACAGGTGAACATTTCTGATCTAACAAAGGGTCCACAAACAAAATGTTAACCTGCCTTGCCCCATTCTAGATAGTGAATAAATATTCTGTTGTGTATTTCCAACTTTTCTGTTTTTATTGCAGTTATTCAGCATTCATTTCTGTTTAAACAGCACCCTCTGCTGTTGCTAAATGGTACAATGACATGTTTTTGATGGAATGCATTTTTATTAAATATACTGAAAACCTAAAAAGGTAATTTTAACAGATTGAAGCCTTTGCCGATGGCCGATTATTGTATCAGGGTTAAATCTCAGTGTTTCTACTACGGCCTTGTACAAAGTTTCAAAACATCGCTCAACCTTCATCCTAAACTCCCCTTAAAGGATGAACAGTAGTCTTGTGCCTCATGCCCAACCAATTCTTCCACGTGCAAAGAACCAACTCAAATGAAAAGGAGGACATTCCCTGCAATACCTGCTGAGGCTAGCCTTCCCTCTCTTGCCAACTTGTGCACCATTGCATGGGCACAGCCCCTAATTTTGCCAAGATAAAATTATAACATAATTGCAGATAAGGAAGACCATTTTACCCCAGCATGAAGATGACAGTGTCCTCCCATTGGAGCATTGTTGGAATACTCTCCACTTGCCTGGATGAATGTGGCTGCAACAACACTCAGGAAACTCGACACCATTCAGGACAAAAGAAGCCCGGTTGATCGGCACCCCATTCCCCCACCTTCAACATTCACTCCCTCCACCATCAGCGCACGGTGGCAGCAGTTTGTACCATCTACAAGATGTGTTGCAGCAACTCACCAAGCCTCCTTCGATGGCACCTTCCAAACCCATGACCTCTACCACCTAGAAGGACGAGGGCAGCAGATGCATGGGAACACCGCCTCCTGCAAGTTCCCCTCCCAGTCACATACCATCCTGACTTGGAACTATATCGCTGTTCCTTCACTGTCGCTGGGTCAAAATCCTGGAACTCCCTCCCTAACAGCACTGTGGGTGTACCTAACCCACATGGACTGCAGCGGTTCAAGAAAACGGCTCACCATCACTTTCTCAAGGGCAATTAGGGATGGGCAATAAGTGCTGACCTTGCCAGAGGAACCCACATCCCATGAAGCAAAAAAAAAAGTTCCTTTGGACCACTTTCACTTCTTCACATTCTTGGTTGCTGAGTTGTCTTTTCAATTGTGTGATGATGAATGGGATGACATGAATTGGTGCCAAGCAATGGAGAGGCTTGATTGTTTGTTTAAAGGACTGCTTTGTGTTAATGGAATTTGCTGAGGGGGGGGGGGGGGGGGGTGAGTGGAGGTGGGGTACAACAGTGTTCTTTGTATGTGGTTGTTGGTTTGGTGAACTGTTGAATCTACATGAACCTGAGCAGCAAAGTACACAAAGAAACATAGAAAATAGGCGCAGGAGTAGGCCATTCGGCCCTTCGGTGGTGGTTCATTGCCCACATCACATTCTGCCTCCTCCTTCTCCTCGCCCTCACCAAACCCTCCTCCTCATCTGCCTTCACCACCTTGGAAACACCTGAGGGGGTTCTGTGCTTGGCACCTTGTTCCCCTGCAGGTCCAAACCTTGCTGCTCCACAACATTGTGCAGAGCACAGCACACCACAAGCATTCTGGAGATTCTGGCTGAAGGACACCTCCAGATATGTCCAGGCACCTGAAGCATGCCTTAATTACCACACACATGCAGTCGATAATACCCTGCACCTGTAGGAAGCCAGCCAGAGCCACAGACCCAAGCATGCAGTCATTCTGACCAGGGTTATCGCAGATTAAGTTGATATAATTGCTGGCTCTGACAAATAAGCAATCAGTGACTTGTTTTATGCATTTTCGTGCCATGAACTACGAGATTCTGCAAATATCTCTGGATGATCCCTGGAAGGATCCAGAGGCAAAAAAAATCTTGAGGCCGGTGGTGACTTTGACAGTCACTGGTAAAGCATGGCCACCAGATCCAACTGGCAGCAGAATTTGTTTCAGAAAGCTGCAAGCGTCTGCCACCACCTGATGCAACACTCTGAGCCTCCTGAGACACTGGTGGCCCAACATGTTGAGGAAGCTTAGCCTGCGTCTATAGACCCTGTGTGCTGGGTATGGCCTATTGCAAGCTGTACCTCTCTGCACATTCCCCTCTCCTGTGGAGCTGCCAGTCAGTGAGCAGGAAGTCATTGCTGGTGAAGGTCCTGTTGCTCCTGTTGCTGCTGCTGTTCCCCTTGGTCCTCATCTTAGCTCGAAAGTAAAACAGCATAAGCGGTACCCACGCTGATACGATATTCAGAACTCCAAAGTGCAGTTAAGACCTCCGAACCTCCAAATTGCAGATGACAGCTCCAAAGTGTGTATTGTAATCTCTCAACATGAGTACTGTGAACAAGCCATTTCACACAAAGAGGGAAGAAAGCAGCTGTTAGTGATCAACACTTGCTGGGCTATTTCCCCGTCATGGCTTCAGCCCCCTTAATTGCCAATGTTTTCTCGCCTTGCTTTCACCGGGGAGTTCCATAAAACCCAGGAAACCCATGGCACCAAAATCCACGCTAATATCGCTGCAGTTGAGCATTTAACACATTGAAGTTAGCAACCCACCTCTTCCAAGGGGGTTGTTCACACGCTGCCTAATTCACTGCAGTCAAATGCAGAAGTTGGCGGCTTGGAACTGGCTTCCCAACGCACTCATATTTTTCTGAGATTTCATCGTCCACCTGCACCCAAACCACTCAATCTCATTAAAATTTCCCCCTCAGTCAGCTCTTCAGCATCCAGAATGGAATGTCTCTTTTGTTTCTTGGTTACCAGAACTGAACACAGTACTCAAGGTGGAGTGTTACCAGAGTACAATAAAGTTTGTTTACTACCTCCTTTGGCTTATGTTCTATTGTGTTGAATACAACTTCTACCGCAGCGTTGTCCAACATACGGCCCGCGGGTCAGGATCTGGCCCGCCAAAGTTTTCCATCTGGCCCGCAGATATAAACTGTACCCGGGGCCGTTTCTCATCCTCACCAGGACTGGAGATGAGAAATTCCACATTGTCAGACCAGCTTTTAAAAAAGATCATTAGTCACTTTCACAGCTGACAGATCCTGACATCCGGACCAGCAGTTTCTGAACTTCGGACAGATTCTGAGTTTTTTTAAAAGGCTGCCAGAAAACCCCCGAACCTCAGGATCTGTCAGCTGTGAAAACAGACTTGAGATTTAAAAACAAACTGATCAACCAGCTGCTGAGCATTGCCACTCGCTGCAACTGTCAGAGAGTGAGAAAGGGGGACAGAGAGAGAGAAAGGGGGACAGAGAGAGAGAAGGGGGGCAGAGAGAGAGAAAGGGGGATGGAGAGAGAGAGAAAGAACAGTGAAAGAGAGAGGGGTGGGGGAAGAGAGAGAGAGAGAATGACCAAGATCACTCATGACAGAATGACATCCACCAGAATATTTTGCATTGATACAAGTGTTCGGGCAAACATTGATGACTTGTGCAAGCAAAGAAATGCCAGGTATCTCACTAAATCATTGTCCAACATAGTGACCAGAAAGTAAGGCAATAAATTAGTCTTCTCATTGAAAGCTTCTTCAAGAAATGCAGCTTTGTTGATCTTTTGCTTAATAGTAAGATAAATTTTAATGCCTTTATCTTTTCAAAATTGTCTCCATGTAAGACAAAAATTTTAATGTGGCCCCCCCCACACGAGAAGGTTGGACAACCATGTTCTACTGCTCTGTTAACTGCTGTTCTGTGTTAGTTGGGCACCTTCATTGTTGAGCCTAAGAGTCCTATGTCTCTTTCAGCTTCATTCTTAACTATTCAAAAATCAGGATCTTAAACGTTAATGAACAGATGCAGAACTCTGTGCACAGATATAACCAACAACACACAGGCTCTCTCCTCTGTTCAGAGGTAGACCAGTCACAAGCATATAAACACAGCCAAAGTGAATTATGCTGTAATCTCTCATCTCTAATCCTCTGTAATTGACAGCAGCAGGTGAAGGTTGCCCACGTGTTATAAAGTGCACCCATCTGTCACAAGAATTCATGCATTTATTTAGTTTGTTAAATCTGTCAGTCACAGATGCTGTGTGTGGGAGGGATTTCAAATCCATTCAATGCTGACACTCTTGGAGATTCAAATGTTAAAGTGTTGTATGTGGATTGAGCTCGCTATCTGATTGTTTACCTTAACATTTCTCCATTGACCTACAATAATGGCTCAGCTGCAGCAATTTGACTTGTTGTGGATGGTAACAGTTTCATTGGTCAATGTTTTCCCTTCTCCTTTATATATGTGACATATATTGATGAGGCTAACAGAAATAGCTTCAGTGCTGAAACAATTCTGTCTCTATGGGGCTGACCGATGTGGGGTTTAAAATATTTTAGAGTATGATTATGCTGTGTAACTGCTGGAATATTGAGCTGTATAAACTGGAAAAGCACTCCATTATGGTGAAGCTTTGCAAGAATAATCAAATGGGTTAATAAACAAGTGTAATGGTGCAGGATACTTAACACTTGCTAAACAGAGGGAACCTGTTTGATGAGTCCTATTATCAGGTGTGTGTTGGCTGTAGCTCAGTTTGTAGCATGTTTGTTTCTGAGTTAGAAGGCTATAGGTTCAAGTCCCATGTGAAAGTTTTAATCACAAAATCTAGGCTGACATTCCAGTGTTGCACTGCTGGAGGTGCCTCTTTTCGGTGAGATGTTAAGCCAAGGCCCTGCCTACTCTCAGGTGGGAATATAAGATCCTATTCCACTATTTTGAAGAAGTGCGGTGGAGTTTTCACTGATTTACACTCCAATATTTATCCATCAGCCAACACTACAAATAACAGATTATTATCGTCATTGCTATTTGTGGGAGCTTGCTGTGCGCAAATTGGTTGCCGTGTTTCCTAAATTACAACAGTAACTACACTCCAAACGTTCTTCATTGCTTGTAAAGTGCGTTGGGATGTCCTGAGGTCTTGAAAGGTGCTATACAAATGCAAGTCTTTTTCTCCTTTCTGTCAGTATTCCTCCAAACCTCCAGGTGGTGCATTTTATGCTGGGAGAGCAACTCCATTCGGAAGTTCTTAATTAACATTGCCTCATGCATCTCCTGTCAAATAGAGCAGTATGGGCTGTCAAAAGTGGATAGCTTCAGCTCCTCCAGCCCCCTTATATACGAAGGATACTGTCTATGGAATAAGGTGGGCAAAATTTGAAGAGAGCATTTCATTTGAAAGATTCTTTCTAAAGGCAACCTCGGACAAGGAAGATGTCATCAATATTTACCAAAGGGTTAGCAGTTGTGCCTTAGGGAACCAGCCATAACGTCAACTGGCCATCACCTTCTCTTTGTTCTGATGAAAGACCATCACCTGAAACATTAACTCTGTTTCATTCTCCACAGATAGGTTAATTGGCCATTGTAAATTGCCCCTAGTATAGGTAGGTGGTAGGGAAATATAGGGACAGGTAGGAATATGGGATTAGTGTAGGATTAGTATAAATGGGTGGTTGATGGTCGGCACAGACTCGGTGGGCCGAAGGGCCTGTTTCAGTGCTGTATCTCTAAACTAAGATGCTGCCTGACCTGCTGTATTCCCGGCATTTTCTCTTTACTACGAATGACTGAAATGTAGTTTTGATATATTTTCAAAGCCATAGATTCCAATCATAATTTACAAAGCCAAAGTATCCCATTTGTACTGATCATAATTTATAACTGCAAACTTGAAAGTGGAACAGAAACAATAACAACTTACATCTATACAGCGCCTTTAATGTTGCAGCAACATCCCAAGGTCATCAAACAAAATTTGACACTGAGCCACATGAGATATTCGGAGTTATTAAGACAGATGACAATATGTTTGGTCAAAGGTTTGGTTTTAAGGTGCGACTTAACAGAGCAGAGAGAGGTGAGAGGTTGAGGGAGGGAATTGCAGAGCTTAGGGTGTAGGCATCTGAAGGCATGGCCACCAGTGGTGTGGTGATGAAAATCCAGATGCACAAGAGGCCAGAATTGGAGGACCGCAGAGATCTCTGAAGGTTTGTAGGACTGGAAGTGGTTACAGAGAAAGGGAGGGCCAAGTCCAAGGAGGGATCTGAAAATAAGGGTGAGAATTTTGAAATCTAGGCATTGCCGACTGGGAGACAATGTAGGTCAACAAGCACAAGGGTGATGGGTGAACAGGACTTGGTGAAAGTTGGAATACAGGCAGCAGAGTTTTGGATGTGATCAAGTTTGTGGAGGGTGGAAGATAGGAGAATGGGCAGGAGAGCACTGGAATAGTCAAGTCTGGGGGTTATGAAGTTATGAATAAGGGTTTGAGCAGCAGTTGAGCTGAGGCAAGGTTGGAGACAGACAATATTAAGGAAGTGAAAGTGGGCAGTTTTGGTGATGGCCAGGTAGCGAATGAACTATTTCAGCCTCATACAGTGACCAGAAGAGGAGATGGAGTCGGTGGCAATGGAACGGAATTTGGGGACGGGGGCCAAAGACAATGACTTTGGGCTTCCCAATATCTAACTCGGTGGAAATTTCTGCTCATTCAGTACTGGATGTCAGACAAGCAATGTGACAAATCAGAAGCAGTGAAGAGGTTTAGAGAGGTGGAGGTGAGGTAGAGCTGGATGTTTTCAGCATACATGTGGAACTTGATGTGTTTTCAGACTATGTTGCCAAGGAGCAGCATGTAGATGAGAAATAAGAGGGGGGGCCAAGGATGGGCCCTTGGGGGACTCCAGAGTTAACAATGCAGGAGCAGCAAGAGAAAGCATTGCAACTAATTCTCTGGCTGAGACTCGATCGATAGTAATGGAGCTAGGTGAGGACAGTCCCATCCAAATGGTCAACCATTTATATGGTTCCTTTAGCATTGCTAAAATGTCCCAAGGCACTTCAGTGGAGCGTTATCAGACAAAATTTGACACCAAGCCACCTAAAGGGAGAGCTGGCCAAAAGCTTGATCAAGAAATAGGTTTTATGCAGCAGTTTAACCTATGAGGGAGGGAGAGAGGTGGAGAAGTTTAAGGAGGGAATTCCAGAGCTTAGGGCCTAGGCAGTTGAAGGCCATTAATGGTAAGGCAATAGAAATTGGGGATGAGCAAGACGCCAGAACTGGAGGAGCCTCTTAATCACCAGCTCTGAATAGTGACTTGTTACAGGTGTGTCACATTCAGTTTTGCCACAAGGTGTGAAAATGCAGGTGTTTTTTTTCCCCAGGAAACCTAGTGCAGCCAGTTCCTGAAAAACAGGTTTCATGTAACCAGCTGCAAACTGAATGTAAAACTGCTCAAACTCACCAAGACTGATGGCCCAGAAACCCTGAGTAAAAACAGGCAGCGGCCGCACTAACCTGCGTCTCTCGAAACGTGAAAGTAGCTTAAGATGAGACTGTCTGAGGGATTTACCTGCACACTTTTACTTCCTTCCATAAGTCTTCTGAGGAATAGGAGAAATTAGTGGAAGTCTGGCTCAATGTGAAAATTGGATAGAAATAGAACATGGATTGGCTCTTTGAGCAGGGGCCCATTTAACACAACACAACAGGTTGAAGAATGTTATCAGAAAGCCTTTGGACCCCTCAAGAACAGCAGTAATTCCAATGTTACTTCTCCAGCCCCGACTATCAGGATTACTCAACTTTGTCCAAGCCTTTGGTCACCTGTCCTAACACCTTCATATGTGGCTCGGTGGCAAATTTTATTTGATCACACTCCTGTGAAGTTTTGGGGATGTTTTGCTATGTTAAAGGCGATATATCAATTCAAGCTGTTGTTTTTATTGTTGCTGTTGTAGTAAACATTATCTTTTGTCCAGCTTTGGGCTAAGGCTGCTGGACCCCTTATCATAACTTGGGCAATCCGATTTCCTTATGCACGGTCTGCTTTCTCAGCTGTCCTCCAGCTATAGATTGGCCCTCCACCTTTGAGGGCCCGCCAGCTGCACTTAATTGGATGGTGAGCCTGCCCTCTGGCCATTAATTGGCAGCCCTTGGGAAAATCACAATGAGTGACTGTTTCCCACATAGTGCGAGAATTCTGACCCAGCCTGTCTGCGGGGTTCAGAAGACTGCAGGGATACTCCAGCCCTTGGTGTTGCTGACACAAGCGTTCATTGTGTATTGAGGTGATCTATCTAAACTGAACACAGTCAGAGGATTGTAGCTGCCTTGTCTCAACCCTGTCAGAGAGTCATTTTCATATCGATTAGCCTGTTGATCTCATTCCATCATCATTGCAATCTGTTTATAGATGGCATACCTTCCATAGCAGGACATCTAAATGCAAAGAAATTTCCTTTTATCATTCACCTTTATGCTTTAGGTGTCCTCCATTACAGCATAAAAACCACAGACAAAGTTACTGGGCTAGATCTTGATGGTGTATGATTGTGTAAAACAGGTGATGGTGAGTCAGCAGGCCAATTACATCATTTCTCAATTCTATTTCCATGGAGTTCAATGGAAATCAAGATCAGGAAAGAGGTAAGATAGGCTGCCAAATCATTATCAGCTGTTCTACAATATCGCAGAAAGTCAAGATCCATCCAACTGTGCTATAAAGGATGACTGGGGACAGTGAAACATTGATAGCACCTTGGGAGTGAAAGTCCTCAAAGTTTTCAGTGGGCTAACGGTCTATAAACAGCACAGGAAAGTTGTCTTTAGACAGGAAAATCGTGCGTAAACCGTTCCTGCACCATTTCCACCATTGAGACACTTCTCTCAAGTTCCCTCACGCTTTCTCAGCCTTCCTGCTATTCAGCTACTGAGTCCTGATGCACTTTAGACAGGGTCAAGGGTCGCAGCTCCCAGTTTCCAGGTTTTATAGGACACAACAGCTGACAGAGTCAGCTGATCGAGGTGGAATTGAAGAGTTTCTGAATGAGAAGAGTCAGGAGGTTTCGAATAGGTTTCTACAGCTTGAAATTCCTTTTTCAAGTTTCTTCTGGCTTGTCTGTCAACAGACATGTGGATTTACTTCTTAAATTGAAACAGAAAATGCTGGAAATACTCAGCAAATGAGAGTTGCTCAGGACCAGGTATGACATTCTCTGTTGACATACCCTGATGAGACATTGGCCCAGATTTTGCTGCAGCAGGGCTTTGAACAACACCCAACACAGGAAGGAGCAAAGCACAGTCAGGCAGCATTTATTTGTTGCATCGAATATCCAGCACAACCAGGCCCCAACCAGTGCATGGCAGTGTTAATGCTCCACTCAAACCTCCTCCTATCTTCCAAAGAAGGGTCACTGACCCGAAACGTTAACTCTGCTTCTCTTTTCACAGATGCTGCCAGACCTGCTGAGTGGTTCCAGCATTTCTTGTTTTTATTTCAGATTTCCAACATCCGCAGTATTTTGCTTTTACTCCTCCTATCTTTCCTCATTTAACTCTATCAGTATAACCCTCCGTTCCCTTCTCCCTCATATGCTTATCTAGCTTCCCCTTAATTGCATCTATACCATTCATTTCTACCATTCCCTATGGCAGCAAGGTTACATTCTCACCACTCTCTGGGTAAAGAAGTTTTTTCTGAATTCCCTATTGCATTTCTTGGTGACGATCTTATATTGATGACCTCTGGTTTAGCTCCTCCCCACACATGGAAGCATTCTCTCTGTATCCCCTCTATCAAAACATTTCATAATTTTAAAGACCTCTATTAGGTCACCCCTCAGCCTTCTCTTTTCAAGAGAAAAGAGACCCAGGTTGTTCATCCTTTCCTGAGAGGTATAACATGGGCTGCAGCGGTTCAAGAAGGCGGAGGACCACTACCTTTTCAAGGGCAATTAGAGATAGGCAACAAATGCTGGCTTTGCCAGTGACATTCACATCCCATGAACGAATAAAAAAACTTGCATTTCTGATATCATCCTTGTAAAACTTTTTTTGCACCCTCTCCAGTGCTTCTTTATCCTTTTCAGAAGATGGCGACCAGACTGTACATGGTTTTCACGTGCCAACTACGTCCAAACCAAGAATTGCTGCAGTTGCTGCTGCTGATAAGTCAACTCGTTGGCATTCTGTGGCAGACCTCAGGTCACAAACACGCACATAGGAATATCACAGGCACATTGCCCATGATAGGCTACAATGCACTCTACATGAGCACCTCTCACACTGGAAGCACCAGAAAAATCATTTTAAAAGTTGCATCTGTTTTTTAGTATATATATTATTCTTTCATGGGATGTGGGCATCACTGGCAAGGCCAGCATTTGTTGCCCACCCCTAATTGCCCTTGACAACACAATGGCTTGCTAGGCCATTTCAGAGGGCAGTTAAGAGTCAACCACATTGCATTGGGTCTGGGTTCACATGTAAGGACGGCAGATTTCCTTCCCTAAAGGATATTAGTGAGCCAGATGGGTTTTTACAACAATCAATGGTAGTTTTATTGGCACCATTGCTGAGACTAGCTTTCAATTCCAGGTTATATGTATAATTTCCTCAGGGGTTTTCCTGATTGTCCGCTGTAACGTTGGCAGAAGATCGATGGAATCCTTGTTCACATTTGTCAATGGCTCTTTCGGTGAATAGAGCTCTCTATTGGTCCGAGCTGGGATTGATACAAATTTTGTTTAAGGAATTGAAAAGCAGTGTACAATTATTAAGCAAAAAAACTGCACATGCTGTAAATCACTCAACAGGTCGGGCAGCATCTGTGATGAGCACAAACCAGTTAATGATTCCGGTGCAGACTGTTTTTCATATTTCCAACAATTATTAAATATTGACTTGAATGGAGAAAGTCAGCTATTTAGATCCCAAAATTCTGCCATGGTCTGCTCAGAATGTCTATTGCTTCTTTGTAGACGATTGTATGTGTGTCATAGAGCAATACAGCACTGAAACAGGCCCTTTGGCCCACCGAGTCTGTGCTGACCATCAAACACCCATTTATACTAATCCTATGTCCCCTACCATATCCCCACCTTCCCTCAATTCTCCTACCACCTACCAACACTCGGGGCAATTTACAATGGCCAATTTACCTATCAACCTGCAAGTCTTTGGCTGTGGGAGGAAACCAGAGCACCCGGCGGAAACCCACGCGGTCATAGGGAGAACTTGCAAACTCCACATAGGCAGTACCCAGAATTGAACACAGGTCACTGAACACAGTGCAAACCACTGCACCACTGTGTCGCCCACTGTGGCATATGTTAGCCATTGAGTATCTCCAATTTGAGCCAACATACCAGATCAGAACAAATCAGCTGCCACCAGCAGAATGAAGGAAGTGTATAGAAGGTGATTAAAGTTTTTAAAGTTAGTTTTCAACTCAGTAAAGATAAGAGCATAAGAAATAGGAGCAGGAACCATTCGGCCCCTTGAAACTGCTCTGCCATTCAGTAAGATCATGGATGATCTTTACCTCAGCTACACCTTCCCATCCGATCCTCAAACGCCTTAATTCCCTTAGTATCCAAAAATCTGTTGATTTCTGACTTGACTCAACAACTGTGCATCCAGAGCCCTCTGTGGGATAGGGGAAAGAGTGATGGTAACAGAATTAAAATGTTCATTTTTTATACTAATCATATGTGGTGCTTAATCTAGGGTTAATTTTAGAATAGTAAAACTGCTCGTAATTTCACAGTTGGTTTGTTCGTATAGTTGTTGCAGTGTCACAGTGCATGAGGTGAAAGATTAATAAACTATTTTATCCACAACCTTTATTTTCTTTGGTGATCTACATTTTGAGCGATAATGTTTAACTATTATGGCTTTTTTTTTATCCTTTCACGGGATGTGGGTGTCACTGGCTAGGCCAGCATTTATTGCCCATCCCTAATTGCCCTTGAGCAGGTGATGGTTAGCTGCCTTCTTGAACCACTACTGTCTATGTGGTGTAGGTACACCCACGGTGCTGTTAGGAAGGGAGTTCCAGGATTTTTACCCAGTGACAGTGAAGGAACGGCTTAACAGTTTCAAGTCAGGATGGTGTGTGGTTTGGAGTGGAGCTTGCAGGTGGTGATGTTCCCATGCATCTACTGCCCTTGTCCTTCTAGTTAGTAGAGGTCGGGGTTTGGAAGGTGCTATTGAAGGAGCCTTGGTGATTTGCTGCAGTGCATCTTGTAGATGGTACACACTGCTGCCACTGTGCGTCGGTGGTGGAGGGAGTGAATGTTTGTGGATGGGGTGCCAATCAAGCGGGCTGCTTTGTCCTGGATGGTGTCAAGCTTCTTGAGTGTTGTTGGAGCTGCACCCATCCAGGCAAGTGGAGAGTATTCTATCACACTCCTGATTTGTGCCTTGTAGATGATGGACTGGCTTTGGGGAGTCAGGAGATGAGTTACTCGCCGCAGAATTCACAGCCTCTGATCTGCTCTTGTCGCCACAGTACTTATATGGTTGGTCCAGTTCAGTTTCTGGTCAGTGGTAACCCGGAGGATGTTGATAGTGTGGGATTCAACGATGGTAATGCTGTTGAAGGTCAAGGGGTGATGGTTAAATTATCTCTTGTTGACTGATTCATGGGCTAACTGTGACTTAAAGTAAAAACATCTACATTTCCATCTACAGGACATCTTTCTGGAATACCATGGCATTTGGATTCAGCTATGTTGGATGGGTGGATCCATTGTTCATAAAGGAAGAAAAACTTGCATTTTATTACTCCTTTCAAAGCCATAAGACATCCAAAAGCACTTCACAGCCAACGAAGTACTTTTGAAGTATAGTGACTGTTGTTAGGTAGGAAATGCAGCAACCAATGTGCACAAGAACTCCTACAAACAGCAATGTGATAATGACTGGATAATCTGTTTTTGTGATGTTGATTGAGGAATAAATATTGGCCAGGACACCGGGGATAAGCTCCCCTGCTCATCTTCAAAATAACACCATGGGATCCTTTGCATCCTTCTGAGAGAGCAGGCAGAGCCTTGATTTAGCATTGCACCCGAAAGGCAGCACTTACCAACAGCACAACGCTCCCACAATACTGCGCTGGAGCATCAGCATTGATTTTAATACTTGTGTTCTGGAGTAGGACAAGAATCCACAATCTTCTGACTCAGGTGAGAGTTCTACCAACTGAGCCACAGCTGACACTCAATGTTTCTAGCACCTGATTCTGATGTGAGAAATAGGTTGCTGAACCTTTTGAAAAAAACACTGCTTAAGCTCTTTAAGCGGCAAAGGAGGATTAACCCAATTAGGTGAACCACATTGTAGTTTCTGCGTACCTAGTCATGCAAATCCGTTGTTCAGCTCAGAGCTGGCACTCGTGGAATTAAGAGTTTTATGTGGCTCAGTGTTTAATGTTTGTCTGATGACACCCCTGTGAATTTCCTTGGGAGGTTTTTACCACATTGAAGGCACTATATAAATGCAACTTGTTTGAAAAACTATACTGGAGTAAAGCAGCAATGAAGGCTAATCTAAACATAGGCAGGTTTGCTTTCTTGATACACTAGTTGAACTTTCTGAAAAACTCTTACTTTTAATGTATGGTCTTGAAGATGGATGAGGTGTGGCTTCTGAAAGTTTGATCAGTGAGTTGAACACTGTGCTAGTTGATACCAGGTCACACATCCTCACCTTTCACAATTGGCAAGCACCGACAAGGAGTATTTCACAGATTTGTGTGTCGCAGATACAGGATACAGTTCATAATCAGCCATTCTAACTCTGTCTTTTGTCAAATAAATAACCAGTTCCCATTACATAAACTTACTTTTGCCCTCTGATTAAGCAGATGTACATGTGACAAGAGAGAACCATGTGCTTCCTTGTGTTGTGACAAACCTGCCTTTGCTATTGTTTTCTGTGCTTCCATTCTGGTACCTGTAAAACTGAAGGTTAGTAGCTTCCCCTGATTATGTAGATTCCTGTGCATGGGGAACGAAGAGGGATCAGCAGCATTCCCTGTGGTAGAGTGGCGGGATGAACAATGCCTGGAACAATTAATGCAGATGATTCCCTGGTTCCCAGTTGAGCACGAGATGAAATTTGACCATAGCTATATAGAATCATAGAATGGTTACAACACAGAAGGAGGCCATTCGGCCCATTGTGTCTGTGCCAGCCCTCTGCAAGAGAAACTCAGCCAGTCCCACTCTGCCACCTTTTCCCTGTAGGCCTGCTCATTTTTTTCTCTTCAGATACTTATCCCATACTCTTTTGAAAGCCACGATTAAATCTGCCTCCACCAATAGGTTTATTGTGACTTCCTGAACCCACAGGCAGTAGGCATCTCCCATCTCCTCAAACCACTAAACCAAGTATGGAACCATATTCTTCTGTAAGTTGAGCAAAAGCTTCTTTTCTAGTTGATTCTATTGTTTTTCAAAGTCTACCCACCTGACCACAGGGCTTTTTGGACGATAGACTCCATGTCAGAGAAAATCAGAGCATTGAGGAGCAACACCATTAGGCTGCTCAATCCTTGGACCAACATGAATATCACTGAGATGTGGGTATTCATCTGAGACATTCATAATGTGCATGTTGGCCATAGCATTGTGAAGGGAGACTGACTGAACCTGGACCCCTACCTGCCAGTCCCTCTGTTTGGGTTTCGAACCTAGAATGTCTGTATGCTTTCATATGCCCCTGCAAACTATTGTCAGCTAGTAGAGGCTCTGCTTCCTTCATGATCTGCGAGTGTTTCTGTGCTGGTGTCTCTGTTTTTGTGTTGATGCCTGGCACAGAGCAGTGGTTGTGTGAGGGCTTTTAATATGATGCCCTTTTGTTCTAAAATCCAAATGACTGTAGAGATTAGATATTATTGAGTTACATTACATGTAGTAGATAAGAGTCCAAAGTATTGCTTGTGTATATATTGCAAGGTGAATAATATTATCCATAAAGAAACTGCAATTTTATCATGCATTATAATCCTTATCCAGGAAAGTACATAGGAAAGAATACGATAGGAGGGATGACAGTAACCAGAGTTACTAACAGATCCATCTCAACTTCTGCTGTTCCTTCGAAACTTCTCCAGGTGAAATAATTCCACAATAGCATCTTTGATCGGAATTAACACCCTGATTTCCTGTGTCCCACCAGCCATGGTTGTGAAGGGCATGGTTGCATAGTGGTTATGCTACTGGGCTAGTAATCCACAGGCCTCAACTAATGATCCAGGGACACGAGTTTAAACCCCACCACAGCAGCTGGGGAATTTAAATTCAATTAAGTAAATAAAATCTAGACTTAAAAAGCTAGTGTCCATAACAGTGATCAGGAAACTACCGGATTGTCATAAAACCGCATCTGGTTCGACGATGTCCTTCGGGGAAGGAAATCTGCCATCCTTAGCCGGTCTGGCCTACATGTGATTTCAAGCCTACAGCAAAGTGGTTGACTCTTAACTTCCCGCTGAAGTGGCCCAGCAAGCCACTCAGTTGTATTCGAGAAGGTGTCTCACCATCACCTTCTCAAGGGCAGTGAGGACTGGGCAATAAATGCCGGCCTTGCCAGTGATACCCACATCCTGTGAATGAATAAAAAATAATCTGCATGTCCATTAAAGTTGGATTTTCTTAAATCATCAAAGAAACTATTCCTTATTCCTATCCCATTCTAAAGGTAGTAAACCTAATGTTGATCCAGTTGGTGATCTCCTCCCAGGCTTGCTTCCTTGCACATCGATTGAAGAATGTGTCTCTGCGTCAGATATTTCTGACTTGCTGTTAAGTACTCCTTACACAATCAAATTTACCGCTGAGTCAATGAAATATGTTTCTCCAGCAATTTTTCCATGCTGGCACTAAAGTGATAAGTACGTCTGTATTGGCCAAAATTTTGTTTTTTTCTCTACAGTGGCCAGGTAGTTTACTCCTTGTTTGTCAAGAGGTTAAGCTGCAATAATATCTCTCCACCATAATTGGTTCAAACTGTTTGCTAAACTTGATGAGGTGCAGGTAACTCAGTGGTCCCTGAGCAGAACGGACTCAGCGCTCCCACATGTTTGTGCATTCATCTCGTTTCACAAAAAAATTTTCTCACAGGCTAAATCTTTAACAAATGTAAACTCGCCACCTAAAAGAAGGTTGAACACTCAAATAACTGAGCCCCAAATTTGTTAAAGATTATCTTAGACAAGGTGGTTTCATCTACAGAGTTTTAAGGGATCGTTTTCTATCTTAGCTTTTCTGGTGGGAATTTTACCATCACATCCTGGAAATTGACGTATGAAGTGCACATCACTTTCCAGCCACAATTTTCTTTTTAGAAATTTAGAAAATTGAGCGTCTTAAGTTCTAACAT
Organism: Heterodontus francisci; assembly: GCF_036365525.1. NCBI lineage: Eukaryota > Metazoa > Chordata > Chondrichthyes > Heterodontiformes > Heterodontidae > Heterodontus > Heterodontus francisci. The sequence goes on along the minus strand of NC_090407.1, from coordinate 7,497,388 downwards.
GCCAATGGAGAACGTTCCCCATTGGAAGCACAGAGTCCAAAAATTCATCATCTAATTTTTCCTCTGTTACACTTTCTCAGTTTCTGGTCTCCTCCAATATGTTGGACAAATATCTTAAGTCTTACTTTTCTCAAATTTTTTATACTTAATTTTTCTTTGATGCCTTCTCCAGTCGGGGCGAGCGAGCGGGGAGGTCCGGGTCTCTGCCACCTCCTTGTTCTTGGGGGAGGGAGGTGGGGGGGATTGGGGGCAGGGGTTTCTATGGGAGGTCCAATCTGTACCATGAATTCCACTTATTATGTCCGTTTTAGGTCGACTGGAACTCCCACCAGCTGAGAGCTAACCTGATAAAAAACATAGGTAATCGCTCCCAGCGCACTTTACCTCAGGCCCTTCCTAGGCCTCAGTTTCCATTAATGAAGCAATATGTCACTGCTCACAGATGTAGTCAGAGTGATCTGGACTCTGTGAATATAGGCTTGATGCCCAGAAGTCATATCAACTTTATTGAACAGCACACTCGTCGCCAGCAGGAGAACCATCACCAGTGAGCATCACCAGTCAAGACGGTTCCTAACACTGAGGTTAGCTAACAGAGTTTTATTTCTACCTTTCTTGAAATGCACCTACATGTACAGTTTCTTTGTCTGCAACTATCACTCACACAGACTCAGCAGACATCACATGACTAATTCTGGTGCAAAACCATGGGAACTAAGGATCCCCAATCCTTACCTGTACTTCTCAAGGCTACATTCCTTACATTGTTCCGCTGAGCTCACCCCTTTTCTCTTAGTAATTTTCCATTCTCCCTTGGCTATGCTGTTTGTGGGATCTTGCTGTGTGCATATTGGCTGCCACGTTTCCTACATTACAACAGTGACTACACTTCAAGAGTGCTTCATTGGCTGTAAAGTCCTTTGGGACATCCTGAGGTTATGAAAAGCACTCCAGAATTGCAAGTCTTTCTTTTTTACCTGTTAGTTTACTATAAACAGGCTTTAGTTACATTAATTGTGTCTCTCCGTTGTTCATTCTAAATTCAGTTTATGTAATGTTTAACCATAGACTTATCACATCCACGCCTACTTCTACTTTCTTAGTTTTTTTCTTCCTTTTCTAACTGGTTTGCTTAAGAGTGCTTCTACTATCAGCATTGTGTCACAAAAAAGCAGTATGTTTGCATATTGAGCTGGGTTCCACTTTTGGATTCTCTATGCTAAGTACTCCATCATGCCTTTGCTGGTGACAGGTTATTTAACCTGTCCCAATACTCTACAATGAGGATTATGGTAATGACCCTGTCACTGTAATTTGGGGGAGGGTCTATAGTACTAGCCGTAGCTCATTGCGATTCCCGCAACATCACACCTCCATCCAGGATGCTGAAATTTTGGCCCTTAGTTTCCTTCTTTGCTAATTACCTAGTATCATCCAGTGCTGGTGTATGTTAGGAAGATCCGAGTTTAAATCGGTACGAGTGGAAAAGTCCATGACACTGACTCAGATATTCCGAAATCTCTGTCAGCAATTGCTACATTTTCTAAAAAAATATTTTTCTAGTTATAAGTGTCAAAAGTCATCAGTTACTAAAGCTGGAAACTTTTGACATGCTGCATTGACTTGGCTGACTGCCAAATGTCTTCATGCCTCATGCTGCTCCAACACATTGATGTCGGGCTATACAGGTTTGGACATAAAGCGTAAACGCCCTTGAAATAACCTCATTTGAAAATGCAGTGATGTTTAGGAAGGGGGTTGGTTAGCTCAGTTGGCTAACGTGATGCAGAAAGACATCAACAGCATGGGTTTAATCCCCATACCTGCTGTGGTAGCTCATGGAGGCCTGCCTCCTGGCCTTGCCCCATGCTTGAGGAGTGGTGACCATCAAGCTATACATCACCAACTGTCCCCCTCTAATGGGGAGTGATTCCTTTGGGACTATGGCTAGAAGCTGAAAAAAAGCCCACACCTAGTGCAAGAATGTAAAGACATAAACAGGTTATGGAGCTGAAAGACATAACGTTTAGTCTTTAAAAATCATTCATTGTTACAACACTTCCACAAGGACCCAGAGCACAAAAAATGTAAGCTTACACAACTCCTGTCTTATCCACCTTAAGCCTCAAGTTTCAATTATGTAAATGCAAATAATCCCAATCTAAACGATGAAGCAGAAACAGTGGTGGAAACAGAATGCAGAATGGGTTTTAAAAGATAATACAAGAACAGGCATTCTCTACTCTACATGATCCTGGATAGCTCAGTTAGTGGTGCATCAGACTATTAGTCTGAGAGTCCAGACTTCAAGATCCTGTCGGGTTGCTAATTTGAGAGGAAATTTCCTCACCCAGTGGGTGTTGGGGATCTGGAACTCACTGCCTGAAAGGGTGGTAAAGGCAGATATCCACATAACATTTAGGAAGTACTTGGATTTGCACTTGAAGTGCTGTAACCGACAAGGCTAAAGACCAAGAGCTGGAAAGTGGGATCTGGCTGGATGGCTACTTGTCGGATGGCTTCTTTCCATGTTGTAAATTTCTATGATTCAAGGGCCATTGAGCTCCTTGAACCTGTTCCACCATGCAATGAGATCAGAACTGATCTGTGATCTAACTCCATAAAGCCCCCTTTGCCCTGATCCCTTCATACCTTTGGTTAACAAAAGTGTATCAATCTCAAATTCCAAACTAACAATTGATTTAGCATAAATTGCTATTTGCAGAAGAGAGTTCCAAACTTCTGCCACTCTTTGGGCTGGATTTTGTAGTCGCACTGCTGGGAACTGCGGCGGTGGGTGTGCAAAATATCTGCCGTCCCGCACGTGACCTTCGCAGCCACACCGTCGCGATTACTTACCATAATGAGACTGGCCATCCCCCTCAATCATGTGGCGGGGGAGGCATTGGCGATGACATGAACAGCATCACCTGATGTTGGATCAGGTGCTGGCGCCATCTTCAAAAGGCTGCCAGCCCTGCATTTACTCACCTTGAATTTAAGAGCAGATCATTTCAGCTGCGGTCTCAGGCCAAAGAGGAGGCGCTGGACTTAGCCAGGAGCCAAGGACGAGGTGCCATATCGGACATGGAGCTCGGGTCCCAGTTGGAGAGAGTGATTATTGCCAAACACAGAATGAATCGAAATTACATTTCATATACAAACGCTCTGCTGTCATCATTGGGACATGTGTACCATTAACACCTAAATGTCTGTTCTTCACATTGTATCTTGCAGGGCAGTGCTCACAAATGCTTGTGGACACTGAGGGAATGTCACCAACCTCTGAGGATGAGCTACACTCAAAGGATGCACCGTACCATGACCCTCCTGCACCTTCCACCAGTGCAGATACTTTCACCTCAGTGGGTATCCGATTGGCATAAGACTCAGGTTCGCAAGCTGGTAAGAGCACCACACATGCACCTGAGCAGCTGGCTGAAGCCGAGACAGTTGAGGCCTCTGACAGTCGGATGACTGTGAGTGGCCAGGCCCATGCTGAGCCTCAGGCTGATTATGAGCCTCTGGTGTCGACAGCACAGGGCATGCTGGAGCTGCAGGGAGAGATAAGGCAACATCCGGCAGAGATGCCAGCAACCATGTGCAGCCTTGAGCGGACAATGGAGGAGTCCATCCATGACATGACTGCTGCCATGTCCCAGGCATGTGAGTGCATGGCTTCATCCATCAAGAGGTTGGCGACCCTCATGGAGAGCCACATTCCACAGATGCACCATGACCTGTAAACCCTCACCTTGGCCATAACTTCAAATCAGCAGTGGCAGAGTGAGAGAAGGACCAGGAGCATTGTGAGTGTTCCTGCTCCTGGTCATTCTCTGGAGAGCAGTGAGGTTTCAACGAGCCTTGAGAGGGAGGAGGAGAGGCTGCACTCCACATTTGGGGTCTCCCCTCAGGGCGATTCGAGTGTGGACACTGGCTTCTCAGCCCCTCCGCCAGTGAGTCCAGTTCCAGCAGCCGTGATGCCTGAGGACAGCCCTACAATGGTGCAGGAGGCCTTCAGGCAGTCGGGGCCCTCCAGGCCTCAGGCACCCAGAGGACAACTGCTGAAGTCATCCCAGACCAAGGGGCATCCTGATCAGCAGCCTGCTGCCAGGCCAGCTGCCAGCGCAGAGGTAACACTGCGAAGGAGCACCCACAAACATATTAAAAAGACACCTTGACACATATGGGTATTCATGGGTGTACTTTAATTTATTCTGTCTTCCTGCCAACCATCAGCTTTATTGTCTGAAAACCACATTCCACCATGGAGTAATTATGTGTCTTACAATTATATCATAAGCCTTACAGTACTGCCAATGTAAACACTGACATCATTACCATGCCAATATGTGGGATGTGTAATTGCACGAATGATGTCACATGGACAATGGCTCAGTTTGTTGCTGCCAGTCATACTGGAGAAACAGATGTTACTGAGACTACATGCATGATGGCAATTTTTGTTAGCAAACATACCTATTGAAGTTCAGGGATTCTGGAAGCGCCCAATTGTCAGTCATTGCCTTGCCTCCCTTGCTCTCTGCTCACCATGTCGGCCCTTCATCACTGCTGTCTGATTTCCCATGTGTGCTTGTTCTTGTATGCCCTCTCTGTCTTCATCATTGGAGCATGTCTCTTGCTTCCATACTTCTTCATCTTGCAAGGCCACTCGCCCCCTCTGTAGGGCGATGTTGTGTAGAACGCAGCAGACTACAACGATGTGCACAACCCTGTCTGGTGCATACTGTAGGGATCCACCAGATCTATCGAGACGGCGAAACCGCATCTTCAGCAAACCAATGGCCTGCTCGATGGTCGCTCGTGTGGAGTCGTGGCAGGCGTTGTAGCACTCTTCAGTATCATTGGTGGTGTTCCTCACTGGCATCAGAAGCCATGTCAACAAATGGTGGTCCTTATCCCCAAGCATCCACCCCTGAAGGTGAGCAGGGGGAGTGCAAAGCAATGGCACCTGCGACTGGCAAAGTATGTAAGAGTCATGGCAGCCGCCCGTGTAGTAGGCACACATTTGTAGGAAGCGCTTTCTGTGGTTGCACACTAGTTGGACATTGATGGAATGAAACCCCTTTCTGTTTATGAAGACGCTGGTTGGTCCATGGGAGCCTTGATGACCACATGCATGTAGTCGATGACACCTTGCATCTGTGGGAATCCCACAATGGCCCCAAATCCAACGGCCCTCACAGCCTGACTCTCAGGGTCTGTCCTGTAGCAGACATGGTCACCAACCCTCCTCAACAGAGCATCAGTCACCTCCTTGATGCAGTGGTACACTGCAGATTGAAAGACTCCACACGTGTCACTGGTGGATCACTGGAATGATCCAGAGGCTTAGAACTTTAGGGCCACCGTAATTTTGAGGGCCACAGGCATAGGGTGACCACCAAAACCCATTGGTTGCAAATCATCATTCAGCAGTGGGCAGAGGTGTGTGAGGATTCTCTGGACATCCACAGTCATCTCTGGCACTGGCGCACAGGAGCCACATCTGCCTCTTGGGCCCACCTCCAGCGGAGATTCCTCATCAAGAGAATCCAGGAAAATGGTGAATCATACCCATCTCTATCCTCCTGGTAATTTCAGATTCCTTCAAAAGGTCAAGTACGCCTATCTGGGCAGAGATTTGTGTTAATTCCTGTTTCAGCAGTATTCCGACATGAGCTCTACAGTATAGCCTGACGTTGCCCACACAACCTTTAAATAAGTGCGAGCCATCATGACTGCTGGAATACCATTTGAGTTGCTTGCACTGGACCTCCGATAAAAGCAGCCTATACAGTTTCCCAGTTCTTCAACCGCACCCTACCCCCAACCCCCCACCACCAAAACAGTGTATCCACTTGCAGAGATCCTCCGCTTCCCCCCTCAACCTTAACCTTAGTGGCAAGGTCTGATTTTGAAAAATATTCAACAGCATAGCAAGGCATTACTTACCTAACCTTTGCTGGTACCGAGAACTCTCGCCTCGGTGGCACCAGCTCTTCGAGGATGGGAAAGTGAAGGCACATGAGTGTCACACGTCAAGCAGAAGATTGTGAACCGATGGCAGGATCCCGACGAATTGCATTCTAATTAATGCAACATGTTTAAACTATGGTCTCGTCACAGAGTAGCGGAGATGCCGCCACAGAACTTCGCCCCCTCCAGGAAGATCGGAACCCGGCATTACTGCATCAGGTTCCGTGGCAGACGATTCTGTTTCGATTCTCCGGTCCCCCTCTGCCATAAAACCCGCCTTCAGGCTGAGCACAAAATCCAACCTATTATGTGTCGAATCTATCTGAGAATGGGAACAAGGACAATGGGCTAAATGGCATATTTCTCTGGCCATGAATTTCTTTGATGCATTCAGATTAGTGTATTTTCATACTTGCTCTCAAATAGTGGGGCTGATGGGGAGGCTTGTATTTAAAATGGTTGCAAAATTTAATTGGTCTTGAAATTGCTGCCATTCCAGGTGGACTCAGTCAAAATCTAGCGTAGTCTGTGCACAGTTAATTTATCATCTATTACCTGGAAAATATTTGCATTGGAATCATTGGTTGTGATGTTAAACAAGATTAAAATTTAACTTTTCTTGCTGCTGCGATGTTGACTGCATTTTGTGCCGTGCAGCACAAACAGTTTGAAGTGTTTACCCTAAAATGTATCTGTCAGAATTTGAAGGTGTTTGCGACAGGTGTTGTCGGTCATCTGCATACTGACTTGACTTGTAGCTGATTTTTATTTTTCATCATCAGTATGTATTACTTCTAAGACATTCATGATTACTTTCAAAAATAAGATTGACACTCTGTCAAGATTAAAGCAACCAGAAAATCCACAGGCATGCACTCCTGCCATTTAATTCCAGATCGTGGCCGCTGGGAAACTCCCCTCCTGACTTGATGGACTTTCTGCAATCAGGGGAAGTTTCCCTATTTAGAATGTCAGTGGTGGCACTTGTGCTGCTAGGGGTACATCTACTCATGCATATCATGTCTGAGGGAAGGTGCAGTGGGAGAGTACTGGGTTGTGGGGGGTGGGGAAGTGGGGGGAATACCTGTTGGACCCCTCAACCTAAAAGCAAGTTGTATGTGCCAATGCACCATTGCCCTATCTCAATCAAGACCGGGGTTAAGCAAGTCATCACACCAACCCTCTTCTCCATTTTCCTCACTGCAATGCTGCACCTCACCTCCGGCAAACTACCCGCAGGCGTGGAGATAATCTACAGAACAGATGGGAAACTGTTCAGCCAGCACCACATTCAATCCAAAACCAAAGTCACTCCAACATCAGTTGTTGAATTTCAGTAAACAGATTGCGCTTGCATGTGCACCCACTCTGAAGCTGAGCTCCAGATCATTGTTGACTCTTTCTCCGAAGCATATGAGAAAATGGTGTTTCATTAAACACTCGGAAAACGAAGGTCCTCTTCCAACCAGCTCCCACAGCACAACATGTCCCCTGTCAATCAAGATCAATGGCGAGATCCTGGAAAATGTGTACCATTTTCCATATCTTGGGAGCCTCCTCTCAGTGAAGGCATACTGTTATGATCATGGTGTTTTTTGGGGGGGAAAATATGCAGTGTGTCTTTAAGACAGCACAGGATCAGTACTGCTTTAAGAACAAGCAAGCCTCAGAAGTTAGCAAGGGAAGTGCTTCTTAGTTGTCCCAGAAACAGCCATTCAGAGACCGCAAACACAATATGCAATGTTGCGATTAATTTTTGAAACTTGCTGAAAAACAGGCTTTTGACTGACACAAACACAGACTGTCTGCCAGCATATACTGAAGGAAATAGGAGAGCTCTCCCTCTGTCTGATTAAATCCTATTTATTATACTCTCTCAAAATTTTAAAGCTTCAAGCCAGATTAATTTCTTAAAAGAAAATAACCAATTACTTTACTGAACTGTAATTGCTGAATTCATCGCTAGAGAAGAGGAGCATCACTTCAACTGCTGAACAAGATGACTGACTGTCCTACTTTTGAAGAACTTTTTTTTCTCCATCGGACAGCTGCGAGGACTTCAAGCAACCTTGGACTGTTCCACATTAGGAGATTCCACTTCAGCAAGAGTGCAAATCTGCAAGGATTTTTTAAAAATGTTGTTTATATCTTAGTAGTGTTTAAGAATTTCGTTTTCTCTAATAAACAGTTAATTTGTTGATCTAAAGAGACCTGGTTTGGTTCGCCTCATTCGGGGGTTAATAGATGGTTCCACTCAGCTGTGGTTTCCTTTAATTTGGAAAGTTTAAAGTTATATGTTTGGCGATCTGTGGAGGGACGGGACTGAATTGACAGTGCATTTCTCACACTGCAATCAGAATCATATATTTTGATTGGGGGCTTTGTCTTGAGCAGTCGGTCATAACAGTACATAGATAGTGAGGTACATTATCGTCACCAATGTGCCAGCTCAGCCTTCAGCTGACTGGGGAAGCGAGTATTTGAGGATCAGGATCTCAAACCCAAAACTAAGATCATGGTTTACCGGGCAGCAGTGATCCCTGTGCTCCTATCTGCTTCAGAGTCTTGGACAACCTACAGCAGGCCCCTTAAAGCACTGGAGATGTACCAGCAGAGCTAATTTCACAAGATCCTCCACATCCGGTGGCAAGAAAGGCAGTCCAACAGCAGCGTCCTCTCCTAAGCCAACTTGCCCAGCATCGGGTCGCTAATCATCCAAAACCAGCTCCACTGGGCGGGACCTCTCATTCGCAAGCCTGACACCAGACTCCTGAAGCAGCTGTTCTACTCATCGAGTCATAGAGTTATACAAGACAGAAACAGGCCCTTCGGCCCACCGTGTCCACGCTGGCCATCAAGCCTATCTATTCTAATCCCATTTTCCAGCATTTGACCCGTAGCCTTGTATGCTTTGGCATTTCAAGTGCTCATCTAAATACTTCTTCAATGTTGTGAGGGTTCCTGCCTCTACCAATACTCAGGCAGTGTGTTCCAGATTCCAACCACCCTCTGGGTGAAATTTTTTTTCCTCAAATCCCCTCTAAACCCCCTGGTTATTGACACCTCCGCTAAGGGAAAAGGTTTCTTCCTATCTACTCTATCTATGCCCCTCATAATTTTATATACTCAGAACTTGGTTGCGACAGGAGACTCCCAGGAGGACAGCCTTTAGAGATGTACTCAAAGCATTCCTGAAGAGATATAACATCCCTGTCGACTCGTGGGAGTCCCTGGTTGAGACCTTTCTAGATGGAGAAAGCTCATTTGGGAAGGGATTGTACACCTCGCGGGACTTCATTGGGAACATGCCGATGCAAAGTCAAGATGAAGAAGGGAGTGCACAAACCTCCAAACTGCTCATCTACTTGACCCTTCAAGCACCACCTGTCCCTCATGTGGCAGAGTCTGTGGATCACGTGTTGGATTGATCAACCATCTCAGAACCCATTGAACCAGAGTGGAAGCAATTCATCCTCGATCCCGAGGGATTGCCTAAGAAGAAGCTTTAAAGATTAATGCCAACTCTTCCATGAACAATGCCTCATTCCTGGCCTGCACCCCCAATGGTCCCCATATCCATTGGCTTGACCAGGCAGATTTCTGTCAACTATATGTCAGGCCCTTTTGAGGCCTCAGGAACTCCAAATGCTCCCTTTCCCCGAGCCCGGCCCTCAATGTAAGTCTTTCTTTCTCTCTTTTATATGATTTGTGCCTCACTTGGAGCAAAGTTAAAGTGGGATTTTCGTGGCCAACGTAAATTGCAAAAAGCTTTGATAAATTTGCTGTGATGTTTGTGCTGAGTTAGCTGATTTCACAAGTCAGTGTATAGGAGGCTGCAGTTGGTTTCAGTGCCTCTAGATTATGGAGGAGTAAATCAGCCAAGGTTTCCCCCATCTGATTACTATCCCTGTGGATGAGTGAGAACAGAGACACACTTAGCCTTGATATATCCTGCACTCAAACACCCGAAACTGAGGCCCTGAATTTCTGTGGAATTCTTCCAGTCGCTTGCCCTAACTTTGGCAGGAGATTGGCAGAAACCTGGGAGAAATAGCAGAATCGTCTGTTTCCATTTATGCCGCTACTCTAGTGTTCTGCTGACCTCCACCAGAGAACCCCTGCAGAAATTCCATGCGTAAGTGCGGGCTCATATATAAATAATAGTTATTTGATTATTAAAAGTATTTGCTGTGCTAGTGCTTTTTATTCCCTTCTACTCCACAGTAATGTGGATGACTGCAGCAAACATCCATTAATGTTACATTTTAATACTCTCAGGTACAGAACTCCTGATTTTCACTTTAGGAGCTCCTAAATCAAGATTTGAAAATCTTGGAAAGAAGTGTTTTGTGTTGAATCAGTAAACGACAACTAGATCACGTGATAATAAATATGAGTTCAATGTAGCTTAAAGACCAAAGGAGATCTTCCTGATTGACTCTTCTCCTATGTTTACCCTATATTCAGTAACTTTCCTCACAGTGTGTAGCTTCTATGCTTTCTGGCGGAGACTGTTGGTGCAGTGGTAATGTCACTAGACTAGTAATCCAGAGGCCCAGGCTGACAGCCTGGGGTCAAGGGTTCAAATCCCACCTTGGCAGCTGGTGGAATTTAAATTCAATTAATTGAAGAATGCAGTTAATTCATAAAAGTCTGGAATTGAAAGCTGGTCTTAGTAATGGTGCCATGGAGCTATCATCAATTGTCATTAATTGTCATTAAAAACCCATCTGGTTCACTAATGTTATTTAGGGAAGGAAATCTGCCATCCTTACCCAGTCTGGCCTACATGTGACTCCAGATGCACAGCGACGTGGTTGACTCTTAACTGCCCTTTGAAATGGCCCAGCAAGCCACTCAATTCTCTAGGGCAATTAGGGATGGACAATCCTGTGAAAGAATAGAATAAAAAGGCTGAATCTTGATCTCCTTCTGGTCCTTCACTGGCACCGTAAATATCTTGTTTTTCTTTGTGGACACAATTTCTTAATGTTATCTTTAAGACCAACTATCAGATGTCATCACTTTTCTTGGTTGGGTCAACCCGTCGTCTTTTTTGAACACAATTATTATGCAGGGAAGTGAACAACATGTACTCAGTGCTCTTCTGAAATGCTGTTTCCTTTTCTTGCTTAATCTGCAAATCGGTCATTACGACCTGCTGTTCACCTCCCCGTATGCTAACTATGCTGGAGTTAAGGCTCATTGCAGAATATAGTATTGGCTAGATTTTGCAGGGGGTGAGGTGCAGCACCGTGCCATGTTATTACCCTTCTGAAACTGACCGCAACTTCAGGATGTCGGGCATGTGCAGATTAGCAAAGAAGTCCTGACATTGCAGCCTATCACTCAGTGCTCTGCCACAGGCTGCACTATGTACCCACCCCCTCCAGAGCTGTGAAATCAGTGAGAATTTCCCCCTTTCCGCTCCCACATCAGCTTTGAGACCCCATAAAAAAGTTACACCTTGTTCAATCAAGTGTAACTGGGTTTTTAATTACGTTGAGTAATAACTACCTCTGAATGTCAGATCTGGCCCTGAAAAAATAATTTTATATTTGTGGAGTGTTGTTAAATGTCTCCATTTACTTAGTAGATTTTTTTAACTAATTTTTTTAAATAACTTTTTTAGAAAGTTTTTTTCCAGAATATTTTGGCTTCTTACTTCACCCTTTGTGTTTCTCCCAATCTTTAATTTACTCCATGTAAAAATTTTTTAAAGTGATTTTATTTTACTGCTGTTTGTTTCCTAGTTGGGCGCCTGTAAATTCTTTAATGTAATTGGCTGCTTGGACAGCTCCACGCTGGGAATCCCCAGTAAAGAACGCTGCAATCAGTTGCCGTACCACTGCACGCTGATAGAGGTGAGATTTGCGTCATAGAAGTCACTAGATCTCTCAGCGAGGCTTACTTGTTTTGCCACTGACCACAAATTCCAGTTCAGTGCATTTCCTTATTTCCTACCACCTCAAACCTGAAATGTAATTGTATTAAATTTGCTCGAATGCTTCTCATTCCACCATACTGGTTCTTCTCCATCATGCCAGCCACAAATCTGTTCTTATGCAATGTCCAAGTGGATGACCAATCCAATCGAATAGTTATGCTACGTGCAGTGCACAAAAAATCTAACACCTGCTGTATGCTTCAGTGTACCTTTAAGGCAATCCAAAAAGTGTATTTTATTGATGGATAGTGCTCCTTCTTAGTTATATTGATGTTCATGTTGTGTTTATGTGTAGCAGAAAGGAGTAATAAGCAAAGGCTTTCATTCAAAACCTTTGCCCACAAAAGGCTGCCTTGCATTTGGTTTTGTTTCTTTCAAAAAAAAAGCACAATAGATAGTCTAAAGGTCAAGGAGTCACTTGTACACCTCAAGTACAGAAGGTGTCATACATAGACCCCATGCTTCACATTCAACAGAATGTCCTGCACAACGCTACACATGACGGCAATGAAAGTCCGTCCTGTCACGGCTGTGAGATTGAATGACGATGTCTGTATGGATGGGTGAAGTCATCTGATCCTGGCAATCTGAGAAACATAGCAATGCCACACAATCTTTGCTGTGTAGCTCGCTATTCCCTTTCCACATGTTGGCAAGCAGTCTGATGAACTGACCCAAATATGCCAGCTGTATTTGGATCAGTGCATCTATCACATACTGCATATAAACAGATGGAGAGTGAGGCCAGGAAGGCCTGGAAAGACACAGTTACAAAACTGTAAGAGCAGTTGCCACTTTAGCAACTTCAGGCCAAGCAGTTGGTGTCGCACATGCTGACTCCGAAATCGCTACCAGCCTGTGGTATATAACCGCTGTACTGCAGACCTCCAACAAACTAAGGCAATTAATCCTTAGCTCTTATGCCCCACAGTACGGAAGCTTTCTTCTGTGAATTACTCTTCCCCGTCTTTGATTGCCCGTCTTTTGCTCAATTGCTGTTCCATATACCTCATTGATGTAAGCCGTTCTAATGAAGTGAATAGATTTCTCTCATGGGAATAATCAAACCTATTTCAAACTGGACTGTGGAGCTCAAAGTTTAAATGTCAGGAAATATCAGTTTCTCTAACTCACAATCATTCACTCACAATCTCCTCCATTATATTATGCTAAATTTATACTTTTATTCCTGCTCCAATTATCGATTACAGTTATGCATAATCTAAACTGGAAAATATAGTCATTAAATTAAAAATAGCATTAACACCAAGAAAGCATACCACTTTAGCAATATTTGGATGGTAGTATCATACGCATTGGAAAACAAACCTTGCTGCATCGTGATGGAATCCGTGGTTGCAAAGCTGGTTTCTTTCTCAGATCCTAACTGAGAGGGAAACTAGAATTGAAACAGAAACTAGAACTGAAACACAAACAGAAACGGAAACCCAAAACTGAAACAGAAGCTGGAAAAACATCAGGTTTCCGGGGAAACTGATACTGGTAAAAACCAGATAAAAGGAGACAGATTCCTCCCCAGGCCAGGCAGATGAGGCAGATCAGGCAGGAGTGTAGTGTTGGCAGGCAGAAGAAAGGGAAGACTGAATCCAGGAACTGTTTCTGTTACTTAAACTAATGAGACCCGGTCATACAGTACACAGGTTGTCACTGACAGACACAGATAAAGGGAAGACTTGTTAATCTACACCATCAAGACTGTTGTGAACAGACCTGAGGAGGTTCTGGAGAAGTGTGCCTTGTGGTGAAGACCGCACCCGTGGAGTTTGGATTGAGAGGGAACTGCTGTCAGAGAAGAACAGCAGCTAAATCCTTGAAGAAAGGAGCTGAAAATCTACCTGAGGAACTTCAAGAGTTGTGAAGAACTGTGCGACTATAATTGTTGCCATGTATAATGCCCAGTGAAACCGAGACCCATCTCTGTTGTATCCGATAGTTAAGGTGCAATTTGTAATATATATAGTGACCGTGCTCTGTCTGTTGCTTCATGTTTAATTTATGTTGCTTTTGATTTGAGTGTTAAAGTAAAATTTATAAAAGTGAAATCTTGTCCATTTGGTTTGGTTTCCTAAATTGGGGTCAATCGGTGGATTCAATTCTTTTTGTTTGTTGGTGGTCTCCACAGGGATCATAACAGCATTTATTCAGAATCAGACCACAGAAGAAACTGCAGTACTTAAAATAATAGAATAAAATCCTTTATGTCTTGTTGAGCTGTGTCTTGTTTGACCATTGTTCCCATTGGCTTTATATGACAAGAACAACAATTTGTATTTATATAATACCTTTAACGTAATAAAACATCCCATGGTACTTCACAGGAACATTATCGAACAAAATGTGACATTGAGCTACTTAAGGAGATATTAGGGCAGATGATCAAAAGCTTGGTCAAAGAGATAGGCTTTAAGGAGTGTTTTAAAGGATGAAAGTGAGGCAGAGAGGTTTAGGGAGGGAACTCCAGAGCTTAGGGCCTTGGCACCTGAAGGCACAGCCATCAATGGTGGAGCGATTAAAATCGGGATGTTCAAGAGGCCAGAATCAGAGCAGCGCAGAGATCTTGGGCCTGGAGAAGATTACAGAGATCGGGAGAGGCGAAGCCATGCAAGGATTTGAAAACTAGGAAGAGAATTTTAAAATCGAAGCATTGCTTAACCAGGAGCCAATGTAGGTCAACAAGCACAGAGGTGACAGGGGAACGGGACGGTGCAAGTTAGGAGATGGGCAGCAGAATTTTTAGAGGGTAGTGCATAGGAGACCAGCCAGGAGTGCCATATATGGATTTACTGTACCATTTGTTTTTTGCACCGTACACTATCGTTTAGTGAGAATGCAGTAATTATTATTATAATGAATTAATGAACTATCTTTCCCTGGGACCTTCTCATCATTAACTCATCAATGAGGCTCATTTGTGAGGCCTTTGTGTATCAACAAGGTAATTAGAAGTCAATATGCAGAATCTCGGAATCCTCTAAATATCAAAGAATTCTTTTCAACGCTGGTTAATAGGAAAGGCAATTAGGATCATGTTATCGTTAATTGAATTTAAGGCTGTGCATGATCTGTGTGTTATCACAACTAGACTAATCCAGAAAACATAGAATGAATAATTAATATGTTTACTTTGGGCATACCTAGTGATTATGAGCATGCGAATTATCCCAATGATTTTCAAAACTTTATTGAATAGTGTAAGGAAGCATGTTACATACATGCTAAATCAAAATCAAAATACTGTGGATGATGGAAATCTGAAATAAAAAACAGAAAATGCTTGAAATACTCAGCAGGTCAGGCAGCATATGTGGAGCGAGAAACAGAGTTAATGGTGCTGCTATTTACTGAGCCAGGATTTCCAAGCCGGGATGGGAGGTTGTGGAGAGGGTGGGATGTGAAGGAGTTCGGATTGCAAACACTGTGGACTCCACAACATCCATGTTTTTTTTTAAACAGGGTCCCCACCTGGAGCCTGATTGACTGGATCAGCTCCCTGTCAGGAGAGACCGTGGCCCTGGACCAGGTACATTCATGCTACTGGGGTAGAGATCACGAGGTAAGGTAGGTACAGATTGACATGTAGGGTTGGGGTGGTATCATGGGGTTGGGGGAAGCAGCAGAGACAGATCGGGGCCAGAGATGGGGGTTTGGGAGGGTTGGTGATCATGGTGGGGGGCCAGTTGTGAGGAGGTCATTGATCACAGGGGTGGGGTGGTTTTGGTTTTGTGGTGGTTCAGTAATATCATGAGGGGGTTCTGATTGTGGTAAGTGGGGGGCGGGGGGTGCGTGGGGGGAAGTGTTCGCGCACAAGAAATCCAGCTGGCCAGGAGATGAAATCTGAAACCCACAATCGCATGATTACGAACAGGTGAGAAAGGGGTCTAGGGGTTCCCTCTCAGCCTTTGCCTGTTTTAACCGTAACAGGGTTTAATTTTAAAAACACTGTGTTTTCTCTCCCCCTCAGTGAAACCTTATTCACTGCTTTCCAGTTGGGTTTGAGTTTTTAAACCTTTAAACCATCCCACTCAACACAAACCCATCCATTTTTGGGAATTAAAATCCCCCCTCCCCCCACCTCATTGTTTCAGGTACATGAACGAAAGGTCACCAACCTGAAACGTTAACTCTGTTTCTCTCTCCACAGATGCTGCCTGACCTGCTGAGTATTTCCAGCAATTTCTGTTTTTATTTCATTTTATGCATGGAACTTGTGAATACTGCTGTTCTGTTATTTCTTACTAAATATGAGCGTAAGCAAAAATTAATTTGCAAGGATGGAAAAACTCCAAGGACGTGCTGTTTGTCACACCCAGCAGTTTGTTTTCTGGCAAACTCTTTCTGAAGGTCCATAGATTCATCATTTTTGCTCCAAATATTTAGCATTCTTAATTTAGATACTCATTTTAAATTATCAATATATTACCTACAATTCAGAAATATTTGCTGTTGGGATCTAAGAATTTAGTCTCACTGGGTGAATGTTGGATGGTTAATGAAGTTGTTCTGTTGCTCAGCTATCTCCTCTGAGTCAGGTTAGCTTGGTAATGAGAATTCTTATTTCTGAGTCAGACGATTGAGGTTTGAGGCCTCACTTCAGGATGAGAATCTAATCTAGTGTCAGGAAAACCCGATATGCCAAATGGGAAACTTACATTAGACTTCTAATGGAAAAATTTAAGTTAACTTTTAAAAGAACTAGCAGCCAGGCTGGCCACTGCAATTTACATTTGAAATACCGCAAGATTGAACTAGAGATGAAAAGTCTAACAAAGCCCAGCCAGAACAATGGCTTGCTCTAAGTGATTGAATTACCTAGAATGGCTTTATTAGCACGATCGTCAAGGCCATTCCCACCCATTGACTTTAAAAGAGGCAACCCCTCCAAGTGTAGATGGGCACAATGGGGCATGTAACACCTTGAATTTCATTAGAAGATTCCAGAAAAATACCTCATTAAAACAAAGGAGTTTGATAGAACCATGTGACTGCTTGCACAGTTCTGAAGAAACTATAAGTTTTGTCATACAGCCAGCAACCGGGGGAAGTGATTCAACAATGCATTCTGCCTTCAGGAGCCCTGAGCAAAGCAAGCCAACCACCGTGCACGTGGCCCAGCGAGGACTTCAAGACAACAATTTCAGCCAAGGACTATTGGACTTACATACTGTATTTAAATTCCATTTATTCTGGACTTTAATCCTACCACCAGATCGGTTTCCCTCTGTAATAAAAGCAAAGTACTGCAGATGCTGGAAATCTGAAATAAAAACAAAAAGTGCTGGAAATACTCAGCAGGTCTGGCAGCATCTGTGGAGATAGAAGCAGAGTTAACATTTCAGGTCAGTGACCAGTTACCCTCTGTAATCTATTTGTGTGTGAGTGACTCTCCTATGAATGTGTGTGAGAATGTGTAGCATATTTTTAATATTTTAAATCGGGTTAGAGTGTAAAGTGTAATAAACCTACCTCTTTCTTGTTTATACCCAAGAAAACCTGTCTGATTGGTTCTTTTACAATTAGATTAGAGGGACAAGGTCAAACAATCAAGGAAGTGGGAAGCACAACCACTGTTTCAACAAAAAGGAATAAACTCTGTTGTGGTCAAAAGAGAGGATGGGCAAATGGGAAGCCTGAGACCCCCTCCTCACCGAACCATGACACTAGGCTGATGCTTTAATGCAATACTGAGGGAGTGCTGGATTTCCAGAAGATGAGGCTTTTCTGGTAAGATATGTAATTAAGGTCTGCTTTACTTTTAAAAAAGGGCATGGGAGGAGTGCATGCCAAAAAATTTTCCCTATGCAATACCTCTGAAAAACAGTTTAATGAGTCATCATCTTGTTTATTGTTTGAAGGATCTTGTTTGTACACATGGGAATATGATATTATTGCTATCACAGAGACACGGTTGAGCGAAGGGCAGGACTGGCAGTTCAATATTCCAGGGTATAGAATCTTCAGGTGTGATGGGGGCATGTAAAAGAGGAGGTGGCATTGCATTGTTGATCAAGGAATCAATTACTGCAGTAAGGAGGGATGATATCTGTGAAGGTTCCTCAAATGAGGCCATATGGGTAGAACTTAAAAACAAAAAGGGGGCAATTACTTTGTTGCGAGTGTACTACAGGCCTCCAAACAGTCAGGGAGAGATAGAGGAGCAGATATAGAGGCAATTCTCAGAGAGGTGTAAAAACAATAGGGTAATAATCATAGGGGATTTCAACTTTCCCAATTTTAACTGGGATAGTCTTAGTGCAAAGGCTTAAAGGGAGGATTTGGAAGTATGTGATTGCACTGGAGAGGGTGCAGAGGGGATTCACCAGGATGTTGCCTGGGCTGGAGCATTTCAGCCAAAAAGAGAGACTGGATAGGCTAGCATTGTTTTCCTTAGAGCAGAGAAGGCTGAAGGGGGACCTGATTGAGGTGTACAAAATTATGAGGGGCATAGATAGGGTAGATAGGAAGAAACTTTTTTCCTTAGCAGAGGTGTCAATAACCAGGAGACATAGATTTAAGGTAAGGGGCAGGAGGTTTAGTGGGGATTTGAGGAAAAAATCTTTCACCCAGAGGATGGTTGTATCTGGAACACACTGCCTGAAGAGGTGGTAGAGGCAGAAACCCTCACAACATTTAAGAAGTATTTAGAGGAGCACTTGAAACGCCATAGCATATAAGGCTATGGGCCAAGTGCTGGAAAATGGGATTAGAATAGATAGGCTTGATGGCCGGTGCGGATATGGTGTGCCGAAGGGCATGTTTCTGTGCTGTATAACGCTATTACTCTCTAACTCTAAATTAGCTGCTGTGTTTGTATTATAATTGTGACACTTCCAAGGTAACTCATTGCATGAAAAGCATTTTTAGATGTTCTAAGGATGTGATATGGAGCTATCTACGTGGGAATTTTACTTTTCTACTCAGCATAGAAGTAAGATATTTGGTTCAAATTCCAGATTAGTATGTTAATCTGTCAAAGACCAGATTGTACTATTTCAATGCAGATTGGACACTTGTTTGGCTCATAATATTCTTGTGGGTTGGCATAAATGGATTAATTGTTTTGTTAAATAACACATTAAAGAATTTTACAAGAGCATATTAATGTTTTGTTATTAGTATTTTTAAAGACACTAAACATTAAGGTCATTAAAACAAAAGCAAGGTAGTGGCTCGGTACTCTTAGTGTCCTAATTCTTCCATGTAGCATCCAGCTACATATTGAATCTTCCTTATGCTTTTTGTCTTCATGACCCCACCTGGTAGATTATTCCAAATATTTATCATGCTTGAACATAAAAGTTAAAAAAGTAACTCCCAAATTTAGATTGGACCATTCTACTTTGTGCTGGAATCCATTAAAGGAGCAGGAGGTGTTTGGTTATGAAAAATAGTTACACGCTTTTTAAAAAAATAATTATTTCCAGATTAATTTTAATATAGCAAGAAGGCAGTCCAGTTTGAATAAAGAACGTTCTTCAGATAAATCCCACAGGATAGCATCCCTGTTATCCAACCACTACAGCTTTTTAGCATCAAAATAAAAGCAAAAAAAGAAAGAAAAAAATTTTTTTTTTAAAGTTCCGAAGAAGGGTCACTGACCCGAAACGTTAACTCTGCTTCTCTTTCCACAGATGCTGCCAGACCTGCTGAGTGATTCCAGCATTTCTTGTTTTTATTTCAGCTTTTTAGCATTCACTTGAAGAGGCTTTCGGGACCTCAGTTTAATGTCAAGGAAGGCAAGACTATGTTAATGTACCACAGATACTACACATTTAAACTGTTTGGAATACCTGAATGTTACCAAAGAGGCATGTTTTGTTGTTTGCCAAAGAGTCCAAAGACTTTACTAAAGACAAACTGTAGCAAATTGTGAAATATGTGTTGCAGTGATTTGACTCCCATTAATTTTTTTTAATTCACTCACGGGATGTGTGTGTCACCAGTAAGGCCAGCATTTATTGCCTATCCCTAATTGCTTTTGAGAAGTTGGTGGTGAGTGGCTTGCTAGGGCATTTCAGAGGATGGTTAAGAATCAAGCACATAGATATGGGTCTGGAGTTGCATTTAGGCCAGACCGGGTGTGGATGGTAGATTTCCTTCCGTAAAGGGAATTAGTGAACCGGGTTAATTTTTACAACTAGCCAGTAATTATATGGTCACCATTACTGATACTAGTTTTTTATTCCAGATATGTTTAATTAACTGAATTTAAATTGGGTACTAGTCCTGTAAAATAACCATTCTGCTAATGTTCCCGATTAGCACCTGTAAGTGAAATCAATGATTTACTAAATGTGGCAGGGGGATGGGAACCAAATGAGGTCAGTGGACAGTAAGCAGGTAGTAACTAAAGCCTGTAAGGAACTAGATAATGAAGTCAGCGTGACTAAGGGAAAGAGTAGACAGGGAGCAGATGATGAACGCAAAGGGACTGGTGGTCTGAGGTGCATTTGTTTTAATGCAAGAAGTGTAGTAGGTAAGGCAGATGAACTTAGGGCCTGGATTAGTACCTGGGAGTATGATGTTATTGCTATTACTGAGACTTGGTTGAGGGAAGGGCATGATTGGCAACTAAATATCCCAGGATATCGATGCTTCCGGCGGGATAGAGAGGGAGGTAAAAGGGGTGGAGGAGTTGCAGTACTGGTCAAAGAGGATATCACAGCTGTGCTGAAGGAGGGCACTATGGAGGACTTGAGCAATGAGGCAATATGGGCAGAACTCAGAAATAGGAAGGGTGCGGTAACAATGTTGGGGCTGTACTACAGGCCTCCCAACAGCGAGCGTGAGATAGAGGTACAAATATGTAAACAGATTATGGAAAGATGTAGGAGCAACAGGGTGGTGGTGATAGGAGATTTTAATTTTCCCAACATTGACTGGGATTCACTTAGTGTTAGAGGTCCAGATGGAGCAGAATTTGTAAGGAGCATCAAGGAAGGTTTTCTAGAGCAGTATGTAAATAGTCCAACTCGGGAAGGGGCCATACTGGACCTGGTGTTGGGGAATGAGCCCGGCCAGGTGGTTGAAGTTTCAGTAGGGGACTACTTTGGGAATAGTGATCACAATTCCGTAAGTTTTAGAATACTCATGGACAAAGACGAGAGTGGTCCCATAGGAAGAGTGCTAAATTGGGGGAAAGCCAACTATACCAAAATTCGGCAGGAGCTGGGGAATGTAGATTGGGAGCAGCTGTTTGAAGGTAAATCCACATTTGATATGTGGGAGGCTTTTAAAGAGAGGTTGATTAGCATGCAGGAGAGACATGTTCCTGTGAAAATGAGGGATAGAAATGGCAAGATTAGGGAACCATGGATGACAGGTGAAATTGTGAGACTAGCTAAGAGGAAAAAGGAAGCATACATAAGGTCTAGGAGGCTGAAGAAAGATGAAGCTTTGAAAGAATATCGGGAACGTAGGACCAATCTGAAACGAGGAATTAAGAGGGCTAAAAGGGGTCATGAAATATCTTTAGCAAACAGGGTTAAGGAAAATCCCAAAGCCTTTTATTCATATATAAGGAGCAAGAGGGTAACTAGAGAAAGGATTGGCCCACTCAAGGACAAAGGAGGAAAGTTATGCGTGGAGTCAGAGAAAATGGGTGAGATTCTAAACGAGTACTTTGCATCGGTATTCACCGAGGAGAGGGACATGACGGATGTTGAGGTTAGGGACAGATGTTTGATTACTCTAGGTCAAGTCGGCAAAAGGAGGGAGGAAGTGTTGGGTATTCTAAAAAGCATTAAGGTGGACAAGTCCCCAGGTCCGGATGGGATCTATCCCAGGTTACTGAGGGAAGTGAGAGAGGAAATAGCTGGGGCCTTAACAGATATCTTTGCAACATCCTTAAACACGGGTGAGGTCCCGGAGGACTGGAGAATTGCTAATGTTGTCCCCTTGTTTAAGAAGGGTAGCAGGGAAAATCCAGGTAATTATAGACCAGTGAGCCTGACGTCAGTGGTAGGGAAGCTGCTGGAGAAGATACTGAGGGATAGGATCTATTCCCATTTGGAAGAAAATGGACTTATCAGTGATAGGCAACATGGTTTTGTGCAGGGAAGGTCATGTCTTACCAACTTAATAGAATTCTTTGAGGAAGTGACAAAGTTGATTGATGAGGGAAGGGCTGTAGATGTCATATACATGGACTTCAGTAAGGCGTTTGATAAGGTTCCCCATGGTAGGCTGATGGAGAAAGTGAAGTCGCATGGGGTCCAGGGTGTACTAGCTAGATGGATAAAGAACTGGCTGGGCAACAGGAGACAGAGAGTAGCAGTGGAAGGGAGTTTCTCAAAATGGAGACGCGTGACCAGTGGTGTTCCACAGGGATCCGTGCTGGGACCACTGTTGTTTGTGATATACATAAATGATTTGGAGGAAAGTATAGGTGGTCTGATTAGCAAGTTTGCAGACGACACTAAGATTGGTGGAGTAGCAGATAGTGAAGGGGACTGTCAGAGAATACAGCACCACAGTTGCGCAATGGTTAGCACCGCAGCCTCACAGCTCCAGCGACCCGGGTTCAATTCTGGGTACTGCCTGTGTGGAGTTTGCAAGTTCTCCCTGTGTCTGCGTGGGTTTTCTCCGGGTGCTCCGGTTTCCTCCCACAGCCAAAAGACTTGCAGGTTGGTAGGTAAATTGGCCATTATAAATTGCCCCTAGTATTGGTAGGGGAAGGTGGGGATGTGGTAGGAATATGGGATTAGTATAAATGGGTGGTTGATGGTCGGCACAGACTCGGTGGGCCGAAGGGCCTGTTTCAGTGCTGTATCTCTAAAACTAAAAAAAAAAGATTGGAGAGTTGGGCAGAGAAATGGCAGATGGAGTTCAATCAGGGCAAATGCGAGGTGATGCATTTTGGAAGATCCAATTCAAGAGTGAATTATACAGTAAATGGAAAAGTCCTGGGGAAAATTGATGTACAGAGAGATTTGGGTGTTCAGGTCCATTGTTCCCTGAAGGTGGCAACGCAGGTCAATAGAGTGGTCAAGAAGGCATACGGCGTGCTTTCTTTCATCGGACGGGGTATTGAGTACAAGGGTTGGCAGGTCATGTTACAGTTGTATAAGACTTTGGTTCGGCCACATTTGGAATACTGCGTGCAGCTCTGGTCGCCACATTACCAAAAGGATGTGGATGCTTTGGAGAGGGTGCAGAGGAGGTTCACCAGGATGTTTCCTGGTATGGAGGGCGCTAGCTATGAAGAGAGGTTGAGCAGATTAGGATTATTTTCATTAGAAAGACGGAGGTTGAGGGGGGACCTGATTGAGGTGTACAAGATCATGAGAGGTATAGACAGGGTGGATAGCAAGAAGCTTTTTCCCAGAGTGGGGGATTCAATTACTAGGGGTCATGAGTTCAAAGTGAGAGGGGTGAAGTTTAGGGGGGATATGCGTGGAAATTTCTTTACGCAGAGGGTGGTGGGTGCCTGGAACGCATTGCCAGCGGAGGTGGTAGACGCGGGCACGATAGCGTCTTTTAAGATGTATCTAGACAGATACATGAATGGGCAGGAAGCAAAGAGATACAGACCCTTAGAAAATAGGCGACATGTTTAGATAGAGGATCTGGATCGGCGCAGGCTTGGAGGGCCGAAGGGCCTGTTCCTGTGATGTAATTTTCTTTGTTCTAAATGCAGGACTTGAAGTTTTGTGTTTTTAAAGTCAGTGGAAAGATCCAGTCAGATTTCCCTCCCCTCGTGAGTTGGGCTAAAATTACATTTTGTCTCGTGTAAAGGCGTGACATCTGTGTTCCTCCTCTGATTAGAAACAAATCACTTCAAATTTATATCACCCTTTCTGTCCTCTGTCAGAGAAGCAACTGAAGCAGGCAACAACTCCCTCAAGACTATACAAAATCTTTGACAAAATTAGCATGAGCACAGTATCATGCAATATATGGAGTGCAATGCAGTTTGGTGCCAGACAGATGTTAATTACTGGACTTGATGACAAGGGGTAAAATCCAGTTTTATTGGCAAGTACCTTGTCCGGTCACTCGTTAGCATCTCAAATTTTTGGTCACCTGTCCTAATATCTCCTTTTATGGCTTGGTGCCAAATTTTGTTTCATAATCACTTATGTGAAGCCCTTTGGACCATTGGCGATCTTAAAGGTACTATATAAATGCAAGTTGTTGTTGGTTAAAAAAAACATTCTTTGGACAGTTTCTCAAAACATGAGATGTTTACCA
The DNA here is from genome assembly GCF_036365525.1 of Heterodontus francisci. NCBI lineage: Eukaryota > Metazoa > Chordata > Chondrichthyes > Heterodontiformes > Heterodontidae > Heterodontus > Heterodontus francisci. The sequence continues at coordinate 7,473,252 of NC_090407.1, read as the reverse complement.
TACAGATATTCACTGATCGACAGCAGCAACAATAGTGCCTAGGGCTGCACATGATTCGTATCAAAGAACTTTGAAGGCTTGCCAAGTCAGTCGCTTGCTATTGGCATCTGCAAAGCTTGTACCCGGGCAGAGTTCTTTTTATAAAGCTACGTGATAGGAGCCTCGTCCCTGTGTTCCTGACAGTCTCCCATATAGATCACTAACAGCTTCTTATGTTTCCATCAGTAGTGCTTGTGAACATATGGTGCCCCATTGCTTCTAGTCATGGGATGCCAACAAAATTAGGAAACAATATGAAAAGCCCTATCGTTTCAGTAAAGCACAAGTGGATATTAGACTCTGCAGTAAAAAGGGCCACTTGAGGACATTGCTGTGTGCAGTGATATTAATGTCAGTAAAGGTTTTACTGAATTTGTTGTCTTAATTCACATTCAGTTATCGGATCCCAACGTTTGCCTGGCAATTATTTACCATATTATTTTCGATATTTTGATATCAGGTCCTGCAACGAGCAGTAACTAGTGAGCACCCTCACTCCAGTAATGATTGGTGCTGCTGGCAAGTGAGTGTGTTACTGGCATCCATGTATAAGTGGAGTCTCTGTCCCAGCGATCCACTGCAAATGGTAAATCTGCCTGCAAATGAAGCTCACCTGATGAGTGACTTCTTCATGAGCAAATACAGGACTTACTTTGTTGCATGGTTCACCATGCTCCATTCCATTTATAAAACTTATAAGTATTTGTAATCTCAAGTTCCCAATTGCTCTAAATCAAATCCTAAGGTAAATTAGAAGAAATCAGCAGGAAATGACTCTTTTCAATATATTTAATTTGAAGGCGTGACAGTATTTGTGCATATGTGATTGACCTATTAAAAAACCTTTTATTTATGCATTATCATCTAAATAACTAACCTTTTGAAGGGAGACTGTCCCCATATCACAAAGCGTGACACCACAACTACTCATATTGTTACATTGTGACAGTTTAAATTATTATTTTTTCAAAAAAGAACACAATTACAGTTTTTTTAAGCCAACCTGGCAAAATTTATTTCATCTTTTTGTAAGCTCCTCACTTGTTTATTTTTAAATCACTGTTTCCTTCACTAGGAGTGGGTTGGTTCACTTGCGCCAATGTATGTCACCACTGCAGTCTGTCACTAAATCAATGTTGGAATGCAGCCTGAACCTACAATATTCTGGACTCTAATCAACTAAGCCAATAGAATATATTGCAACATAGCAAATGCTAGAGGGGAAACAGACTAAGGTGCATTTGGTTCACCTCCTACCATCCTTGTATTTGCATGATACAACAATAATGGAGTTGTTGACTAATCTTGCAATCAATCAATCAACATAGAATATACAGCACAGAAGCTGGCCATTTGGCCCAACCAGTCCATACGAGAATATGTGCTCCACTCAAGCCTATCTCAAGCAATTAGACCCGGAAATCACATGAGGAAACATGAGTTGTGGAGAGTTTTGGGAACTATAGTCTACCACATTTACCACATAGTCATAGTCAAATTACTTATATCCCAAAATCTTATGTTCCAAAATAAATCTATCTAATTTATATTCCTATTTGTTTTGCATATATCAGGAGAATTAACTACTTGTGCCCGTGGTCCCCTTTGTTTATTTTCCTTTCCAGGCCTTTCCCTAGCCTAAGTGTGAGGTAATGCACTTTGGTAGGAGGAACGGAGGTGCAGGGTATTTCTTGGATGGTGGAGATTGGAAAGTGGTGATGTCCAAAGGGACCTAGGTATCTTTGTTCATAAGTCACTGAAAGCTAGCATGCAGGTGCAGCAAGCAATTAGGAAGGAAAATGGTATGTTAGCCTTTATTGCAAGAGAATTTGAGCACAGGACAAAGAAGTCTTGCTTCAATTGTATAGAGTATTGGTGAGGCCACACCTGGAATATTGTGTGCAGTTCTGGTCCCCTTGCCTGAGGAAGAATATACTTGCCATAGAGGGAGTGCAGCTGAGGTTCATCAGACTGATTCCTGGGATGGTGAAATTTGGTTTTATTCGTTCATGGGATGTGGGCGTCGCTAGCTAGGCCAGTATTTATTGCCCATCCCTAATTGCCCTTGAACTGAGTGGCTTGGTAGGCCATTTTAAGGGTCAACCACATTGCTGTATGCCATACTAGGTAAAGATGGCAGATTTCCTTCCTTAAAGGACATTAATGAACCAGATGGGTTTTTAATTCCAGATTTTTTTTATTAATTGAATTCAAATTTCACCATCCGCAATGGTGGGATTCAAACCCATGTCCCCAGAGTATTAGCCAGGGCCTCTGGATTATTAGTCCAATGACATAACCACTACATCACTGCCTCCCTCGTCCAATGTCCTATGAGGGGAGATTGAGGAGACTGGCTTGTATTCTCTGGAGTTTACAAAAATGAGAGGCAATCTCATAGAAACATACAAAATTCTTAAAAGGACAGACAGGGTAGATGCACAAATGATGTTTCCCCTGGCTTGGGAGTCCAGAACCAGGGGACACAATCTCAGAATAAAGGGCAAGTCATTTAGAACTGAGATGAGGAGGAACTTCTTCACTCAGAGGGTGGTGACTCTTTGGAATTCTTTGACCCAGAGGGTGGTGGAAGCTCAGTCACTGAGCATGTTCTAGACAGAGATCGATAGATTTCTAGTTGCTAATGACATGAAGGGATATGGGGATGGTGTGGGAACAAAGCATTGAGGTAGATGATCAGCCATGATCGAAGGGCTGAATGGCCTACTCCTGATCCTATGTTCCTTTCTGGGTGAGTTTCTAGCTGGTCTGGTGAATACAGCATGTCTTTTTTTTGTTCTTTCTGGGATGTGGACATTGCTGGCTAGGCCAGTATTTATTGCCCATCCCTAATTGCCCTTGAGAAGGTGATGGTGAGCCACCTCCTCGAACCTCTGCAGCCCATGTGGTGTCAGTACACCCACAATGCTGTTCGGGTGGGATTTCCAGGATTTTGACCCAGCGACAATGAAGGAATGGCGATTATAGTTCCAAGTCAGGATGGTGTGTGGCTTAAAGGGGAACTTGGTGTTCCCATGTGCCTGCTGCCCTTGTCGTTCTAGGTGGTAGAGGTTGCTGGTTTGGGAGGTTCTTTTGGAGAAACTACTTGGAGAGTTGCTGCAGTTCATCTTGTAGATGGTACACACTGCAGCCACTGTGTGCCGATGTGGAGGGAGTAAATGTTTAAGGTGGTGGATGGGGTGCTAATCAAGCAGGCTTCTCTGTCCTGAATGAAATTCTGGTTGAATGCAGCATGAATGGGTGAGTTTCTAACCTGTCTGGGTGTGTTTCCAGCCTACTTCAATGAGCTGTCAGTCAGTGTGTCAGCTGTGGCTCAGGTGGCAGCACTCTTGCTTCTGAGTCAGAAAGCTTTGGGTTCAATCCCACTCCAGCACTTGAAAAATCAAGGCTGACACCCCAGTGTGGTACTGAGGGACTGCTGGTCTGATTGAGGTGCTGTCTTTCAGATGGAGACATTAAACTGACGCCCCGTTTGCCCTCTCAGGTGGATGTAAAAGATCCCAAGTCGCTATTTCCAAGAAGAGCAGGGAAGTTGTCCCTGGTGTCCTAGCCAATATTTACCCCTCAATCGACATCACAGCAACAGATCATCTGGTCATTATCACAGAGGCTGTTCGTGGGATCTTGCTGTGTGCCACTTGGCTGCTGCATTTTATATATTGCAACAATGACTTTACTTCATCGGTTGTTCAAGGACTTTATTGGTGGTGGTGGTGAAATGCAAGTCTTGCTTGCTTTCTATCTGGCTAAGTTTGCAGCTTCCAGTCTGTCTGGCTGTATTTGCTAACAGCAATTTGCAGACTGCGTCCTTCTGCCGCCAGACACACACCCCGCCCCCTCTGCCATGCGATGACGCAGGCAGCCGATGACGCGTGCCAACGCCCCCATCCCGCCCCTCCCGTGACGTCACAAGCCGGTGCCCGGCGCCTGCGCAGTTGGCACCGCCTCCAGACCCCCTGCTCGTTCTCTGCCGGCCGCTGTCAGTTCGGAGCGGCGACCGGGCCGCGAGTCTGATCATGCCCGTCTGAAGATGGCACAGAGGGAAACCGTACTGCACCTCTTCGCAGGAGGGTGAGTGAACGGAGCATCGTTTTATGGACTGGCGATGGGGAGGAGGGGAAATTATTTTTTTAATCCGTTCGGCCGCTCCCGGTCGCCCTTGGTTACCGGCGAGATGATGGGCTGTGTGTGAGGGAATGTTCTGGAAGGTGGGCATGTTATCCATCCCTCCCCCCCACCCCTCTTTCTCCCCCCCCCACCCCTCTTTCTCCCCCCCCACCCCTCTTTCTCCCCCCCCACCCCTCTTTCTCCCCCCCACCCCTCTTTCTCCCCCCCCACCCCTCTTTCTCCCCCCCCACCCCTCTTTCTCCCCCCCCACCCCTCTTTCTCCCCCCCCACCCCTCTTTCTCCCCCCCCACCCCTCTTTCTCCCCCCCCACCCCTCTTTCTCCCCCCCCACCCCTCTTTCTCCCCCCCCACCCCTCTTTCTCCCCCCCCACCCCTCTTTCTCCCCCCCCACCCCTCTTTCTCCCCCCCCACCCCTCTTTCTCCCCCCCCACCCCTCTTTCTCCCCCCCCACCCCTCTTTCTCCCCCCCCACCCCTCTTTCTCCCCCCCCACCCCTCTTTCTCCCCCCCCACCCCTCTTTCTCCCCCCCCACCCCTCTTTCTCCCCCCCCACCCCTCTTTCTCCCCCCCCACCCCTCTTTCTCCCCCCCCACCCCTCTTTCTCCCCCCCCACCCCTCTTTCTCCCCCCCCACCCCTCTTTCTCCCCCCCCACCCCTCTTTCTCCCCCCCCACCCCTCTTTCTCCCCCCCCACCCCTCTTTCTCCCCCCCCACCCCTCTTTCTCCCCCCCCACCCCTCTTTCTCCCCCCCACCCCTCTTTCTCCCCCCCACCCCTCTTTCTCCCCCCCCACCCCTCTTTCTCCCCCCCCACCCCTCTTTCTCCCCCCCCACCCCTCTTTCTCCCCCCCCACCCCTCTTTCTCCCCCCCCACCCCTCTTTCTCCCCCCCCACCCCTCTTTCTCCCCCCCCACCCCTCTTTCTCCCCCCCCACCCCTCTTTCTCCCCCCCCACCCCTCTTTCTCCCCCCCCACCCCTCTTTCTCCCCCCCCACCCCTCTTTCTCCCCCCCCACCCCTCTTTCTCCCCCCCCACCCCTCTTTCTCCCCCCCCACCCCTCTTTCTCCCCCCCCACCCCTCTTTCTCCCCCCCCACCCCTCTTTCTCCCCCCCCACCCCTCTTTCTCCCCCCCCACCCCTCTTTCTCCCCCCCCACCCCTCTTTCTCCCCCCCCACCCCTCTTTCTCCCCCCCCACCCCTCTTTCTCCCCCCCCACCCCTCTTTCTCCCCCCCCACCCCTCTTTCTCCCCCCCCACCCCTCTTTCTCCCCCCCCACCCCTCTTTCTCCCCCCCCACCCCTCTTTCTCCCCCCCCACCCCTCTTTCTCCCCCCCCACCCCTCTTTCTCCCCCCCCACCCCTCTTTCTCCCCCCCCACCCCTCTTTCTCCCCCCCCCCACCCCTCTTTCTCCCCCCCCACCCCTCTTTCTCCCCCCCCACCCCTCTTTCTCCCCCCCCACCCCTCTTTCTCCCCCCCCACCCCTCTTTCTCCCCCCCCACCCCTCTTTCTCCCCCCCCACCCCTCTTTCTCCCCCCCCACCCCTCTTTCTCCCCCCCCACCCCTCTTTCTCCCCCCCCACCCCTCTTTCTCCCCCCCCCACCCCTCTTTCTCCCCCCCCCACCCCTCTTTCTCCCCCCCCCACCCCTCTTTCTCCCCCCCCCACCCCTCTTTCTCCCCCCCCCACCCCTCTTTCTCCCCCCCCCACCCCTCTTTCTCCCCCCCCCACCCCTCTTTCTCCCCCCCCCACCCCTCTTTCTCCCCCCCCCACCCCTCTTTCTCCCCCCCCCACCCCTCTTTCTCCCCCCCCCACCCCTCTTTCTCCCCCCCCCACCCCTCTTTCTCCCCCCCCCACCCCTCTTTCTCCCCCCCCACCCCTCTTTCTCCCCCCCCCACCCCTCTTTCTCCCCCCCCCACCCCTCTTTCTCCCCCCCCCACCCCTCTTTCTCCCCCCCCCACCCCTCTTTCTCCCCCCCCCACCCCTCTTTCTCCCCCCCCACCCCTCTTTCTCCCCCCCCCACCCCTCTTTCTCCCCCCCCCACCCCTCTTTCTCCCCCCCCCACCCCTCTTTCTCCCCCCCCCACCCCTCTTTCTCCCCCCCCACCCCTCTTTCTCCCCCCCCCACCCCTCTTTCTCCCCCCCCCCACCCCTCTTTCTCCCCCCCCCCACCCCTCTTTCTCCCCCCCCCACCCCTCTTTCTCCCCCCCCCCACCCCTCTTTCTCCCCCCCCCCACCCCTCTTTCTCCCCCCCCCCACCCCTCTTTCTCTCCCCACCCACCCCTCTTTCTCCCCCACCCACTTGGCCCTCTTTCTCTCCCCCCCACTTGGCCCATTGTATCTGTGCCGGCCAGAAAAAGATCCACCTATTCAAATCCCACCTTCCAGCATTTGGTCCATAGCCCTGCAGATTACAACACTTGAGGTGCATATCCAGACTCCATTTAAATGAGTTGTGGGTTTCTGCTTCAACTACCCTTTCAGGGAGTAAGTTCCAGACCCCCACCACCCTCTGGGTGAAGAAACATTTCCTCATCTCCCTTCTAATCTTTCTACCAATTACTTTTAATCTATGCTTCCTAGTCACTGACCTCTCTGCTAAGGTAAATAGGCCCTTCATATCCACTCAATCCAGGCACCTCAAAATTTTATACATTTCGATCAGATCTCCCCTCAGCCTTCTCTGTTCGAAGGAGAACAACCCCAGCTTCTCCAATCTTTCCTCTTAACTGCATTTTTCTAGTCCTGGCAACATCCTCATAAATCTCCTCTGTACCCTCTCTAGTTCAATTACATCCTTTCTGTAATGAGGTGACCAGAACTGCACACAGTTCTCAAATTGCGGCCGAACCAATGAGTTGTACAGTTCCAGCATAACCTCCCTGCTCTTGTAGTCTATGGCTCGGCTAATAAAGGAAAGGATTCCATACGCCTTCTTAACCACTTTATTGACCTGTCCTCCTACCTTCAGGGATCTGTGGGCATTCACTCCAAGGTCCCTCACTTCCTCTACATTTCTCAGTATTTTCCCATTAATCGTGTATTCCTTTGCTTTATTTGACCTCCCCAAATGCATCACCTCACACAAATCCAGGTTGAATTCCATTTGCCACTTTTCTGCCCATCTGACCAGACCAATATCTTCCTGCAGCCTACAGCTATCCTCCTCGCTATCTTCCACACACCCAATTTTTGTGTCGTCTGCAAACTTCCTGATCGTGCCTCCTACACTTACATCCAAATCGTTAATATATACCACGAAAAGCAGGGGACCCAGTACTGAGCCCTGCGGAACGCCACTGGAAACAGCCTTCCAGTTGCTAAAGCAGCTGTCAACAACTACCATAATAAAAGCAAAATACTGCGGATGCTGGAAATCTGAAACAAAAACAAGAAATGCTGGAATCACTCAGCAGGTCTGGCAGCATCTGTGGAAAGAGAAGCAGAGTTAACGTTTCGCATCGTTTCGAAGAAGGGTCACTGACCCGAAACGTTAACTCTGCTTCTCTTTCCACAGATGCTACCAGACCTGCTGAGTGATTCCAGCATTTCTTGTTTTTGTGTCAACAACTACCCTTTGTTTCCTGCCATTGACAATTTTGTATCCACCTTGCTGCATTTCCCTGGATCCCTGGGTTTTTATTTTTTTAACTAGTCTGCCATGTGGGACCTTTTCAAAAGCCTTGTTAAAATCTTTGTAGACCACATCAACTGCACTAGCCTCATCTATCTTCCTTGTTACTACTTCAAAAAATTCGATCTAGTTGGTCAAACAAGATCTTCCCTGAACAAATCCATGCTGACTATACTTGATTAACCTGGGCCTTTCTAAGTGACAGTTTATCCTGTCTCTCAGGATAGATTCCAATAATTTGCCCACTATTGAGGTTAGACTGACTGGCCTGTAATTATTCGGTTAATCCTTCGCTCCCTTTTTAAACAGTGGCACAACGTCAGCAGTCCTCCAATCCTCCGGTACCACATCTGTATCCAGTGAGGACTCGAAAATGAGTCTGCTATTTCCGCTCTTTCTTCTTTTAACAGCCTGAGTTACATTTCATCCAGCCCTGGTGATATATCAACTTTCAAGGATGCTAATCACATTAATATATCCTCTCTCCCTATGTTTATCACATCCACAACTTCACACTCCTCCTCCTTAACTACAATATCTGCATCATCCCCCTCTTTTGTGAAGACAGGCACAAAGTATTCATTCAGAACAATACCAACATCTTCCGTCCTTACGCATAGGTTACCTTTTTGGTCTTTTATGGGCCCTACTCCTTAGTTATCCTCTTACTCTTAATGTATTGATAAAACATCTTTGAGTTCACCTTGATTTTGCTTGCCAATATTCTTGCAGGGCAATATTGCAGAATTAATCATTGCAGTTGTATAACTGTGAGTAGGGAAAGGTTACCTTTGACATTAATTGTTCTGTTTTCCAGTTGGTTAACTGTGTTGGGTGGGTAGGGTGAGATTATTTTAGACATCTCTGGTTAGATTTTGCTTTTTTTTTCTTATTGGCGCATTTTGTTGGCCTGGCAGCTTAACTAAAATTGACGATCATCCTTAGATGATACAACCTTAACTGTCCAGCAGTGTTCAGAGTTCCCAGAATAGCCTGAGCTACGTTTAAGTTTGTGCCACAAGTGTGACTATCTGATCCAGCAGGGATTTATAAGGTATACGGGATATGATCACAAGTGCATGATTATTTCCTGCATCACTTACCTGATCATTACACAATGTGACACCTGCCTGTTGATTTTGTTTCCAAACTGTATGACTTCCTTACATAATTCCCAAGTATTGTTCTGCAGTGACCAGCTCACAGTGCTAATTTTAATTATAATTAAATTGCTTTCAATTTAATGAGAAGATAAATTATAAAATATTATAGAAAAGGAGTGTATACTAATTTAGCTGAATTTCCTTGCCTTGTCACTATTTGTGGAGAGGGGAAATGCTTTTCTGCTGACTTTGTTTTTCTTAACCTGAGCTCCTCAAGGGTGTAGCTATTTACAGTGTAGCCTGTGACTGTGGTAATGTCTTTTCACGCACCATTGGTTACTGGTTCTCTGTGCAGCTCTATTGGAAGTGGTTTGTTTGGGTGTTTGTGAGCAAAGTAACATGGTAATGTCTTGAAGAGCAGGGGAGTTATTTCCCGGTGTCATTATTGCTTTCTGATGAAAGGTTATTGACCTGAAACGTTAACTCTGTTTCTCTCTCCATTGATGCTGCGTGACCAGTTGAGTATTTTCACCATTTTCTGTTTTTATCATTTTGCTGTTTGTGGAAATTGTGTGCGCAAATTGACTGCCACATTTCCTATGTTACAATAGTGACTGCTTTTCAAATATACTTCATTGGCTGTAAAGTGTTTTAAGGATTGCCTGAAGATGTGAAAAGTGCTATATAAATGCAAGTCTTTTTATCATTGAGCCCAATCCAGTCTGTTGTTCGTATAGGTCTATGTAGTGACCAGGAGCAGAAACTGTGGTTGATTTTCCTTTTTCTTTCAGTTGCTGGAATCAGTTATGGTGCCCAGTAGCTGCTCTGCCTGAGATTAGATTTTACTGCAAAACCAAATTCAAACCAGGAAACCAGGGTGCTTTTATTCATTGAGACGTGAGGAAATTGACTTTTTTTGAACAACCCTTAGGGGAAGAAAATTACTGATGTTTTTCTGCACAAATACTGTACGGGCTTTGTAGCTGCATTTTGCCATTATTACTGTGTTTGAAATTTCACGAGCTCCTGGCCAAATAACTAAACAACTTTATCCCATCCATCATTTGTTTTTGTTGATAAATTAATGGCAATTCTATGTAACTCTCAATGGATAATGATTGAGCCTTCCATACTTGTATCAATATGACCTGTGTGTCTAATCTCTCAGAAATACTCCATTATTGAATGATAGTAAACGTAATTCAGTCTTTTATTCCACCTGTGACCCTTTGCATAAACCTGATGATACATATTGCTGAACACGTATAGAAAGAAGTACAGTATTTGGTGTTCTGTTGAATGTTATATAAATCTGAAATGGAACAAACAGCTACTGAGACTGTTCTGCTCACAAGCCATTAACACCACTTGCAATAATGCAGACCATGCCTCTTGAATGTTAAATAGCCTCAATCCTTAGAGTGTGTGAAACTACTATCATTAGCACATGGAACCATTAGAAGTAATATTTTTGCAGTTTGTTTTCCTTTTAAATAAGAGAACTGTGCTGCAAAATCTAAAATATTAATCCTTTATGCTGTTCTGTAAGTTATAGAGGAGTGTTTAATTGGTGGTTTGGCGCAGTGTTTAATTGGTGGCAGTCGGGGAGTGCCATTAGAAGCTGGCACAGTCGTATCTTGAAGAAAAAGTTCACATGACACTGTTCCATGATCATCCAAGTGTGTAGCAATCGCATCCAAGCATATTTGGCAGTAACCAAAGCATTTTGCTGCATTAATCTTTAGTCTATTGTAGAAAATATATAATTTTTTTCAGTTTTTTTTACAAGTTGATTTGAAGTGTTGGATTGAGCCTCTTTTATTTTCCCTGCTTCTTGTCAAGCACCAATCCTTAGCTGAATGGGCGCTTGACCTGATTCCAACCCTTTGCCAATACTGCTCAAACCAGCTGCTAACAAGTGCACAAGAGATGTCCAGCATGACTATCCATTTTTTTTAATCCCCCTCTCCATTAGGGAAGCACTTGCTTTTGTTTTGCCATTTTACTGTTATGACTAAGAATTCAAATTTCCAATGTGGGAAATTGTGATGAGGACCCACACAACAAATGAGCATTATTACTGTGTATGTAAGATATGGTTGATGATAGCTGTACAAGAGTATTTTTATGTATGAATCATCAGCTGAAGGATAGTTTTTTCAAAAAAAAAATACAATGAAGGACGATGGGATAACTGCATTTCCCTCTGAAAGGAATCCTTCCAACCCGCAATGAAAAGTTGCAACATTTGACCTGATTTCCTTGACGTTAATGTTAAATTCTAAGCTGCAGAAATGTTAATCCTAGACTGGCAGCAACTCCAAATTTGTCTCTGTGCAGATGAATTTCAGTCTTTACTTCGTGCACTTGTGATTCTGATGAAAGCTGCAATATATTATTAGTAATAAAGCTCAGCTATCAGGAGTTGCTTTATTGCTGTGATTTATAGCCCATATAACTATAAAGTTTTAAATTGTCTCTAATCTCCTGTCTTTCTTTACACCATTGTCTCTTTATCTGAAAAATTATTGTTACTCTTTAATGTACGCTGCTTTATATTTTTCTCTCAATTTTTAAGGCCTTTATTTTTACTACCCAGTCGCACTGTGCATTTTAGAAGTTGGGACACATTTTGAAAAATTTGCTTCTGGCTGAAAGGGGTAATTTTTTCCAGCCAGCTCAAGCCTGAATATGTGATTGTTGTCATAGGTTTTACCACTTCAGCATTTTGAAACAATTGTCTGGGAGTAAATAAAGGAGTGATAATCCTGTTGTATGTGGCGCCAGCAGAAGATAACTTCTCCATGCTGCTGCAATTTGCATTCAACAGCTTAATTTCTGCTGCTTCCCTTCCATACTTTTGAAAATGTTTTTGGTTAACCCACCATAAATTGGCATTGTCAATGTGACAGAATACTAAAATGTTAGCCCTCAATGAAGCTGAAGACAAAGGGTCTGTGACAGGGTGGAGAGCAGGCGTGATGAAATGACAAAAGGGATGATGATGCAAGACAAAAGGAGATGATAGTTTCTGGCAGCCTTCCGTCTTGTGAGATGATGGTTTGCGCCTTGGTGGTCAACTCTGTGCTAAACATCGCCTAGTGCAGCTCAGGAGCCCCACACTGGCGTGGGAGTCTTTGCCACACTTGTTGCAGATGAAAGCAGTGGGCTGAAAAGGCGCAAGATTCTCTGGACTTCGTCTCAGCCAGTTGAGCTTTCCGTCTCTCCTCGCCTCTTCCAATGCCCCTCCAGACAGTCACTTTCCAGAGGTCCGGGCAGTCGACGGCTGTCTCTCAATTGCCTGTGTCGAGGTCCACTGTCTTCATATCTCGCTTGCAGGTGTCCTTGTCGCGGAGCTAAGGACGTCGAGCAGGTTATGACCTAATGGCCAGTTCGCCATACAGAAGGTCTTTGGTTATATGGTCGTCATCCATTCCATGAATGTGGTCGAGCCGTTGCGGACTTCATTGGCTTAGTAATGAGTGTATGCTTTTGAAATTAGCATGCTCCAGGACATCTGAGTTGGTGACAGTGAACCAGATGGGTTTTCAAGACAATTCCATAGTTTCATGATCACCATTACTGTTGCTAGTTTAAACAGTAGGAAGGAACATAAGCAAGGAGTTAGGAGGGCTAAAAGGGGTCATGAAAAGTCATTGGCAAACAGGATTAAGGAAAATCCCAAGGCTTTTTATACATATATAAAGAGCAAGAGGGTAACCAGGGAAAGGGTTGGCCCACTCAAGGACAGAGATGGGAATCTATGTGTGGAGCCAGAAGAAATGGGCAAGGTGCTAAATGAGTACTTTGCATCAGTATTCAACAGAGAAGGACTTGCTGGATGATGAGCCTGGGGAAGGGAGTGCAGATAGTCTCAGTCATCTCATTATCAAAGAGGAGGAGGTGTTGGGTGTCTTGCAAAGCATTAAGGTAGATAAATCCCAAGGGCCTGATGGGATCTACCCTAGAATACTGAGGGAGGCAAGGGAGGAAATTGCTGGGGCCTTGACAGAAATCTTTGCATCCTCATTGGCTACAGGTGAGGTCCCAGAGGACTGGAGAATAGCCAATGTTGTTCCTTTGTTTAAGAAGGGTGGCAAGGATAATCCAGGAAATTATAGGCTGGTGAGCCTTACGTCAGTGGTAGGGAAACGATTAGAGAGGATTATTCGGGGCAGGATTTACTCCCATTTGGAAACAAACGAACTTATTAGCAAGAGACAGCATGGTTTTGTGAAGGGGAGGTCGTGTCTTACTAATTTGATTGAGTTTTTTGAGGAAGTGACGAAGATGATTGATGAAGGAAGGGCAGTGGATGTTATCTATATGGACTTTAGTAAAGCCTTTGACAAGGTCCCACATGGCAGACTGGTACAAAAGGTGAAGTCACATGGGATCAGAGGTGAGCTGGCAAGATGGATACAGAACTGGCTCGGTCACAGAAGACAGAGGGCGGATGACACAAAGGTTGGTGGAGTTGCGGATAATGATGAGGATTGTCAGAGGATACAGCAGAATACAGATCGGTTGGAGACTTGGGCGGAGAAATGGCAGATGGAGTTTAATCCGGACAAATGTGAGGTAATGCATTTTGGAAGGTCTAATGCAGGTGGGAGGTATACAGTAAATGGCAGAACACTTAGGAGTATTGACAGGCAGAGAGATCTGGGCGTACAGGTCCACAGGTCACTGAAAGTGGCAACGCAGGTGGATAAGGTAGTCAAGAAGGCATACGGCATGCTTGCCTTCATCAGTCGGGGCATAGAGTATAAAAATTGGCAAGTCATGTTGCA